>NW_008345000.1:2407055-2450298 GCF_000622305.1 Nannospalax galili
TCAATCAACGTATGTTCTCTCTCATATGTGGATCCTCACACCAAGACCTTATAAGTAAGTATGTATACAGACATAACTACAGGAACCAGGATAACAAAAGGAACCAGGCGGTAAAGGAAAAGAAACAACCTGAAAAAGAACAGTAGGAAACAGGCATTAATAAGAGAGAGATGGATAAAAAATGGGTTAGTTTAAGGGAGGGTGGAGGGAATGGTATACAAGGAACCTAGGGGATAAAGGAAAAGAAGAATCTCAAGAGAGGTAGGACCATAGGAGAAGGGTATTATTAAGGGGGAAAGGGTGGGTAAATGGGGGCATCTTAAGTGGGAAAACCATGATGAAGGGGTGAGACAATGTGAGAGATAAACAATGCCTAGCTAGTTTTGAAAACCAGAGAGAACCATAATACTCCTACAACCTACTGAGAAATTATACATAGCAGATCAAGAAATATATGTCTAAGTAAGGTTTATCTGAGAACTGGTCTTTGCCCAAGATTTATGTACATGACACAGTAATTATAAATACCAGATTGGTGGAACTAACCTTGGGTGTTTAACAGACATACTTTGAGGCCTATAATAATTTGGTTAGAGGGACATAAAGGACAGTTTTTGCTCCTTGCCCACCTAGGTCTCTAGTTCCAGGGGACTATAAGCATCTCTCAAAATGTCCTATAATGGTGGCCGGTCACCTATCCTCTTGATCAAGGAGGCCGAGGAGACCCCACCAGATGGACTTGAACCAGTGTCCAGTCTACAAAGAGGAGGGTCAACACAGAGGAATCATTTCCTCCATGCTTCCAAGCAAAGCCAGCCATGGTCGAGCAGGACCTTTGACTTATCTTCACATAGTTGAAACTGGTAAAAGAAAGGAGCCAGGGGCTCCTCCCAAGCACATGTGGCCCCTGAGGAACAGATCCTCAAAGGACCTTAAGAGTAAAAATAAATTGGTTTATCTGGACCAACTGTATGGCCTTAAACACCCAAAAGGAAAGTATAACCAAAGAGTAAATGGGCCAACATAACTTCATAAGAGTCTATATGTACAGCTAAAGGCTACCTAACAAGCAACAATGCCAGACAAGCTATACTTTCTTGTAAGTTGTTGGCCAGGGTAGCCAAAGGGATTCTCAGATAGTAACCCAGCATAGAAGTGGGAAAATGAACAGCAGACCCCAGTCTTATCCAAAGGAATATAGACAACTGATGACCACTAGATGAAGAACAGTGGACCCTCCTAAAATAAAGACCTCTAGATGGGCCGACTAGATTCACCAAAAGGACAAGTATTGGGGAATGGCTGGGGTGCCGACAACACAGCAGACAGTAGCAGGGATATCAGAGTATAAGGGCTCTAGTGGGGGGAGGAAGGCTATGGGAGGGTACTACCTGGGAAGTGGGTTTATAAATAAATTTTAAAAAAGAAAAAAATTCTGCAAAGCATAAAAATTTGCTCCTTAATAATTAGTAGATGTGAAAAACATTACCACTGAAATCTATCTGACGACTTTATATCCATGCTCAGATGCCAAGGAGCTCAGAAAGTAACCAACTGTGACTAGTAATAATCAGATATATAGAGATTAGAAACGCATGTGCATCTTCGTGTCAATTGTATTAAACATGAATTTTTCTATATGAAACTATTTTAATAATGAAATGGAGATCTTTGTAAAGATAAAAACCTCATTTAATTTTATGTCTTACAGGGTTTATATGGAGCACAATATTGTATAACTGTGTTAATTCAACTGTCAACCTAAAATTTACAGCCAATTTTGCAAGAGATACATCTTAGCTCTGGAAATTGTTAATGAATATGTCAATGCTGTTGTAATGTAACGCTTTTTCTAATTATATGGTTGTCAAATAAATAATTTATTAAAAAAAAAAAAAAAAAAAAAGAAAAGAGGCTATAGTGGGGCGTGGTGGCACACACCTTTAATCCCAGCACTAGAAGGCAGAAGCAGGTGGACCTCTCTGAGTTCAAGGCCAGCCTGGTCTACACATTGAGTACCAGGCCAGCTGGGGTACAGGGAAGACCCTGTCTCAAAAAGACAGCCCACCCCCCCATAAAAAGAAAGAGGCTATATAAAAGGACATAGGAGACAGGACAGACAGAATAAAGAAGCTCAACTTTGGCCAGCTGTCGTGGCACATGACTTTAAACCCAGCACTCAGGGGACAGAGGCAAGTAAGTCTCTATTAGTTCTAGGCCAGCCTAGTCTACAAAGAGTTCCAGGCCAGCCAGGGTTACATAGTGAGACTCTGTCTGTCTCTAAATAAATAAATAAATTTTAACTTTGGAATTCCAAAGGTAAAGAAAACCTATACCACATCAAGTGGTTACAAATACCAGAGATGATCTAAAGTAATAAAAAGGTAAAAACAACAATAAAAGGAAAATATTCTATAATTCTATGAATAGAATATGGATAAAACAAAGACAACCAAAATTAAGAATTGTTCACTGAAAAGCCAAGTTCAGAGTGAGTTTTATGCTGTGGAAAACATCCAGATTCAGAAGGGAGATAGGATATGTACAAAAGAATAGAGATAAATACAACACATCAAATGTCTGCTTTCCAAAGCTTTAAATTATACAGAATACGAAAAAAAGTGCATTTTAGAAATGTGTTAGAAAAATATAACTTTTTAGTAAAATTTCAAGAGGATGAAATCCAATTTCTTGACCAAAAACTGTAATACATCAAAGCTCTAAATAGGCAAACATACCAACCAATGGGACAGAAAAGTCTAGAAACAGATCTATATAATCAACAAATTTGTGAAAAAGGTGAAATTTCAATGAAGTGAGGAAAACTATGTTTTCTGAAAATATAAGTGAATTTAGACTCCTAACTTTTACAACACACACACACACACACACACACACACACACACACACACTACATAAAGTGAAAAACAGAAAAAAACAAATAGAATGTATTTGGAAACTTAAAGTTCATTAACAGGATTTTTTTTTTTTTGTCTTTTTGAGACAGGGTCTCCCTGTAGCCCCAGCTGTCCTGGA
Organism: Nannospalax galili; assembly: GCF_000622305.1. Taxonomy (NCBI): domain Eukaryota; kingdom Metazoa; phylum Chordata; class Mammalia; order Rodentia; family Spalacidae; genus Nannospalax; species Nannospalax galili. Next base: position 2,410,092 of record NW_008345000.1, read on the forward strand.
ACTCACTATGTAGACCAGCCTGGCCTTGAACTCACAGAGATCTACCTGCCTCTACCTCCCAAGTGCTGGGATTACATACGTGCACCACCACGCCCAGAACATTAATAGGAATTTTATAAAGCTGACTTCAAGCAATAATTTGATAAGCTGAACTACACTAAACTCAAGAAACCATGTTCAGCTGATAATGGCAGCACACACGTGTAATCCAAACACCTGGGAGGCTGAAGTAAGAGGATGGCTCCAAGTTTGAGGCTAGCTTGTGCTATATAATGAGTTCCAGGCCAACCTGGGCTTAAGTAGACCCTGTCTCAAAACAAACATCCAAACAAAAACAAAACAACAAATCTCTTCATCAGAGGGCATCTTTAACGAATTAAAAGCAATACAGAAGATATTTGCAAAACTTAAAAAAATTTTAGGTGTATGAGTGTTTTACATGCATGGATTTCTGTGTGCCATGTTCGTGTAGTGCCCAAAAAGGCCAGAAGAGGGTGTTGGATCCCCTGGAAGTGGAGTTATAGATGGTTGTGAGCTGCCATGTGGGTGCTGAGAACCAAACCCAGGTTCTCTGCAAGAGCAGCCAGGGCTCTTAACTGATGAACCATTTCTCCATTCCCCAAAGACCTCTAAATCAGTAACATTAACAATCTAATTTTTTTAAATTGGTGAAACAGCAGCACTACCCCAAACAAGGTGTAAAAATAGCCTAAGGTATATCACATGCTTCAATCTTCAAAAAATCCTTACAGAACGTATTACTAATTAATATGTCTGCTGGGACATTAACTTTGTCTTTTCCTAAGAACAAATAAAGAAGTTAATGCTAGACATTAACGATCATTGACTCATAAAAGTAATTTTGCTTAAAATATATGTAATAGAACTTTTTCATAAAAAACTTTTGTAAACACAAAATGGTATTGACTATCACATTATTAAATATCTAGTCCGTATTAGCTTGTAATTATTTAACAAAAATAATACAATATTTTACATGATAGAATTTGAACAAACTTACAAAATGCTTTTTATAAAATTACTTTTATGAGTCAACGATCATGAATGTCTAGCAGTAAGTCTTATTTCTTCTCAGGCAAAGAAAAAGTTAACATTCTGTAAGGACCTTCTGAAGATTTAAGCATGCAACATACACACATAAGTAAAGAAACCCAGCAAGTCAAAGGCTCAGAAATGTCTTGAGGCTTTATTAGTAAAGACAACGTATATAACTTAAAACAGACTGCTGAGAAAGGAAAAATGCTTCTAAGTGGTTTTGTTACCTAAAAGCTAAAAACAATAGCAACAGTCATAAGAGAAGTCATTAAAGCTTCTTGCATATAATAAATCCTAATGTTAAGATGTTTTAAAATTTTTACAGCTTAATATATACTCAATTACTTGGACATAAACTCTAAATTTATACTGCTTTGGGAAAATATCACTGGAAACATCTATATTAGCTGATCAAGTCTGTTCCTATAACAAAATTATTTTAATCTAAGTTTGCACAGTATCTCAGTATCAAAATTTTACTGGAACTGATATTTAATATTTGAATGAAAGTCAATCTATATAATATACATTGGAATTTTGAAGGGATATTCTTTAAGACACAAGGTAGTCATGCTTAGACATTTCACTGAAAGTAACAAAATCAAAAGTAATCAAACTTTAAAGTTATTAATATATCAGATTTTTGGTGCATGTAGTATGTATGAGCACACCTTTGTGTGGGGGAGGGTGAGTACATGTATGTCCCTGCAGAGGCCAATGGCCAACCTGAGGTCTCATCCTTAGAAAGTCATTTACTTGCTTTGGGACAAGTTCTTTCACTAGCCTTAAGGTCACCAACTAGGCTAGCCAGTGAGCCTCAGGGATCCTCCTGCCTCAGCCTCCCCAGCACTGGGATTACAAATGTGTTCCACCACACCTGGCGCTTTTACATGGGTTCTATGTTTGAAATTCACATCCTCTTAGAAGCACTTTACTGACTGAGCCATTTGTGCTGGACAGCTTTAGTTGTCAACTTGACACACCTGGGCTGAGGGAGCCTCAACTGGGGAATCACCTCCATTGGAGTGCTCAGTGGACATGTCTGTGGGGCATTTTCTTGATTGTTGAGTGATGTGAGAGGGCCCAGCCCACTGTGGGCGGTGCCACCTCTGGGAAGGTGGTCCTGTATAAGAAAGCAGGATGAGAACGGGCCAGGGGAGCAAGCCAGTAAGCAGCATTCCTCCACGGCCTGTGCTTCAGCTCCTGCCTCCAGGTTCCTGCCCTGAGTTCCTACTTGGGCTCACTTGATGAACTGTGACCCAGCAGATGTATACTGAATAAAACCTTTCCTCCCAAAGTTAGTTTTGTGAGAATGTTTTGTCACAGCATCTGAAAGCAGACTAGAACACGGTCTTCCTCCCACAGCCACATCAGTTTTAAAATAAAATGAAATCCTATCATGTTTAAGGTTCATGTTCTATTACTGATAACATGACAGATTATATAGTCACATGATAAATAAAAGAAGTATCCTATTGCTAGTTTGGGTTGCTTTTTTTTGAGACCATGTCTCATAGTCAAAGCTGATCTGGAATTCTATCCATAACCTAGGCTGGCCTAAACCTCATGAAACTTCATTTCAGTTTAAAGGGAACTGGGATCACAGGTATGAGCCACCATACTCAGCTGCTAGTGGTTTTTTGGTTTGGGGGATTTTTTTTGAGACAAAGTTTTACTATATAGCCCTGGCTGGCCTCTGGAGTATAGGGATTGAAGGAATGTGTCAACCACCTGGATTTGTACAAGTCTACCTAAAATTCACAACAAACTCTTTTTCAAAAATAGATATCATAGATATCGTCCCATAAATTACACTACTCACTGCTCAGTCATGTCTCTTTGAAGATTGGATCATAGATTTGGATTTCGATTCTAACTTTAGAGTACACATAAAAATAAAATTTATTGGAACTGATTCTCAGGGTTACAGTTCAAAACAAGGAGATTTCAATGTTTAAATATTTCTTGCTATTATAGATTTGTCACATTAGAAATCAATAAAAATAAAGAAAATAAGAATTTCATTTCTGTTCATTAGAACTCCTAAAATATTTTCTATTCAATCAACTTATAAATAGGCATATAAGTAATTATGCTAGAGAAAAAAAAAAGCAGCAATATGGCCTGAGCATAGTGGTGTGTGTCTTTAATCCCAGTACTAGGGAGGCAGAAGTAGGCAGATCTCTGTGAGATCCAGGCTGACCTGGTCTATGCAATGAGTTCCAGGTCAGCTGAGGCTAAAGGAGAGCCTGTCTAAAATAGGAACAGCATGCATGTAATTGGGTTCATAAAATGTGCAGCCATCTGACTTCCAGCTGGCTACCTGCACTTCAATGGTTCAGCATTTTAATTTAATATGAATTACCTTAACAAAATCTCTATCAGTCTTCTCTTTCCATTCTTCTCCAAACACAGTAGAAAAGGATCCTAAAGCTAAAAGAACAAATAGTACAAATGCAATTAACCCTTTAATTTTTAATATTATGTAGTTTTGAAAAACAATAAAACTATATTCTACATTTCAGTATACCTTGTTCACTAGTAATTGTTTTTTAGCAAATCAGAGTAGTTATTACTACTGGATTATAGTAAATAACAATCTCTTAAAATACTATTTTTTAAAATAAAACACTTTAAAAAATTCTGTTTCTACAAACTAAAAAAATACACAGCTTCAGCTAGGGACTTACTAGTGGTAGAGAACAGACCCCAGTTTGATCCCATGCAACAAAAGCCTATTTTTCAGGGCTGGAGAGATGGCTCAGCAGTTAGGAGCATGTGAGCATGCACTACTCTTCAGAGAACCCAAGTCTGATTCCTAGCACCCACGAGGGGTCAACGCCAACCACCTCTAACACCAGCCCCATGGGCTCCTACTGCTTTTTCTGGCCTCCATGGGGAACCTGCACTTATATACACACACTCCTACATAGACACATATAATTAAAAATAAAATAAATCTTTCAAAAATCACATTTCTTAAAGTTATATACACAGTACGGCAGGGGGGGGGGAATGAAGGTTACTGTTTTCTGTGGTCGTTTCCATTGGTAGAGAAGAAATTATTAAAGACCGAAACTGATGTTTTTGTTATTAGATTGCCAGGCTGCTGCTATCATTGAAAATCTTAATATTTCAGAAACGATTATGTAATCCATACTCTAAAATGTAGAGCAACGTATTTTGTGTCTGTGTTTGTCTGTGTCTGTATGTGTCTATGTGTGTGTCTGTATGTATCCACACAAATGAATTTGCCTTTAAGGAAAATTTTCCAAAAAAAATTATATTCAAACAAAAGGAATGCATTCTTTGCATGTATGTGTAGGAGTGTAAGGGGGGTGTCCACCAAAGGTGTGCATGTTCCAGTGTTTGTATGGAGGCCAGAGGGACAACCTTGGCTGTAGGTTCTCACCCTCCACTGAGAAACAGGGCTTCAAATATGTGGGCCCCATAATTCTGGAGATTCTCCTGTCAATGCTTCCAATCTTGCCACAGGAGGACTGGGACTATAGATGTGTACTATTGAACCCCAGTTTTTATGTGGATTCTGGGAATCTGAACCATCTCGCCAGCCACAAAACTACTGTTTTAAGTATAGAGTATCATCAAGGGAAAATGCCCATATACTCCAGAACTCCAAGCTTTCTTTTGTTGAAATGATAGAAGGATTCCTTATTAACAGTATTTGTTAAACTACTAAGTGTTTAAGATTGCTATACTACAAATAAAATATGGCCAGAGAATGCAAGATTACAGGGTACTAAAAGCCATGCCTTTGTATATAAAAATTGGTAAATTGCTTCTGCTATATACCTGACTTATGTAATTCCATTCAATCAAGGACTAAACAGAAGACTTCATTACAATTATTCTGATTTGAAAACAAATGTTCTTACCAAAGCCTTCATTTTAGAGCTTTAAAGAAGGGGAAAACAATTTTGAAGTCCATTTTATATAAAATGCTGAAAGTTGTATTTGATAGATCAAAATATCATAAATCAAACATGAAAATGAGATGAAATTCCAGAAAATTTAGATATTCAAATTAACAAGAGGAAAGGAATAATGGTCTTTGTTCTTCTTCACAGGACCTGGAACAGCTCAGGTAGAGTATGTTTTACTTATGCTTACACTATTTCATTTTTTTTCTCCATATAAATTAAGTAGATGGTAAATTTAAATGCAGATATAATGGCCTTTAGTCCTAACAGACGGGAAGCAGAGGTAGGCAGATCTCTGTGAGAGGAGGGAGATTGGTCTACCTCCTATAGCAAGTTCCAGGTCAGCTGGGGTTACATGGAGACTGTGTCTCAAAACAAACAAATGAAAAGTCCAAAGACTCTTAAATAATTCCCAATAAAACTGGTTGAAAGGTTTGTTGCAGCATCCAAATCACATTACACAAAAATGAATTAATTTTCAAAAACTCAATTTTAAAGATAATAAAAATACATAAATCTCTAAAATGTTATAACAAACTCTCTCACAAACTGTTCACCATATATCTTTCTATAAGATAGTTTCAATGTATGCCGACACTTTATGCTTTCATTACATATATCTTTCTCCAAAACAGGTTGCAACTGGATTTAGAGGTTGGTACCAGATTGGCAAACAAGAAAAAATTTTATATTAGATTTGGTTAGATATGTTAAAAAGAAAAATCATGAGCAGGAAAAAATTTCAAAATATATACTGTAAAATTTCTATCCACATACAATTAGAAAACTGAGCAATATTGTTTTTGCAAAGTAACCAAGTATTAAGATATAATTTCAGGGAAAATAATTTGATTCATGAAAACCTACAACTGGCAAATCCTACAATGAGATTGCTCATAAAATTTCAATTAAAAAATTTACTTATCTTTAAATGTGTATGTGTGTACTGCCTGCATGTGTGTACTTGTGCACTGTAAGGCCTGCAGAGTGAGAAGGCAATGGATTCCCCTGGAACTGGAGTCACGGACAGCTGTTAGCCACTATGTGTGTCCTGGGAATTGAACCCAGGTCTTCTGCAAGAACAGCAGGTGCTCTTAACTGCTGAGCTATTTCTCCAGCCCCTAAGTGATTTTTTAGGAGAGAAAATCTTCAAATACTTTGATCTTAAAATGCTTATTTTATTTAAAAATAGCAAACAACTAGTAGAAATAGGAAAAGTTCTTTCTTTGAGGCTGTAGTTTTTAAAATATTTTATTTATTATTTTTATGTTATGTGCATGAGTGTACTGCCTGCATGTAGTAAGTGCACCTGTGTCGTGCAATGCCCACAGAGGACAAAAGAGGCTGACAGATCCCCTGGGACTGGAGGTACAGACAGCTGTTAGCTGCCACGTGGGTGCTGGGATTCGAACCCGGGTCTTCAGCAAGAACAGCCAGTGTTGTTCTTTACCACTGAGCCACCTCTCCAGTACCAGTTGTAGTTTTTTTCAATCAGAAATTTCTAAGAATCTATCTTCCAAATCATGTCCACGCAAGACCAAGGATTTCTAAGTCAAAAGCTCCAGTGAGAGCAACTCAAGTATTTAAGGTGTAAAAGCTCCAAATAATTACTACCTTATATACTATACTTAATTTAAAAAAATAAGGAATGTATTTTACTGATAATATATTTTTCCTTATAAAACTTGGAAAAAAAAACAAAAGTCAACACTTCTATAGAACTGCATTTAATGTTTGCTAAAACTTACTGTCGTCAAACACCCCGGCATTAGCAAGTAATAAAGTGATGATTTTAGGGTCTTTTTCAAGTTGCATGACGTGCTTGCTTTCATTTGACAGGAGAGTGCATACATTAATAGCAAAGTCCACTTCATTTGGGAGTCCAGACAACAGTGAAAGCACCAATTTATTATAATCATTTGGCGAATTAAAATCCATAGATAGCCCATAACTTTGACGCAGATAATCTAAAATGGAAAAGACAAAACAACAAGAAGGTAATGTAAGTCAAGCATGGACTGGCTAACCTTAGGGTTTCTAGACAGACCTCACCTTCCCACACTCTTCTTTCCCCTTCCCCTCCCTCCCTTCCTTCAGCACAAAGTACAAACTGATTAAAGGTTACAACTGTCCAATTTCTCAACTTTTTAAGTGTAGTAACTGTTATGGTTTGCATTTCATGCCTGTAGTCCCAGCACTCGGGAGGCAGAGGCAGGCGGATCTCTGTGAGTTCAAGGCTAGCCTGGTCTACATAGTGAGTTCCAGGACAGCTGGGGCTACAAGGAGAACCTGTCTCAAAAAGACCAATAAATAAATAAATAAATAATAAAAATGCACTTACCTTCACTGGAAAAATCATAGCCAATCACTATTTTAATAACATGTCCCACACTGTTATTGAAGTTATTGAGACAATTCTAAATAAGGGGTATGTCTATTGCTTCTATTTGGGCACCTGTAAATATGGCTGTTCTAAAGCACTTTGAGGGACTTTGCTCCCACTATTTTTCTTGGCTAAGTCTCTAAAAGTAGAATTGTTGGGTCACTTGCAAATTACTTAACTTGCTAAGAAATTACAAAGTCATATTTGAAAGTAGCTGCACCATTTTGTATTTCCATCTGTAATATATAGAGAATTCCTTCTGTTCCCATTCTTACCAGCACTTAGTATTTTCAGTTTTAAATACTCTGAATATGACATTTACTGAATACTCATTTTATAAATTTTCCCAAATGATTTGTCTCTTTAATTTCTTACATGTTTTTAAGAGAAATTTTAATTCAGATGAAATTCAATTTGTAAATTTTTATAGTTCACATTTTTGTATCTTATCTCAAAAAGACCCCCCCCCCGCCAAAAAAAAAAAAAAAAAAAAAAAAAAAAAAAAAAAAATCCCCAGGACATCTTGGGTAAGTCCCCTTCAGACTGCTCTTGCAGAAGACCCAGGTTCGATTCCCACAAGGCAGCTAACAACTGTCCTAACTCCAGTTCCAGGGGACCCAACACCCTCTTCTGACTTCCATGGGCACTGCACGACATAGCGCACTTACACACATGCAAGCAGTACATGCATATACATTAAATAAAAATAATAAAATAGTTTTAAAAAGAAATAATCCCGCCCCCCAAAAAACACAAGATTTTCTGTAGGAAACTAATTTAAGACATTTATTTAACAAAATTTTGAAAGTTGGAAGACAGACTTAAAGAACATGAAGATATTCTATAATGGTAAGTTTTGGGCTTGGCAGCCCTCTCCCGAGACAAATACCCTAAGATATTTCTCAAATAAAGCTGTAACTAGTTGAAAGGAAAGAAACAAGAATACAAGAGCTGGAAGACTTCCTTCCATATTAAAAAGTTCAGGATATTTCAGAAATACCTGGAATTTTTTTTTGGGGGGGGTGGCTTTTTGAGACAGGGTCTCCTTGTAGCCCCAGCTGGCCTAGAACTCACTATGTAGACCAGGCTGGCCTTGAACTCACAGAGATCTGCCTGCCTCTGCCTCCAGAGTGCTAGGATTAAAGGCGTGTGCCACCACGCCCTGCCATGAAATACCTGAATTTTTTTAAAAATGAAAGCAAAAATAAAAAAACAAAACAAAACAAAAAACCCAAGACCTCTCTATAAAGTCCATGTAAAAGTTTATTGTTAAACACAAAACAGAAAAACTTTGGTGGGGGAGAGGGAGATGTGGTCTTGCTGTGCTACCCAGATTGCCTGTGAACTCACACTCATTCCTCCTGCGTGAGCCTCCCAAAAGCAGGTTTGCCGCCATACATGGCATAACATAAACATTTGAAGATACCTCCTCAATTGTAAAATATCCTAGGAATGTCTCTAAAAATGGTGAAGAAGCAGCATAATAGTTACAAGTGACAAAGATACCAATTCGTTACAATATTTAACACTGAATAATAATATATGAAAGAGCTGTGCACATACTGACAAAAACATAAGCATACAACAGCAAAAAAACCACGTGTAGAGTGGCATGTGCCTGTAATCCTAGCTCTGAGAAGGCTGAGACAGGAGGATCCCTGGAGTTCACTGCACAGCTAGTCTTGCCCAAGATGAGCCTCAGGTTCAATCAGAGAGAGTCTCAAAAAACAAGGCGAAGGACAGCTAAGGAAGGAAACCGATGTTGACATCTGGCCTACACACACACACACACACACACACACACACGTACACACACACATACACGCGCACACACACACGCACAGACACGCACACACACATACATGCACGCACACACATACACGCGCACACACATACACGCACACACACACACACACAAAACCATGTGCGTGCACACAGGTACATACACAACACAAAAAATAAAAGAATACAAGGCATATTTTTATGATTTTGATGAATGAAATTTCTCATAAAATAAGCAAATATTGGGCTGGAGAGATGGCTCAGTGGTTAAGAGCTTTGGCTGCTCCACATAGCAGCTAAAAGCCATCTGTTACTGCCAGTTCCAGGGGATCCAACACCCTCTTTTGAACTAGGCAGGCACTGCACAACACAGGTGCACTTACACACATGCAGGCAATACACTCATACACATAAAATAAAAACAATAAATAAAGTATTTTTTAAAATAACCAAGTATTTAAGAACACAGTCGCCGGTACTGGTATTTCTACACTGCAAACAGCAATTGATAAGCCCAAATCAAATCAGTAGTGAATTGTTTAGATTCCACATAGCCCTCATCCAAATCTCTTAAATAGAAATAAACTTGAAACTCATACTTAAATGTTTACCACAGTCTTCAAGTTAGAATAAATCTTGGAATTACTTTATTTGTTATTGAAGAAAACAATCAGCACATTCTTTCCAGAATGACTTTTCTAATTATACAACAAATAACTATATGAAATATCTTTATATTAGGTTTGGTAAAGATTAAGATAATGTAGTGGAAAACATCTATAAGTTATTAAGAGCAAGAAGGGGGTTGGTGAGATGTCTTCTCAGGGATAAAGGCTCTTGATGCCAAACCTGATAATCTAAGTTTTTTTATTTTTCTAAAGATTTTTTTTTATGTACATGTGTATGTGTGTGCTGTGTGTCTACAGAGGCCAGAAGAGGATGTCAGATTCCCTGGAACTGGAGTTACAAGCAGTTGTGAGCCATCTGATATGGGCTGCTGGAAACCAAATCCAGGCATTCTATAAGTGCTCTTAACCTCTAAGCAATCTCTCCAGCCTTGACCTGAGTTTTAATTACTGGAACCTGTAAGGCAGGTAAACCCTTATGATTCTCAAAAGTTGTTCTCTAACCTCCAAACATGAGTTATGGCTCATACACTCACTAAATAAGTTAATTAATTAAAGAACGAACTAATTAATCAATTAGATCCAGACAAAAATCAATGGTGCATACCTACAATCCCAAATAACTGGACCACTGCAACAGGAGGCTTGTGTCAGCCTCGGTGCTTCAAGCCAGCCAGGATGGCAAACTGAAAAAGCAGTCTCACTAACAATGCAAAACAAGGCACCGGGGGCTGGAGCTCAGTAGTTAAGAACACTTGACTGTTCTTGCAGGAGATCCGAGTTTGAATCCCAGCACCCACACGGCAGCTAACAACTGTCCATAATTCCAGTTCCAGGGGATCCGACAGCCTCTTCTGTCCTCTGCAGGCATTGCACGACATGGGTGCACTTACCTACATGCAGGCAATACACTCTAATACACATAAAATAAAAATAATAAATAAAACATTTAAAAGACAAAAGGCACCCCAAAGATTTAAGGTCTTCCTTTTCCTTGCCAAGGAAATATGATCAAAGAAGTATGACATATAAGAATGGTTTTGACAATTTATTTTTAAGATTTTTGATTTAAAAAAGTTTATTTAAAGCTGGGTGTGGGTGTGGTGGCCCATGCCTTTAGTTCCACCACCTGGGAGGCAGAGGCAGGTGGATTTCTGTGAGATTGAGGCCAGCCTGGTCTACATAATGAGTTCCAGGCCAGCTGAGGCTACACAGAGACCTTGTCCCAAAGAGAACAACAAAAAAGTTTACTGAACTGTGTCAGTGCTAGCAACTTTAATTTGAGTTAATCAGTTCTCTTTGTTTTCAAATTTGAGACAGGGAGGATTGCTCCTGGAAGGCTGCGTATGTCGCCTGCAGGAATTCTACAAGACAGTCTTTCTATTAATATTGGTAATGACTATAAGACGCAGCCCAAATGACTGTCTGATTACTGAATATTTATTAAATTGATTGGGATTGATTCAATAATCAGTATGATTCCGACTACCTCTAAAACTAGAATTCTATTAATTTCAATGCGTTCTTTTGCGGCGGAGGGGGGGGTTCTTTTTCTCTCCATAGCCCCAGCTGGCCTGGACTCACTATGTAGACCTGGCTGGCCTTGAACTCGCACAGATCCGCCTGCCTCTGCCCTAAGTGCTGGGATCAAAGGCTTGTGCTACCATACCCAGTCAACGCATTCCATTGTACCTTTTGCTGTTATCATTTTTCTATGAGATTATAAATATATACACTATGTTATATATGTAAAATCAGTGAGATTTGCATATCTATAAGGTTAAAATAGGACTGAGAGAATAATTCCGTGGTGAACACTGTCTAGCATACACAAAATCATGGGTCTGCTTCTCAGAAACCCACATCCACATAAATCTTAATACCCACAAATCTACAGGATTTAGTACACCCAAAAACATCAAATAAAAATAATATTATCAGTATTGAATAATTCTGAAGCTGAAATCAGAAATTGATCAACATTTTCTACTATTTAACATCACTGAGATAAAGAGTTGATATCCTTTGTTTCTATATATATGTATCTTTTTCCATTTCTCATGTTTGTTTATGTGTATCAATGTGTATGCACGTTTTTGCATGTGGGTGGGCGCATGTGTGGCTGAGCATTGGCGTGGAGGCGGAGGTTGATGTTGGAATCATGCTCCATTGCTTTTCCTCTTTATTCACTGAGGCAGGGTCTCTCAGTCAAATCCAGAGCTTGCCCCTATGGTTAATCCTTCAGGGCAGCTTGCTCTGGAGATCCCCTGTCCCTTGTCTCCGCCTTCCAAGGCCAGACTTAAATATGGGCTGCCATAAATTTATCTGGGTCTCTGGGGAGCCAAACTCCAGTTCTTTAAGCACAGCTACCTCCTTATCCCCTCATTATTTTGTTTTTAAGATAGAACCTTGTCATGAAGTCCAGACAGGCTTGAACTCAGGATCATCTTGCCTTAGCCTTCAGAAATTTGGCATTTAAAGGTGTATTCTACTACATATAGGTTATTTTTTTATGTGAGTGCAGGACAGAGGAAAGGGAAGGGAGGGAGAGAGAAAAGAGGAGGATGAGTCAGAAGAGGGAGGGGGAAGAGAGAGGGAGGAAGTGAAAGGGGAGAGGAAGATAATAGGAAATGATCCTTGGGCTTCATGTGTGCCGGCAAGTGTTCTATCCTTGGGGTACAGACTCAGTCCTAAATATAATTTTCCAAACCCTCTTAATCATTAAGTAATTCCATTCGGGCATTTATTTATAACACACAGAGAAAATTATGGAGTTTGCTCAACTTTCCTTGGGGACAACTTGAAAATTATCAGAGGAAGATTTATTCTATATTGATGACAATCATGTTAAATTTTATACTACAATCATGATGTTGCCATGTCTTTTTCTTAAATCTCAAAATTCATAAATGTTTCTCTGAAATAGTTCTTTTCAGTATAAAACAGATATTCTGGTTCAACAGGATATGATAAACATGAATCATAAACGTAAAAATTTATACTAATTTGTCAAATATGATACATCTATTATGTAATTGTTTAGCCTTTCCTTACAATGAACCAAATATATCACATCAAAGACAAGTCGTTCTGCCAGGTTAGGAAGCCTACCATTTCTACCTTCTCTGTCAAGTAGTTTCACTGCAGGCCTCTTGAGCACGTCTTGCTCACCAGTGGATTGCATAACAGACTTCTGAAATGCCAAAAACATTTCATATCTTCTTTCTTAAAGTTAATTTGTTTGGGTAAAACACAGTTAATCAGTTTTAATTAGTAGAAGGAGGGGTAAACAAATCTAGGGAAAAATATTTAATCAACAGCAAGTACATAACAATCTATGTGCATGACTACAATCCGAACACCTGGGAGGCTAAGGTAGGCGGATCCCAAGTCAAAATAAAGCAAGACCACAGAATAAAGTTCTGTCTGAAAAAGAAAGTAAAACAAAGAGGCCAGGTTGAATACTGAAGGAGGAAAGGTTTGGGGGGGAGGTAGGGCAGGAAGAGGAGAGGGTAGTCACTGAAACTAACAAGGTATGTGAAAGCAGAAAAAATCTGACACGCCATAAGCTAATAAAAATTACATGAAAAGAAAACCAACAGCATTTGAATGGAGGTGCCCTGTGTGGGTGGATATAGCTGCCCCAAAAGCCATAGGTTATTAAATCAAAATCCCAGTGCCAGGGGTGGCTTACCTCCCTACGAGTTGTTTGCCAAGGAGGAACCTGAGACTCCCAAAACAATACAGGCCATTGTCACTCCTCCTGGTTGCCCACCAGGACTAGATGGTAAGACCCTATTGCTGAAAACATCACATGCCTTAGTCAGAGAATTCAAGAGAATTCAAGATGGAACTGAACTGGAAGCTTCCTTCCTGCTAGTGAAGACAGGCTATGCAGGCTGCTGGAGAACTGTTATGGTATTATCAGCAGTCTTACTCAGTTGTGGACCAAGTGTGCCACAATACAAACAAGCCAGGCAAGATGGGCCTACAATACAATAGTGACAAGTCTGTTCTGGACATAACTAGCCACTTTCTGATTGGACTTGATGCCTGCTCCACAAGAGGGAACTGACATTTGGGACTGTAAACTCAGTTAAAAGCACAAGGCTTGGGAGATTCAAGGTTCCAGAGGGGAAAGCTACTACTGTTGTTTTGCTAAATGAACACAAAGCACCTGTGCAATTGCCGTCTAAATAACTATGTCTATGTCCATAGATCAGTTCTGCTATCAGCTTTGGTCACAGAAGCTTCTTTCTGTAGTGATGAGCAATGTCTGCAGAGACTCATAACTGGTCAAAGTACACAGAATAATGACTATTAAATGCCCAGCCATAAATAAGGATATCTATAATGCCCCTTCCAAGGCTCACAGAACATCATAGAACAACAGTCAGAAACAATGGTAAGAGTGGAGGGAGATGTGGTGCGGAATGCCGACTCCTGGGCACGAGACGGCTGCTGCATCTTGAACTTACAGCAGCTGTGATTACCTGCACAAGATCTCCAACAAGATTGGGGCTGTAAACAACCTGTTAAGGAATGGAAAGTGGCTTATGGGAACCCACCTCTCCCTGAGGATTTATAGAAAGATAATAGTTGATGGCGGAAGGAGAGACATTTTCTTCATTTCTGTAACCACAGTTAAGGTGCATATGCTCCTGTGAACAAAATTCCATCCATGGTCCTCTAAACAACCCAAATGAAATTCATTGGGCACCACACACACACACACACACACACACACACACACACACACACACATGACTTGAAAGTAGAAGAGGAGCTAGTTGGGAAGAGAAAGGGGACTAATGGGAGGGAGAGAAGAGAAGGTAAAGGGGGAAGGGGAGATATGACTGAGATATGTTATGTGTATTCATAAAAATGTCACAATGAAGCCCATTATTATGTATAATTAATATAAAAAGGGGCCAGGTTGGGGAAGGAGTTGATTTGGGAACTATAGAGAGCAACAGAAACCTTTTAAACTACAGGATGAACAGTGTTAGTTACTGTAATATAGGAAACACACAGTTATAAAGCTGAAATCAATCTTAAAGGTCATGAGTACAATGTCTCATTGAATGGAAAAATACCCTCAATAATATCCTTGAATTATGTGGGTCAAGTATTCTTTTTAAGAGCAGAGAACACGTTACCTAACAAGGTACCTCATTTTCCTATATCAGCTTAAACCATTACAAGCTTTCCTGCACGGCAATATGAAATGTTTTCCTTTAAATGTTACAGTAGTAACAGCTCAAAGCAGTTAGGTGTGGTTTGCATTCCATATTCCTTCCTCATCTCGACTATTGTGAAAGGCATGAGATGAAGCATTTCTGAGAGCTATCACAGATTTTAAGAGGAGAGTCTATTTCTTTGGTCATTACTCACTGGTGAAGAAATACAGAGTCAAATTCAACATGAAACAACTTTGGACATGACTACGTGAACTGGTAATACTGTACAAATGCAACAGCTTAAATGAAAGGATTGCCATAGGGCTTGGCAATGACACCAATGACTGCTAACACTAAATACGTAGAACTTTAATTTTTATAAAGAACGTAATCTTGAAAAATAAATATCTCCTGTTGTTTTTTGTTTAGTTTTGTTTTGTTTTTTGGCAAATAGGCCCTCACTGTGCAACTCTAGCAGGCCTGGAACCACTGTGTAGGACTCCCTGTGCCCAGCCTCTCTAGCACTCTCCCTACTCATCGTAGTACCAATTCCCAACTACTAGAAAATGGAACCTCCATCAACTTTGTTCAAATCTTTTCATCAGACCTTCAGGTTGATTATTTACTACTCAAACTCAGCTCTTCATAGCTACAGAATCTACTATAATAAATGTCACCTTTTTTTTTGTTTTGTTTTTTGTTTTTTGTCTTTTTTGAGACAGTGTCTCCCTGTAGCCCCAGCTGCCCTGGAACTCACTTTGTAGACCAGCCTAGCCTTGAACTCACAGAGATCAGCCTGCCTCTGCCTCCCAAGTGCTGGGATTAAAGGTGTGTGCCACCATACCCGGCAATAAATGTCACTTAAATGAAAAAACAAAACTACTTTTTCATCACTGTAGGAAAATATAGAATAATTAGGAACATTTTGGACATTCTAGCACTGTTCACTACAGCAGCTTTAGGGAACACGTAACGTAGACCCCATATAAAAATTCCTGGTTTCCCTTATACTTTAAGAAGCCCTCCATTCTTCAAAGCCCAGGCTTGTCTTGACTCACCTCTCTAATATGAAATGGACCTAGCTCTTCTCAGTTTAGTGATTTTCATCAGTCAATACGGAAAAGGAAAACTGTTTACAGCAAGGAAGAAACTTGACTTGAAAATACAGATCTTTATGACTCTAAGACTTCCTTCAACAATCTGTGATGGCAATGATTCCAATGCTCATTAGAGTCAATCAAGGGAAGCTACATCAAGCTCTTGTGCAAAGTAGGGACTAACTCACTAGATGATCTCATTTCCCAGTTGAAAACTTTGGGTGAATGCCTGATTAATTTCAAATGATATTTACCTGACACACTGTGTTGCTGGTAATTGTAGGAAGATGGAATTGCACCAATAGGAAGCTGAGGCTTTGGGTTGCCTGGTGGTACCTCATCATCATCTTCCCCAAAATGATGAACTTTCTCGTACTTTTCTAGATAACTGAAACAGAAGAAGAGTGCAAGAAAAATTTTTTTAATATGGGTCATTCTTAAACTTCTACGAAATGTTTTCCTTTTCTGGAAAATCCAAAGGATGCTCATAATCATAGCAAAATACCATGAAAAGCTCATTTAGTTGAGCAGTAACTTCAGTCTATCAGTTCAACACTAATACTGCAGTTAAACTCAATGCAACCGTTCTAAAATAGTTTTTCTCTTTACAGAAAAGATCACATCATTTCTTTAAAAAACTGTAATAGTGAATATCAAAATACAATGGCTTGTAGGCAAATAACAGTATACTTTTATTTATTGCTTTTAAATTGAACAATCACTGTAAAACCAAGTGAAAACTAAGAGATTCCCTATCCTGTGGTCTATTTATAACACTTGCCAGAAGAGAACCACAGGTTCATATGCATATTCCAGTATACTTCTGTGAAAAGGTTTGCCAACATAGTAATATGCTATTTCATCCAACTGATATACAGTAATGTAGTTCTCAAGTGACACTTGTAGGCTATTTTCAGTTCTGAATTTTGTTATCACAAATCATGCTGAATTTCTCTATCTACCTACCTGCGTTTTTCTTTTTGGTGCTGTGCATCAGACCCAGGCCTTGTGCATGCTATAGACAAGTGTGCAGCCATTGAGCTTACTTCCTAGACTGGTTCCTAGACAATTAACTCGGTATTTTCTATTCACAGTCACTGAGGACGATATGGATGTGACTATATGCTAATCCAAAGTGGTGTGCCGCATAAATTCTGACAAATTTATAAGACAACATATATACCCACTATCACTATTAACTAGAATTAAAAATTTAAATTTACAATCTATTGTCACTGACCAGTTACACCGACTTACATTTGAGATTTTAATCTTAAACATAAGTGGTCAAATCATGACAAACAGCACTGCATCAAGTATTTGCTACTATATTTCCTAAGTATGAAGTTAAACTGATCAATAGAGTGACTTATATTTGCCATAGAAAATTCTATGTATGATTACTTCACACGTCAGCTCTCTTCCCATTCCTGAGTTAGGTAGGTGCTGAGTCCATTAACAATTTTAACAAAGGCCCCACAACTATCTACGCTTGCCCTTTTTTTTTTCTTTTCCTTTTGGAGCAGCTCAAGTAGGAGAGATGGAAGTGTCAATGAACATATGATAGTCTCGGGTATTATTTTAAGTGTCAAATACTAACTTCCAGGATAATTAATGGAAGCCATAATTTTATAAATATAAAAACCACCAATACGGAGGTCTTTACTAGTCTTCATTTTCCCCTTCTAGGTGTGATTTGGGGGTTGGATTTCTGCGGATCAAACTCAGGGCCTTGTATGTGGCTAGGAAGATGCTCTACCACTGAGATGCATCCTCAGTCCTCCCCTTCAATTTACATTTTAGAACAGAAAGGCTGTTTAGAAGAGTTACTAGGTGCCAATTTACCATTTACAAAGGAAAAATTTCTTCCTATATAATCTAGCCACACTTCGGAAATTGTTTAAAACAAGTAGAGCCAATATACAATAAAGTGGGAAACCTCGATGAAATGATTTTAAATAACTACTGCAAAAACAGCAATAATAATACTTTACCAGATGAAACCATCTCCTTTCACATTCCCATATAAGCTGAACAGGATCAGGAGACTTTATAGCTTGCAAGTTGGTAACTAATGAACATGATACTTCTTAACCACTGCACTTACGGCACACCAAAGCGAAGGTACAAATATATAACCTGTGAGCACCGAGGAAGGTATACATCTGTACACATTTCAGTCTGATCCTGGGGATCCCAGCAAGGAGTTTATAGTCTAAAAACCGGAATGACTAAAATGAGATAGTCCCTTTACAGTATAAATCCACAATGGATTTCAATGGTCATGTACATCAACCCTATTCTTTTGGATTAATGAAGCCACCATAGGAGAGTATGCATAAATTTAGACATGAAAATGAGAAAATAACCACTCAAAAAGGATGTATCAGTTTTCCTGCAAATGAAGAAAAATCTCCATCACATGTAATCACTTCAGCAACTGGGCTGATAGAGGTGTTGTATATAACACAATCTTTTGGAATTGAGTGAACTTACTGTAGAATGACTAAAATCTTAAGTCTTTAGCATAAGATTTCACAAGATATTAATAATACATCACTGTTGGTCCATTCTAACATTATTCCTGCAAACAACTTTTTGCACAATTCTAGAACCCTTCAGAGATTTGTGGTTTCAGCTGTTAGTATTTCTGAAAATTTCTACTTCCCTGGCTTGAGTGCCAGTACTTATTCTCACTGCATTATTAAATATTTCCACTTGAGAAGGAAAGATTTTGGCACCCTATTCTGGTCTCCTGTCCAAGTCAACAAATAAGAAAAAAAGAAAATCCAAGATGGCAGATGACACACAGCCAGGTCTGCTAGGGTTTCCAGGGACTAAAATGAAAGAAGCGGGATGATGCTTATCAGAAGAGATGGGCGGTGGCCTAGACTTTTTAGTCCAATAGCAAAGCAAAATAGGAAACTTTAAAAGAACTGAACAGGACAAACAAGAGTCTATACCAGAAGGACTGATGTGGTATGAGTAGCACTGCCCACTCAGGGAGAGGAAGTGACTGGAGCCACTTAAGGGAGAGCCTCAGAAATCAGTAGTGCACTCTCAGTAACAGACATTTTCAAAAAAATTCATTACCTGACTCCTAATGACTTACTATTAGACCTAGAGATTAGTGCATCTCTAAGCTTTCATCAGAGAAGCTTCTTGCAGGAGATGGCAAATAAATACAGAGACCCTCAACTGGTCAATGTGGAGATAGAAGAGACTGTGGAGTGCTCAGTCCTAAATGGGACACCTATATCATACCCTCTCTTCTGAAGGCTTAGGGATCAACTGTGGAAAGGGGGGAGCACTGTAAGACCCAGAGGTGGTGGGCATTTTCCAGACACCAGGGCTGTTGCTCATATGAACTCACAGCAATTGTGACAGCATACACAAGACCTATGCAAGCTCAAATCAGACAAAATCCCAGCATGGGGGTGGTGATGGACAAAAGCCCCAACCCAACTGATAGCTGCTGGAAAACTCAGTTCTTTTTAAGCCTGTGGTGCTGAGTAGGTTGACCAGGCTCCAGGGGTGGACCCACATTTAAGGGCATTTGGGGACACAAATTAGACTCCATAGGGCTTCAAAAGAAAAAAAAAAGATGGACATGAAGTGAGGGGGCTGGGGGAAGACAGGGTGGAGATGGGGGAGGGGATCTGAATACAATCAAAATACATTGCATTAAATTCTCAAAGAATCAATTTTTTTTTTTTTTTTTGGTCGTTTTGAGACAGGGTCTCCCTGTAGCCCCAGCTGTCCTGGAACTCACTATGTAGACCAGGTTGGCCTTGACTCACAGAGATCCACCTGCCTCTGCCTCCCAAGTGCTGGGATAAAAGGCGAGCGCCACCACACCCAGCAAGAATCAATATTTTTAAGTGTGTGTGTGTGTGTGTGTGTGTGTGTGTGAGAGAGAGAGAGAGAGAGAGATAAGTGTGAATATGGGCATATGCTACAGTGTACATGTAGAGGTTCAAGGACAACTTCTGAGACTGTCCTCTCAATCCTTTATTCAGCAGATTGAACTCAGTCCTCCTGCTTGTGCAGCAGGTGCTTTTATCCACTTTAAAATAAGAAAAGAGGAGGAATGGAGACAAAAGCTGCAGCACACGGAGGAAGACACCACGGGAAACCTCCCCTCAACACTCAGATGCCATTTTAAAACGACCAGATCAGCAGCCAGGTGCCTTTATAAAAAGAATGCTGAAATGGCAGCTTGACACGGCCAGACCTTTGATGAACTTCAGTATCAGGACAAATTGAACAAACTGTTAGGAGCTGCCTACACACTGAAACTTGACTGAAAGAATATCTTTATACTGCAGGAAGGAAACTGCATCAGAGAAGCACAGTGTTCAACAAGGTGGAACAGTCACAGACTAGGTCTGCAGAGGAACACAGATATAGGTTCCAAACACTGTTCAACATCAAGGACAGCACAGGAGAGGGGTCAGAATTCCCAACTGAACTACTCAAAGACTGCCCAAAGGTGTGACTTGTACTTGTAAGCAGACCTCAACAACAAAAGACAAGCACCTGGCAGAAGCAGTGAGGACACTATTTACAAGCTCTGAAAAACTGCCCCGGGCTTTGACAGACACCAGAAAGCCCAGGAAGGCACACTCAAAGAGCTGAAGCTGGGAGCTGGAGAGGAGGCTCCCGGGTTAAGAGCACTGGCTGCTCTTGCAGAGGACCAGGGTTCAGTTCCCAGCACCCAGTGACTAACAATTGCCCACAACTCTAGTTTCAGGGGATCCAATGCCCTCTTCTGGCCTCCACAGGCAATGCACAATATGGTGCACTTACATACCTGCAGGCAAAACACTCATACACACAAAAATTTTAAAAATAACAAATCAAAGGGGGACAGGGTTTGAAGCCGCAACCAGCAATCAGAAAGCATTCTACACTCAGGGGAGTACCTGAAACACGGTGCTGTGAATACCAGTGTAGCAGAGAGAAACAACACTTCGATCCTACAACCTAGAGCATCTGAAGCGTTGCAAACACTTCTATCAATGACTTAGCCCCAGTTACACAAGTTTCAATACAAAAACATGAAAAAAATGAAAAATACCAAGCAACATAACTCTTGTAAAAATTGCTAATCCTACAGTAATGGCTTCCAATGAAAGACTAAATTCGATTAAATCTCAGATAAATAATTCAAAAGAATGATTAAAAGTATGTTCAAAGAAATTAAACAAGACACAAACTTCCTCATGCATTCCAAGACAACATAAACAACCGAACGAAATAGTAGTAAGTCCATGCAGGCTATAAAAATAGAATTCTGTAAGAGACAGAAATACTAAGAAAATCAAACTGAAACACTGAAAATGAACAATTCAGTAAGTCAAACAAGAAGTTTCTTGCAAAACATTGCCAACAGAATAGAAGGAGGGAAGAAGACTGTCAGAGTTTGATGGCAAAGTTGAGGAATTGGAACATTCAATGACTAAGATAAATGAATGCAAAAGTCAGAATAGAGCATCTGAGATCTACAGGACACCATGAAAAAGATCAAATCTACAATTCATAAGCATATAAGAATTTCATACTAATAGCATAAAACATTTTTAAACAAAAGTCCCCAAATATAGGGAATGATGTCCATCCAGATACAGGAGGCATTTAGAACAAACAGATAAGAGTCTCCCTGTATCACATTATACTTAACTCACTAAATATACATAACAAAGAAAGTACACTGAAAGCTTTAAGAAAGAAACACCAAAATCACATATAAAGGCAGGCCCATCATCAAAATAACAGTAGATTTCTTAATAGAAACTTGAAAAGCCCAGGGGTGGAGTTTATTCTGTGGAGCAACAAAGACTGAGCTGTTGTATGCACTACAGTTGGCTTTCCGAAGAGAACCAGGGAAGAATTTCAGATCCAGTCTCTTTTCTTCTATTACCCTGTCCACAAGAAGCATTTTAATCTTTGCCATATTAATTGGCTTTGTGAAGAATGTCGCTATTAAAGGGAATGGCTCCAAGAATTCCCATGTATTCACTGTGAATCTTAACATTCTCATGGTCAGTAAACTGATGTCAGACTTTGAGAAAAGTATGACAAAAGGTGGGTTGCTCTATCCATAAGGGATTTGCCTTGGTACAATATGCAAACTACTAGCAAACAAAAATATGCCTGGGCTGCTACAGCAGAAAAGATGACACAATGATTTCTAGGCAGGTTTTAGGTCCTAATCTGGCTGCAGAGTCCAAAGTGAGCGAAGGCACACAGGTGTGAAGTGACCTGCCACAACGCCCTCTGTCACCTCTGCTCAGCTCCTCGTTTGGACACGACTCTCAAGGAGATTACGATGACAGAGTATGCAGTTACCCAGCGTGCCTTCCCCTCCTCTTCCTGTTGCTCTTGTCAGAGTGCCCTCTAAACACCAGCATGTTAGCAGGAAATACCTCATGAATGGGCAAAATAACTTTAATGCTGAGTGAACAACAGGAATTTTCTTCCACGTTTGTCCAGTTTAAAGGTGATAACTAAATTCTCAAATCAATAAAGTATTTTTAAAAACCCAACCAAACGAAAGGCAGGTGCAGACAGCTCTGCTGAGGAGGACCCTACTAGATGATTGTGACAATGAGACCATCAGCTGGAGCTGGACGATGAAAAAGAGGTTGAGGAAGGAGAGGACTCTTAAGCAAACAGCAAAATCCAAAAATCTTATTCTTTACCGAGGCTCGTGTCAAAAACCAAATTATACTGGCCCCTCTCTCCTTGGTCCCTTCAGCACCTCTGTACTGTAGTCCCACTCCCATCCTTTCTGTGTTCATGAACTCCCATCCGCCCTGTGCCTCGCTCCATTTCTGCTCCCTCTGATGCTCTTTACTAGTTCTGCTGTCTTGCCCTGCCCTGTAATTTTTTTCCTTTAATTTTGATAACTCTTTATTATTTCAAAATGAAAATAGAAAAAAAAAGAAAGAAAAGGTAAGTGTTTTTTATGAACTCTCTCCAAAATAATGTCTTGGTCTGCAGAGCCCAGGTGCTTCTGTTCCTACACAATCTGAGCAACTGCTTCCCTAACACATTCTCTAGAGTGTAAGAGTTGTAACATTTTTTTCTGAAGTTGATACTATGGGTTACTTTTGTAAACAACCTAATATTTAGGATCTTTTTTCTCAAGTCCTTATTGAAGGAGGACTAAGGAGAACAAAACAACAATGCCAACAACAAAAACAGGAGGGCTTGAAAGTATGTATTTCGAGCTTGGAAAGACCATAGTGGTAAACTCAGACTGCTATACCCCAAAAAACTATGTGCCATAACAAAAGAAGAGAAAAATTTCCAGGATGAAAACAGGGTGAAGGAACTCATGGCCACTAAGCGAACTCCATGAAGACAGCTGAAACAACCCTTTGAACTAAACAGGATAAACGCAGCTATGAGGCTACAGCGAAGACTAAACTGTGTGGCAACATTAGTTAAGCAAAAGACTAAAGTACAAAGCACTTCAAAACAAAGAAAACAACAGAAATTAACATACAACTTTTAAAAACAATTCTGTGTAGTAATAACCACAACACTATGAAAACCTACTCACTAATAACTGAATATTAATGGTCTTAATTTCCTATGAAATGACACGAACTAGAAAACTGGATTATAAAACAGTATCTAGTGATTTGAAGGACATTTATTTATAACTACATGTACTCACTATAAAAAAAAAAAATCAGAGTTCTCATCAGGGATGGGGGGGCTCACACCTTTAATCCCAGCACTCAGAAGGCAGAGGCAAGCAGATCTATATGAGATCGTGGCTAGCCTGTCTACATAGTTCTAGGACAGTCAGGGTTACAGGGGGACCCTGTCTTAATAAACAAACCAACAAACAAAAACACAGAGATCACAAATAAGTAACGGCACACCTGCTGGTTTGGAAAAACAAGCCAGTATATGGAAGATAGTAATTAAGCTTCTGTCAAGGTGGTGCCAAAAGAGAAAAAGAAAACTCCTGGCCCTCCCGAAGCCGAAGCTGGAGCAAAGGTGCTGGAAGCCAAGAAGGCAGTGTTGAAGGGCAGCCACAGACACAAAAACATCACAGGCCATACCCCTTCCATGGGTTGAAGCAGCCCAAGTACCCTTGCGAGAGCGCCCCCAGGAGAAACAAGCTTGACTGCTTTGCCATCATCCTGTTCCCCCTGACCCTATGAGTCAGCTGTGAAGAAGAAAGAAAACAATACACTTGTGTTCCTTGTGGGTGCGGAGGCCAACAAGAAAAGCACCAGATAACTAACGGCCTGTGAAGAAACTCTATGACATTGATGTGGCCAATGTCAACACCCTGACCAAGAGAAGAAGGCCTGTGTTCAACTGGCTCCTGATTATGCTGCTTTGGATGTTGCCAACAAAATTAAGATCATCTAAGCAGTCCAGGTGGCTAATTAATTCTAAATACAGATTAATTTTTCACCATAAAAAAAAAAAGACAAAAGTAATTAAGATTATGGTGCTGGGCTACTATCAAACTTTTATGTATGGCAGGGGCGGGTCTTGTTCAGACAGGGTCTCCCTGCAGCCCCAGCTGGCCTGGAACTCACTATGTAAGACCAGGCTGGCCTTGAACTCACAGAGATCTGCCTGCCTCTGCCTCTGCCTTCTGAGTGATGGGACTAAAGGTGTGTGCCAGCACACCTAGCCTATCCAACTTTTTTAAGCCAGTATTTCTCTACTATTAAAGCCAGAGAAAGACATGAAGACCAATCTCCTTGATGAACAAAAACACAAAATATAACATTTCAATACAATGCTTGCAAATCTAATTCAAGAGCACATCAAAAAGACTAGACATGGGTCTGAAGAGATGGCTCAGTGGTTAAGAGCACTGACTGTTCTTGCAGAAGACCCAGGTTCGAATCCCAGCACCTATATGGCAGCTAACAACCGTCTGTAACTCCAGTTCCAGGGGATCCAACAGCCTCTTCTGTCCACCGAGGGCACTGTATGACATGGGTGCACTTACCTACATGTAGGCAGTACACTTATACACAGAGATGAAAATAATTTTTTTAAAAAAGACCATTCACTCTAATCAAGTTTGCTTCATTATAAAAATGCAGAGATGTTTCAACATACACAAATCAATAAATTTAATACATCCTATATTAAACTGACTCAAAAATATGATCATCTCTTGACATCATCCGACTTCCCTACTTGACAAAAGCCCTGAAGAGATGAGAAGAATAACATATCTCAACATAATAATGGCCATAAACAACAAACCTGAAGTCAATATCATATTAATGGGGGGCAGGGAGGAGAAACCATATCACAAAGCATTTCCACTAAAATCAGAAACAAGATAAGGGAGTGCTTACAGTCTTAGCCAGACCAAAACAAAGGAAAAGAAGTCAAATATTATGAAGATGGCTAGACACAAAATTAATAAATAAAAATCAGTACCCTTCTATATACCAATAGCAAATGTGCTTAGGGAAAAAAAATCAGGGAATCAATCCACTTACAACTGCCAAATACATTAAGTTAGAGATAAATAAAATACTTCAGAGTAAACCTAGGAGTTGAAAGATCTCTATAATGAGATCTTTAAGACACAAGAAATAAATTAAGACAGTAGGACTAGAGAGAAGGTTCAGTTGGTAAAGTGGGTGCTAGACAAACAAGCATGAAGACTTGAGTTTGGATCCCTGGCACCAATGTAAAAGCTGGCGTGGCTGTTTGCCTGGAAGCTCAGTGCTGAGGGGATGGAGACAGAAGAATCCCTAGGGCCTGCAAGACAGCTTAACCAAACTGGTGAACTCAGCTTCATAAGAGATCCCGTCTCCAAAACTATGGTGGAGAATTGGGGACACAGCTCAGCAGGAGAGTGCTTGCCTAGCATGCACATGACCCTGGGTTCAATACTCAGATCACAAAAAAGAAAACGTGTTAAAAACGAGTGAGAGGTTGAGGAGAACAAGATGCTTACCTCTGACCTCCAAATGTACATGCACATAAGTTTATGGGCACATCCATACACACTACATGTACACACATACACACACACACACGAAGATGCCATGATTTCCATACTTGTGCCAAAAGACACCAAAGCAATATGTCAGAGATATATTTGCACATAAAAAGTTATTAAAGCATTATTCACCATAGCTGTTATGGAACGGATCTAGGTGCCCCAAAACAGAGGAGTAGCTAAAGAAAATGTGGTATGCACAATGAGGGTCTATTTCAGCCATATGGAAGAATGAAGTTATGTCATTTGCAGTAAAATGGATGGAACTTGAGATAATCAATAGTAAGACAATCAAGCCATTTTCAGAAAGACAAATAATCATCTTACACACTCCTCGATTTACATAGACACAGACCTGAATCTGATATGGAAGCAGAAGTGAAGTCGCAGAAAGAACAAAAGGGGCTAATGGAGGAGGAGAATGAGGAAGGGAAGGCAGGGATTATGTGGGGAATACGCTCAGCTTACAATATATATTTTTGTGTGAAAGTATCCTTATGTAACACAGTACCATGTACAGATGGACATAAACAACAAAAAATTAAAATCTGTTTTATTTCTTTTTTATGAGTTATACTTCTAAGAAATAAAAAGACAAAAATGGAAGCACACTGGCAACGTGCAAGCCTCAGTTTTCAAATTTTTATTGCGTATTTGTGTGTGTGTGTGTGTGTGTGTGTGTGTGTGTCTGGGTATGTGTTGTATGCCTGTGTGTGCCTGTTGCGTTCAAATGTGCATACACATATCTGGACATGCATGTGAACATCAGAGAACAATGCCAGAAGATTCATGGTAATCTTCATTTCACATTCGCTCACTAAACTACAAGTGTTTGAACGAACATCCTAAGTTCCTACGGCAATCATCTAAGTAGACTATATATTCAACTCAAGACTAATAAAATATTAGAATCCAGATGGCAATAACTCTTAAGGCAAAGCAAGAAAATCAAGTTTAGATAAGTTACATCTTCTTTTCTTCAATTTGGCACCAATTTACTTCGAAGAGGTATACTTATACCATGCTTCTTTTAGAACTTGGAGGAATGTGTCAAATAGAACAAGGTGGCATATAACACAGAATTCAATGGCACTGTTTAATTTAAAAGCTTAACTGTGAGGGCTGAAAGTATAGTTCAGTGGTAGAAAGCTGGCCTAGTATGTGCAAGGCTCTGAACTTCTTCCCTGTAAGCAAACAAACACAAAGAGCTCACATACCGCCAATACAATGGGAGGAAACTGCTCGTTCAAAATAGCATCAAATAATATGAGCACTATTATAACCAATGTGTAAAATGTAATATCCCTCTGATAGATTAATAAGAGAAACTAGATTGGGTTTCAGAACAATTGAAGATCATTTCCAGTATGATTGATTTTCTTATAAGGATTTTGTCTTCAAATCTCCAGGGAAATTATAAAGCTAATCAGATACTCAATTCACATAGAACTCAGAATAAATTTAACATTACATATTGTATAAGATATACTCTGTAACTACAATGAAATTCAACTATCTTTTTTTAAGCCAAACACTTGGAAAATAAAAAACAACCTCTTATTGTGTTAATTCTCTTCTCATGTTAAAAAAGTAGGGGAAATAAATACAATTCATGGTTAATCATATTTAAATCAATCCTCTCCCAATTATTTCAAAGTTATAGTTAGGATATAATTTATGTATGTATTTATAATCTGTTTATGTTACATTTATATATAAATATTTTGGTAGGATTGCTAGAAATTTTTTTTTAAACACCATCAATATATTGAACTTGTGACTATTTTGGGATCAAAGAAAAAAAGCCAAATGGGTATGAAACTGTCCTAAACATTACAGGAAGGGTGGCAGAGCTCACACTCATCTCGCCTCCAAATCTAATTTAAATGAACCTTTAGGAACAAAAATAAAGGGGTTTCCAGCATCATTTCAAAATTAGAAGCCTTCATAAATTCTAGTACTACTTAACAGCACTTAAAAGGATTCAAAAATCTAACTTGCAAATCACTGTTTAAGCGAATGGTTTAGCAAAAAGTGCAGGAGACCCTAGGTTAAAATACACAAAACAGCAATTTCAATTTGTATCTCTTCTAGTCAACTGAGGAGCTATAAAATGTGAACAACTGTTTCATAACTGGATCCAGTGACACTTTTTTTTAATTTTAAAAAATTTTTATGTATTTTATTTATTATTTTTATTTTATGTATATTGAGTGTATTGCCTGCACCTGTGTTGTGCAATGCTGTGGAGGTCAGAAGAGGGCATCAGGTTCCCCTAGAACTGGAGTTAAGGATGGTTTGTAGCCACCGTGTGGGTGCTGGGAATAGAACTTCTCTGCAAGAGAAATCAGTGCTCTTAACCACTGAGCCATCTCTCCAGCCCCAACATTTATTTTGTTTAACAAGGTAGTTTTCCAAAGAAACAAAGTCCTAGTCAGGTATGGTGGCACAAGCCCCATCTCAGCACTTGGGAGGCAGAGGCAGGCAGATCTCTGTGAGTTCAAGGCCAGCCTGGTCTACATAGTGAGTTCCAGGGCATCTGGGTCTACAGGGAGACCTTGTCTCAAAAAGTAAAACAAGCAAAAACAAAGCAAAACACTACACACACACACACACACACACACACACACACACACAGAGTCCTTTATAAACTACACTCTGTATTTTTCTTCAAAATTAGCCCCAAAAGACAAGAATGTGGGGCAACTATGAGAAACAACAGCTGGAAATTGCTGACATGAGATGTTAATCAGCCTTTTTATCACTGTGATACACACCTTAGAGAACCAATTTTAGTTGATGGTTTCAGAAGTTTCATCCACGAATGGCTGAACCTGTTGCTTTTAGACCTGACAAGGCAGAAATACCACCGAGGAAGGGCACAGAGGAGGGAAGCTGTTTACCTTATGGCAGCCAGGAAGCAACAAAAAGCCTTCAGTAACGGGTTTTCTTTCCCATTTTTGTTCCTTGGTGGACATGTGGTGCTGCCTAATCTTCTCTAGAACAACCTTAACAGACACACACACAAGTGCACTTCACTAATCTTCTATATGTCTCTCAAACCAATCAAGGTATCTATCATAAAAACATTAAACATTAAGTGCAAAGTCAAGTACAGTGGCTAGGAATTCATAAATGTAATAAAGTTTCTCTTTCAGCACCATCCACAGAGAACATTATAAAATAGATTTGAGATTGCAGAAGATCACATTGGTAAGGCACAAAGTAATGTTGAGAATCTTATCTACATCAAAGAAAGAACTATTGAAAACAATTGGTGGATGCTTTCATATATCATATCATTATCATCATCATATATGTAATATTTGAGCCCCATAGACTCAAGTTTTGAGGACTTTTCCTGACAGCCTTTACTTTAGGATACCGTGAACTTTCAGTAAGCAGGGCCTACCTAGCAGGCCACTGAAGGTGACAAACATGACCTCTACCTCCAGTAGCACTCTTGTCCCCTACCATGTGAGCTGTACCAGCAAAGATTCCTGCCACCACAGACTGAGCTGCTCTGTCCACCTCACCTTCTCTCAAGTAATGGACTAAAATTTCCTGAAACACTGAGCCAGAAAAAATCTTTTTTCCCTTAAGCGTTTTCTACAAACTACTGTGGTCATGGTGATGCAAAACTAACAGACTGTACTAAGATGAAATGACATTATGACAAACAGGAATGTTTTTTAAAATTTTACTTATTTTTGTTTTGTTTTGTATGAGTGTATTGCCTGCATGTATGTAAGTGCACACGTGTCATGCAATGCCTGTGGAGGTTGGAAGAAGGCATTGGATTCCCCTGGAACTGGAGCTACAGATGGTTATTAGTGACCATGTGGGTGCTGGGAATCTAATCTGGATCCTCTGCAAGAGCAGCCAGTGCTCTTAACCACTGAGTCATCTCTCTAGAATGTTAAATATAGAGCAAAACAAACAAAAAGACCTGAAGGTCTTAAGAGACCAGAATAAATGGCAATGAACCCAGTGTAAAGCTCCCTGGGGCTGGTGAGGCTGACTGGGGTATCAGGCAAAAAATTTAAAAGCGAGAAACAAGCATAGTTTGATGGAACATTTAAGTGTTAAGAGACAGAAAATTCCTACAACTATTCACTGTCAGCCACATATCAAAATATTGTAAATCATTTTAATTAGGCTTTGATTTCTCTCTGAACCTAAATGACAAAAAAATAAAAAACAACCAGTCAAATACTCTGACAGATACATCAAAATTAAGAAGAGATTAGAAAAATATTATATTTACAAGGTAGAAGGTAGAGAAAAATGCAATGTTGATCCAAGTGTAAAAAAATTTAGCTATAAGATGAATTCACAGGATTTCATATAAAGCATGGTGAATATAGTCAACAATACACAGATTTTGTTAACCAAGTCGACTGCAAAAACCTTCAAAAGATATGTGTCTATCAGATTAACACATTATGCCACTTAAAAGTTACTTGATAAAGCTGGAAAGTTTTTTAAAAGTTAAAAGATGGGGACTTGAGAGATGGCTCAGCAGTTAAGAGTACTGGCTGCGTGTGCAGAGGACCTGAGTTCAATTCCCAGCACCCACAAGGCGGCTAACAACCATCCTTAACTCCAGTCCCAGGAGATATAATACCCACTTCTGCTGTCCATGGGCACTGTACAACACAGATGCACTTACACACATGCAGGCAATACACTCATACACATACCCCCTACTCTGAGATCACCTATAGGCCCTCTCACTGCCCCAGAGCCAGGCTTCCCTGCTGACTGGTAGGGGCCCAGAACTTTGGAGACTACCCAAGAGTGCCTGACTCAGGACTCCTCCTAGTGAGCCTCCAAACTCACACTATGCCCATCTCTCTACTTTGGGACCACCTGCAGTCCCTCCCACTGGCCCAGACCCAGGCTTCCCTGCTGACTGGTAGGGGGCTAGACCTTTGGCAACTGCCTGAGAACCCCAGACTTGTATTTGACTCAGGCCATCAACTCAACAAAGAAAGGCTTGAATTTCATACCAGAATCACAAGCAACAAAAGAAATCCACATGCCAAAACCATAACGAAAAAAAATAGTAATATGAAAAAGCGTATGTTCCCACCAAAAACCACCAGTCCAGGAGAAGAGTTCTACAATGACAACCCCCTATAGATAAGAATTTAAAAGAACATAGAATTGAAAAGGACACAGAATTTAAAAGAACAAACATAAACATGATCAAAGAATTCAATAAATTTAAAGAACACATAACTTGAAGAACTAAAAGAAGATAGGGTTAAACTTCTGACTGAATTCACAAAAGAGATGGAAACATTGAAGAAAACTCAGCCTGAAATGAAGGAAATAAAAAATATAATAAGCTGATTTGAAATGACAGGAAAAAGCCTCACTAACAGAATGAATGAAATGGAAAACAGAGTATCAAGATTGGACAATAGAAATGAATAACTGGACTGCTCAAGCAGAGAAAAACTTAAAAAAAAGGAATATAGTATGCAGGAAATGTGGGATACCATGAAAAGATCACATTTTGCATCATAGGCATAGAGGAAGGAAAAGAATCTCAGGTAAATGGTATTGACTACATCTTCAACAGAATTTTAGAAATTTCACAAAATTAAGGAAAAACATCCTCATACAAGAAGCACATAGAATACCAAATACGCAGGACCAGAAAAGAAACTCCCCAAGGTATTATCATAGTAAAAACAGTAAATACACAGAACAAAGAGAGAATATTGAAAGTTGCAAGGAAAAACAAGTCACATATAAAGGAAAACTCATCATTAATTATAGTCAGTTTTTGAATGCAAACTATGAAAGTCAGAAAAGACTGGACCAAAGTATGCCAAGTTCTAAATGACCATAGATGCCAACCCAGAATACTTTACCCAGGAAAACGATCTATCACAGTTGAAGGGGAAAGAAAAATGTTCCACGATATGAAAAGGCTATAAGAATTCATGTCCACCAAACCAGTCCTTCAGAGAACACTCAAAGCAATACAAAGGACTAAAGAAAGGAATGACTATACACAAGAAACAAAAGAAATTAGATGAAGGTATAATTATGGAAACACAAAATTAGACCAAGAATGGAAACAAATTAAAATAACGGAGACTAATACACATCGTTCAATAATTACTTTAAATATGGCCTGAACTCCTCAGTCGACAGACACAGGCTAGTTGAACAGATTAAGAACTCATCTCACCTGTAAGGACAGACCCTACCTCAAGGTGAAAGGATGGAAAAGACTA
The DNA here is from genome assembly GCF_000622305.1 of Nannospalax galili. Lineage (NCBI taxonomy): Eukaryota > Metazoa > Chordata > Mammalia > Rodentia > Spalacidae > Nannospalax > Nannospalax galili. The sequence continues at coordinate 2,442,417 of NW_008345000.1, forward strand.
TTTCAAGTACATGGCAGTAAGAAACGGCAGGGGTTGCATTTCAATCAGACAAAATAGACTTCAAACTAAAACTACCCAGAAGAGATAAAGAGGGTCTCTTCATTCTGATCAAAGGAACAATGGATCGAAAAGATATGACATTCATGAACAGATATGCACCAAACCCTAATGCACCTAATTTCATAAAAATAGCACTTCAGGACATTAAGACACAGCTTAACCCGAACTCAGTAATAGTAGAGAACTTCAATACCCCACTATTGCCAATAGACAGGTCAACCAGACAAAGAATGAATAGACATCCGAATTAAATGATACCATACATCAAATGGACCTAATAGACGTCTACCAAATATTCCACATAAGCAACAAAGAACACAGTTTCTAATCAGCACCCCATGCAACTTTCTTTAAAACTGACCACATATTTGGGACATAAAACAAACCTCAACTAATGCAAAAAAGTTGAAATGATTCCATGCATATTATCAGACCACAACACAATGAAGCTTAAAATCAACACCAAAAGTAGCTCCAGTCACTACACCAACTCATGGAGATTAAACAGCACACTCCTGAATGACAAATCGGTCAAAGACGAATTTAAGAAAGAAATAAAAGTTTTCCTGGAACTAAATAAGAGGGAAAATACAATAGAACAAAACCTCTGGGACACTTAAAAAGCAATCTTAAGAGGGAAGTTTATAGCTCTAAGTGCCTACATTTAAAAAAATCAGAAAGTGCACTAATAATAGACTTAACATACCAACTCAAGACTCAGGAAAGAAAAACCAAAATCCAAATCCGGCAGACAAGAAGAAGTAACAAAAATCAGAGCAGAAATCAATGAAACAGAGAACACAATACAAAAAGAAAAAAACAACGAATCTAAGAGCTGGTTCTTTGAATAGCTAGACAAGATAGACAGACCCTTGGGCCAGTTAGCAAAAAGAAAGAAAGAAAGAACAAACCCAATCAACAAAATCAGCGATGAAGGTAGAAACATCACAACAGACACCAAAAAGATATGATAAGGGAATTCTTTAAAAAACCTATACTCTACTAAATTTGAAAACCTAAAAGAAATGGATGGATATCCAAAATCATGGGAACCACCAAAGTTAAAACAAGAAGAGACCAACAGCTTAAAGAGACACATAACATATAAGGAAATGGAAACATTAATGCAAAACCTGCTGAGTAAAAAATTACCAGGCCCAAACGGAGTCACAGCAGAATTTTACCACACATTCAAAGAGGATCTAAACCAATACTACTTATTACTAAAAAAGACAGAAAGCCGGGCGTGGTAGCACATGCCTTTAATCCCAGCGGATCTCTGTGAGTTCAAGGCCAGCCTGGTCTACATAGTGAGTTCCAGGACAGCTGGGGCTACAGGGAGACCCTGTCTCAAAAAGACCAAAAAAATTTAAAAATAAAAAAGATAGAGAGGGAACTCCCAAACTCCTTCTATGAAATGAAGGCGGCATCACTCTAATATCGACACCACCAGGAAAAGGCATGACGAGAAAAAGAAAACTACAGACCTATATCCTTATTTCACAATGAAATATTTGCAAACCACAAACAAACACACATCAAAAAGATCATACACCATGATCAAGGAGGCTTTTTCCAGAGACGAAGGGATGGTTCAATATATGTAAGTCAATAAATGTTACAAATCATATAAATTGACTAAAAGACAAAAATCACATGGACATTTCAATAGGTGTAGAAAAGATGTTTGACAAAATCCAATACACTTTTATGTTGAAAGTCCTAGAGGGAACTGAACTGGAGAGAACATCCCCCAACATAATTAAAGCGATACAAGACAAATCCACATTGTAAATAGAGAAAAACTGGAAACACTCCCATTAAAATCAGGAAGAAGACAAGACTCTCCACTATCTCCACTCCTTTTTATCATGTGCTTGAAACTCTTGCTAGAGCAATGAGACAAGAAAGGGAAATTAGAGGAGTACTAATTGGAAAAGAAGAGGTCAAATTATCTATATTTGAAGATGATATACTATACCTAAGAGATCCCAAAAATTCCAACAGAAAACTCCTAGAAATGATCAACACTTTCAGTAAAGTGGCAGCTTACACAATCTATACAAAAACGTAGCCTTTCTATATACCAGTAACAAGTAGGAACTGGAGACGACTCAGTGGTTAAGAGCACTGTCTGTTTTTGCAGAAGACTTGGATTTGATTCCCAGCATGGACATGGAGGCTAACAACCCCCATCCATAGCGCCACTTCCAGGGGAATCCAATGCCCTTTTCTGACTCTGCGGACACTGCATGACACAAGTACACTTACACATATGTAGGCAATACATGCAAACATATGAAATAAAAATATTATAAAAAAAACAAATAAGCAATCAGAGAAAAGTATACATGGAAACCTTCCCATTCACAATAGCCTCTCTCTATATATATGTATATGTATATGTATATGTATATGTATATGTATATGTATCTAGGAATAAACTTAACCAAACACATTAAAGATCTCCACAAGGAAAATTTTAAATCTTTGAAGAAAGAAATTGAGGAAGACACCAGGAAATTTCTGAAGGACCTCCCAAGCTCATAAATTGGAATTAAACGACTATCATACCAAAAGCAATATATAGAACTAGAAATTGGTATACCAAGTGAAGTAACACAGATTCAGAAAAACAAATGGCTATGATCTCCTTCATTTGTGGATCCTAGCACCAAATCCTTGTATGTGAATATGCAATGATGTAATGCAAGAGCCAGGAAAATGGAAGGGAACAGGAGGGAAGGAGAAGGAAGGAGCCTGGGAGACAGGAATAGTAGGAGGCAGGTGTTACCAAGGGTGAAATGGATAAAATGGAGTATTTAAATGGGAGGGGGGAGGGAGGATTACACAAGGAACTATGGGGGCAAAGGGGAAGAAGATGCTCAACCAAGGGGGGACCACAGGAGACAGGTGTCATCAAGGGTGAAATGGGGAAACTGAGGGTACATTAACTGGGGAGGGAGGAGGGGCGGTTAGACAGAGAAAAAGAGAGGAGAGGTAAATAATGCCTACCTGGTGTTAAAAAACCAGAGGGAAATGTATTAGTTCAAAAACCTACTGAAATATTACACATACACTATCTCAACAAGAAGCAGTATGAGACAGGAGAAACCTTCCCTTCCTGTTGTTGGCCAGGGCAGTCCAAGGGACTCCCCAAATCACACAGGTTATTGCCACAGCCCTTGATTGCCCCCCAGAACTTGAAGGTAAGACTCTTCTACTGAAGACAGGACATACTTTGGACACAGGACTTGGAGCAAGGGGGCTGGAACTGACCGGGAAGCTCCTCCCTGAAGGCTGGCTCTCATAGTTCTAGAGAGCACTATGCAAGCTGCTAAGGGAGAACATCAATCAATGAACGGTCCAACCCCAGATTTAAAGCCTAATAACCACAACCATGATGGTGCGACAAACTATGTTGGGGCAGTAGTGGCACTTTTATCTTGGGGTTGATCAACAGCTACCTAATTGGACTTAAATCCCTCTCAATGGGAGAGAACTCGTGTGTGGTACTGTAAACAGCCAAATACACATGGCTGGAGGTGTCATAGATCTTAGAGAAAGCCCCAAGGCTTTCACATTCCTAGACAAATGTAATTTCTTACATGTGCTAAATATGGATCCTTTTATTTACAGAAAAGTATGCTAGTCGTCAGTCATCACAGAAGCTTCTTTTGCAACAGATGGAAACTGTTAAATAGTTCCACAATTCACAGAGATAAAATATCTGTGAAATACTCAACCCTCAGTAACACATCTACAATGGGAACCTCTATACCTAAGGTACACAGAACATAGTGGAACAAGGGGTAGAGAGAACACTAATGTATCTCTCAACTCTCATTAACAAAGCTCCCTCATGCAGCTGAGAGCAATGAACACAAAGGGCCACAAATGGCCAAAGCATGGAGAATATGAGTCTGGTGTGGGTCCTTGGACAGGACTCCTTACCCACCCACAGTTCAAGGGACCATTATGGAAGAGGGGTGGAAAGATTTATAAGAGCCAAGGGAGGAGGTGCATGACCATATAGAAATAGAGTCTAACAGGCTCCTGGGACCTTGCTCAAATGAACCTATAGCAGTGGTGACAGCATGCAAAAGACCCATGGAAACTCAAGTAGACAAAAACCTAGCATGTAACTGTGGACATGGGCAGCAGACCCCAATCTTAACCAAAGAACTTCTGGGCAGCTGATTACTGATGGGTGAGAAAGAGCTCCCTTCTTTAAGGGACTCTTTACATAGGCTGACTAAACCCCAGTGGATGAACTTGAATGAGGATGTCTGGGGGCACTTAACTTGACTCGCTAGGCCTTAATATAAATGACAGCGTACATGAAATCTAGTGGGAGTGGGGGGCGCTATGGGACAGTGCTGATGGAGAAGGGGTATAAAGATAATTGAGATGTTATGAAACAAGAAAATTCATTAAAAAATATACAAATAAATAAAGACAAAAAAAAAAAAAAAAAAGGGCGATATGGCTCAGCAGTTAGGAGCACTGGCTCCTCTTGCAGAAGACCCAGGTTCGGGTTTCCAGCACCCATATGGCAGGTAACAACCATCTGTAAATCCAGTTCCCGGGAATCCCACACGCTCTTCTGGCCTCCATGGGCATTTCTGAAATGGGTGCATTTATATACATATAGGGAATACATCATACACATTCAAAAAAAAATTAAAAAAAAATGTTGAGTAGCAGAGATGGACAAAAGCAGCACAGAACTCAAACTCAAGGTTACTGGCAATTTTAAAATGAAATATGAGAATATAAAATTATTTAAAAATTGAAACTACAACTCTTGATATTAAGTTCAAGAACTTTTTCACAAAAATGGAAAAAGAGACTAAGAAAAGTAAGAAGAAATACAATTACTCTGTGTGTTGATTATATAGGTAAATAGAAACAAAGTTAATACTATGGGAAATATTTTTTTGCAAGCATTTAGCAGAAAATTTTAAAGTAAGATCACTACTTTCCAAATCACCAGTGAAATAAAAACATATACATAATAATATGTAGAGAATGGAAGAAAACGAAAGCTACTTCAGGATGTAGCACTTCTGCTGAGGTCTAACCCTAAAAACATTAAAGAGCACAAACCATACTGTGTTCAATGTACAACACTGAAATGAACATGGAAATGTAGTACCAATACATATGAACAGCCACTATTACACACGTGAGGACTACATTATGATCCATTTGTAGAAATATCATAAAGAAAAATACCGAATAGATTTTTTTAGCAATACATAAACATGAGGCAAAACAGCAAAGTAAAATAAAATATTTCATCATGTAGAAGACAAACCAGGGAAGACACCAGGAGAAAAGCAAAAGTGAGGAACATAAGGAGCTTCAAAGGGCATTAAACAGTTTATATTTCTCTTGCTTTGGTGTGGGATGAATTGACATTTACTAGGGGTGTGTGTGCGTGAGAGAGAGAGAGAGAGAGAGAGAGAGAGATCTATTTCAAAATTTTAAGAATCCTAAAAAAAATAGTGAATTATATCAAAATTTCAAAGACTAGGCATTTCTATTGCCATATGAAATGTTTACAATTACATGAAAGATTAGATGTTCTCTAATCCTTATAATCTGCTAAAACTTCATAAACTTCATAGAAGTCACAGTTAAAGCAAATACATATTAGAAAAGCCAAATCTATGGCTATATATTCAACATATGACAATATGACAATAAAATATTTGAAATATTTATAATGTTAAAAATCACTTCTGAAGCCGGGCGTGGTGGCACACACCTGTAGTCCCAGCACTTGGGAGAGAGAGGCAGGCAGATCTCTGTGAGTTCAAGGCCAGCCTGGTCTACATAGTGAGTTCCAGGACAGCTGGGGCTACAGGGAGACCCTGCTTCAAAAAGACAAAAAAAAAAAAAATCATTTGTGGGGCTAGAGAGAGAGCTTGGTGGTTAAGAGCACTATCAGCTCTTGCAGAGGACTAGGTTTGGTCCCCAGCACCCACATGGCAGCTAATACTGTCCCTAACTCCAGTTCCAGGGGAGACACCCTCTTCTGACCTCCATGGTCAAGAGATGCACTTACATACATACAGGCAATACACTCATACACATAAAACAAAAATAATTTTTAAAAATCACTTATTGGGGGCTAAAGTGATGGCTCAGTGGTTAAGAGCGTTTGGCTGTTCTTGCAAAGGACTGGAGTTCACATTGCATCACATCCACATGGTAGCTAACAACTCTCCATAACTCCAGTTCCAGGGGATCTCATGCCCTCTTCTCGTATTCATGGGCACTGCGTCAATGTGGTGCACTTACACACAAGCAGGTAAAAACACCACATAAAAATAAGTACATTAACCATTTTTTATTTATTTATTTTTTAACGCATATGACTATTATGCCTGCATGTAGGTAAGTGCACCCATGTTGTGCAATGCCTGCAGAGGACATAAGTGGCTGTTAGATCTTCTGAAACTGGAGTTACAGACAGTTGTTAGCTGTCATATGGGTTCTGGGATTCAAACCCAAGTCTTCTGCAAGAACACTCAGTGTTCTTAACCACTGAGCCATCTCTCCAGCCCCAAATAAACAGTTTTTAAAAATCACTTGTATATGAAAGAAGAAAGAAGTATGGGGGCTGGACAGATGTCTCAGCAGTTAAGAACACTGGCTGCACTTGCAGAAGACCTGGGTTTGAATCCCAGCACCCACATGGTGGCTACAACAATCATAACTAGAGTTTCAGGGTAACTAATGCCCTCTTCTGACCTTTTTGGGCATTACATTACATGGGTGCACTTACATGCAGGCAACACACTCACACACATTAAAAATAATAATAATAAAAATAAACTGCCAGAGAGTGCTGAGTTCTGGCCTCCCTCTGGCCTCCCTAAGGCAGAGGGCCTGAAAATGCAGGGGATAGCCTGAGAGCCCCCAGATCCTGCCTCCACATGGTGGTGAGCCTCCCCTAATTGCACCATACCCATCTCCCTACCTGGGATTTTTGTGAGGCCCCTCCTAAGGAACTAGGGCAGATCTGGCTTTGGTAGGCTAAGGCTGAGATCCTAGCAGATAGCCTGAGAGGGTGGGTTCAGACCTCCATCAGTGTAGCGGCTCTGATCTCAGCAGACTATCAGAGAGTGCCGAGTTCTGGCCTCCCTCAGGCAGAGGGCCTGAGAACGCAGGGGACTGCCTGAGAGCTCCCAGATCCTGCCTCCATTTGGTGAAGAAATGATCTAGGCACCCCTATAATACAAACAGAAGCATAAATTCACATGCCAAAATCAAAACGAAAGAATAATAAAATGGAAAGCCAAAACACTATGTCCCCAACAAACCCCACCAATCCTGTAGAAGAGTTCTACAAGGAGAACTCCCTAGAGATAACCCAGGACACTAATTTAAAAGAACAATCATAAACATGATCAAGGAATTCAACGAAAAAAGAACACACGAGCAAACATGATGAAAGAACTAAAAGAAGAGAGGGATAAACTTCTAAATGAATTCACAAAACAAACAGAAACATTGAAGAAACTCAGGCAGATGAAGAAGGAACTGCAAAACTAAATAAGCCAACTTGAAACAACACGGGAAAGCCTCACCGCTAGAATGAATGAAATGGAAAACAGAATATCAACACTGGAGGATAAAGTTGAAGAACTGGACCACTCAAGCAAAGAGTATGGAAAGTTTAAAAAAACACAGGAATGGAATATGCAAGAGATGTGGGATACCATGAAAAGACCAAATCTATGGATCATAGGAATAGGAAGGAGAAGAATTTCAGGTTAATGGTGCTGACGAGATCTTAAACAGAATGGTA
>NW_008345000.1:2450348-2451984 GCF_000622305.1 Nannospalax galili
GGAAGCACATATAACACCAAATAGATGGGATCAGAAATGAAACACCCCATGGCATATCATAGTAAAAGCACTAAATGTACAAAACAAAGAGAGAATACTGAAAGCTGCAAGAGAACAAGTAACATATAAAGGAAAATCCATCTGATTATAGCTGACTTTTCAATGCAAACTATAAAAGTCAGAAGAGCCTAGAACAAATGAAGGGGAAAGAAAAATCTTCCCTGACATAAATAGGCTGAAAGAATACATGTCCACAAAACCAGCCCTCCAAAGAATACTTGAAGCAATACAGAGAGCAGAGAGAGAAACAACTACACCCCAGGGGCAACAAAAGAAAATAAATAAAGGTATAATTGAGGAACACAAAACTAGACAGAAAACAGAAACAGCAATCAAAATGAAGGCAAAAAATACACATCTTTCAACAATAACCTTAAAAATCAGTGGACTGAACTCCCCAGTCAAAAGACACAGGCTAAGTGAGTGGATTAATTCACATACACAGGAAAGCCCATCAGAATTATAGCTGACTTATCAATGCAAACCATGGAAGCCAGAAGAGCATGGACCAAGGTGTTCCCGTTCTACATGACAGTAGATGCCAGCCCAGAATATTTTTCCCAGCAAAAATGTCTATTTTAGTTGAGGGAGAAAGAAAATATTCCATGATATGAATAGCCTGAAAGAATACATATCCACAAAACCAGCCCTTCAACGAATACTTGAAGCAATACAGAGAGAAGAAAGAGGAACAACTATAACCCATGTGCAATGAAAGAAAATAAATAAAGGTATAATTGAGGAAACACAAAATTAGACATATCAAACTCTGGTGCACCAAATTCACAAAACAACACTACAGGACTTTAAGACACAGATTAACCCCAACTCAGTAATAGTAGGGGACTTCAATACCCCACTGTCTCCATTAGACAGGTCAACTGGACAAAGAATAAACAGAAAGATGTCTGAATTAAATGATACCAGATGTAAAATGGACCTAATAGACATCTTTCAAGTATTCCACCCAAGCACCAAAGAATACACTTTCTACTCAGCACCCCATAGAACTTACTCAAAAATTGACCACATACTGGGCCACAAAACAAACCTCAACAAACACAAACACAAAAAAACTGAAATAATTCCATGCATTCTATCAGACCACGAAGCAATAAAGCTGAAAATCAACACTGGACAAAGCCCTAGTCACTGCACGAACTTGTGGCAATTGAACAACGCACTTCTAAACAACGAGTGGGTCAAAGGAGAAATTAAGAAAGAAATAAAAGAATTCCTGGAATTCAACGAAAAGGCCAATATAACAAAACGCAATGTCTGGGACACAAGCAGTCCTAAGAGGGAAGTTCATAGCTCTGGGTGCCTACATTAAAAAGTTAGAAAGAGCCCAAATAAATGACCTAAAACTACAACTCAAGACACTGGAAAGACAAGAACAAAGGACGAAGCCAGCAGAAGAGAAGAAATAATGAAAATCATAGCAGAAATTAATGAAACAGAAACAAAGAAAACAATACAAAGAATCAATGAATCCAAGAGCTGGTTCTTTGAAAAGCTAAACAAGATAGATAGACCCTTCGCCCAGTCAACCAAAAGAAAGAGCAAATCCAAATCA
>NW_008345000.1:2452074-2452742 GCF_000622305.1 Nannospalax galili
CTTGAAAATCTAAAACAAGTGGATGGATATCTAAAATCATGTAACAACTAAAGTTAAACCAAGAAGAGATCAACAGTTTAAACAGACCCATAACATATAAAGAAATTGAAACAGTAATACAAAGCCTCCCAACTAAAACAAAGCCCAGGCCCAGATGGATTTACAACAGAATTCTACCAGATATATAAAGAAGACTTCCAACCAATACTACTTAAATTATTCAAAATGATAGAAACAGAGGGAGAACTCCCAAATTCCATCCACGAAGCCAGCATCACTCTAATACCCAAACTGGGTAAAGAAAGACACAACCAAAAAAGAAAACTATAGACCCATATCTTTAATGAACATAGACGCAAAAATTCTCAACAAAATACTTGCAAACCGCATACAGACACACATCAAAGAGATCATTTACCATGATCAAGTAGGCTTTATCCCAGAGATGCAGGGATGGTTCAATATGCAAAAGTCAATAAACGTCTTAATCATATAAATGGACACAAAGACAAAAACCCTATTGTCATCTCAATAGATGCAGAAAACACTTTTGACAAAATCCAGCATGCATTTATGTTCAAAGTCCTAGAGGGAATTGGACTGGAGGGAACACACCTCAACATAATTAAAGCCATATATAACAAACCCACAGCCAACATCATTCTAAA
>NW_008345000.1:2452809-2453610 GCF_000622305.1 Nannospalax galili
CTTGTCAATATAGTGCTTGAAACTTAATAGAGAAATAAGAGAAAGAAATTACAGGAGTAATGATTGGAAAAGAGGTCAAATTATCCCTTTTTAACTATCACTTTTTGCAGATGATATGATCCCAAAAGTTCCATCAGAAAACTCCTAGAACTGATCAACACTTTCAGTATAGTGGTAGGTTAAAAAAATCAATCTACAAAAATCAGTAGTCTTTCTATATACCAATAACAAGCAATTCAAGACAGAATACAGGGAAATGCTCCCATTCACAACTGCTGCAAAAAACCATAAAATATCTTGGAATAAATCTGACCAAAGACACCAAAGACCTCTACAATGAAAATTTTCAATTGTTAAAGAAAGAGATTGAGGAAGATATCAGGAGATGGAAGGACATCCCATGTTCATGGATTTGAAGAATTAATATTGTGAAAATGATCATCCTACTAAAAGCAATATATAGATTCAACGCAATCCCGATCAAAATACCCCCAACATACTTCACAGAAATAGAAAAAAAAATTCTTAAACTCATATGGAAGGACAAAAGAGACCCTGGATAGTCAAAGCAACCCTGAGCACAAAGAGCAATGCTGGGGGGATTACTATACTAGATCTCAAAGTATACTACAGAGATACAGTCATAAAAACAGCATGGTACTGGCACAAAAATAGACACAGAGATCAATGGAACAGCATCAAAGATCCAAACCCGAGTACATACAATTTCAGCCACCTGATATTTGACAAAGGTGCCAAGAACACACAATGGAGGAAAGACAGCATCTTCAACAAATAGTG
>NW_008345000.1:2453891-2456246 GCF_000622305.1 Nannospalax galili
CGAAGAGAAAACCTACAGAATGGGGAAAGAATCTTCACCAGTGACACATCTGACAGATGTTTAACATCCAGAATATATAAAGAACTCAAAAAACAAAGAATCACAAAATCACATGACCCAATTAAAAGATGGGCTAAAGATCTAAACAGAGAGTTCTCAAAGGAAGAAATAAAGATGGCTAAGTAATGTCTTAAAAAGTGTCAACATTGTTAGTAATTAGGGAAATGCAAATTAAAACCACCTTAAGGTTTCACTTTACCCCCGTCAGACTGGCTAGGATCAAGAGCTCACAAATGCTACCAAATGCTGGCGAGGATGTGGAGAAAGGGGAACACTCATTCACTGCTGGTGGGATTGCAAACTCATGCAACCCTTATGGAAAGCAGTGTGGAGAACTCTTAAAAAACTACAAATGAACCTACATTTGACCCAGTTATACACTCCTTGGCATATACCCAAAGAACTCTTATTGCAGAGACACATACATCCATGTTCCTGCTCTTTTCACAATAGCTAAGAGATGGAAGCAACCTAAGTGTCCCTCAACTGGTTAACAAAAAATGTGGTATATTTACACAATGGAGTTCTGTTCAGCAGTAAAGAAAGATGAAATTTGCAGATAAATGGATGGAACTAGAAACTGTTATACTAAGTGAAGTAACACAGACTCAGGAAAAAACAAAAACAAAAACAACATATGTTCTCCCTCATATGTGGAGCTTTTAATCCTTAAAAGATTTTAGGGTTACCTCTTCAGAGGGGGGAATGTTAGAGTAGCCAAAAGCCCCATTAAAAAAATAAATCAATCAATCAAAGAAGAAGAAAGAGTACATGAAGTCATGAGAAAAAAAAGTGATGGGGAGATATGGGAGGATTTGGAGGGGAGAGTGTGGGCATGTATTTGATCAAAACACTTTATAGGCTTATATGCCTGTATGAAATTCTCAACAAATTATTTATTTAAAAAAAAAAAGCTCAGAAAAGCATCAGAATCAAAACATTAAATGTGAAAAAAGGAGTAAAAATTTGAAGAAAAAAAAATACATATTATTAACAATGGAAATTGGCATTTGATAAATTGAAGCATCTAAAAGTGAAAAAAAAGTGAAAAAAACTAAAATTCCATAATACTTCTATTTTAAAAACTTTTAAAATTAATTTTTATGTGTGTGGGTGTTTTGCCCATATGCATGTAAGTGTACAACATACATGCAATACCAGCAGAGGCCAGAAGATGTCAGATTGCCTGGAACTGGAGTTGCAAGTGCTTGTTAGCCACCATGTGGGTTCTGGGATCTGAACCCAGATCTCTGTAAGAGCATTCAGTAGTCTTCACTAGTGAGGCATCTCTCCAACTATTGAAAAATTTCTTATTACATTTATGTACTATGAGTTTGTGGGGGTAGGGAGGTAGATAGGTAGATGTACACATGACAGTGTACATGTGGTGGTCAGAAAACAATTTTCATGAGTCAGTTCACTTCTTCTACCATGTGGGTCCGGGTATCAAACTCAGATCGCCATGCTTGGGAAGCAAGTACCTTCATCAGCTGAGCCATTCTAACTACCCCAAAATAAGTCTATTTTAAGGCACCCACAATGCCTGGCTCATCTTTTTGAATCACTTCTATAGGACATATTTTTGTGCAACTCAGAGAATTTCCAACGCAGTGACTTTTCCATACAGACCTTTCCAGAATTTTACAACCTGAACCTTAAAGTGGGGCACACATGAGCTACTCAACCAGGAGAAGGCTATGGATAGACAACACAGCTCCATCTTCCCTCACTCCACACTGTCAGTCAGTACCATGTTTCTCACCCCACATGAGTCAATATGGAGGTGCTGCAATGGAGATATGGGAGGAGTTGGAGGGGAGGGAGTGGGCATGGATTTGATCAAAACACCTTATCGGCTTATATGCCTGTATGAATAAATTCTCACTTATTCATCAGCATAACATCTGTGCATGTCTAGATTAAATGTATTTAAATATATCTAATTTTGATTAAACTGTATCACACAAAAAAGGCAACAACTAGATGAAATAAATACTGTCAAAGAGACCATAGCCTGACTAATCCACAAAGACAAATAAACAAGAAAATGGCAGGCATGGAACCATACCTCGAATAAACACATGATAATGCTGTCAGATACAGAAATAGGTCAAAACTTCCCCGAACTCCCTCCAATGACTGAACCTTGTCCTGAGTTACTGCTATACTTTTTGTTAGGTGATCTGCTTGGAACTATCTATCCAGAGAATTTAAGTATTTTTTCATTAATTTCATCAATATTTTTCAAGCTATTGAAATTTGTACACTTTGAAAAGTTTAAAATTTTATATATAT
>NW_008345000.1:2456438-2459541 GCF_000622305.1 Nannospalax galili
GAGTCTTTCAGAAGTGATTATATTACAGGGCAAACATTCTAAAATGACAAAATGGCTAAATTAAAATATGGAAGATATGGCAACAGGAAAACTTAAGAAATTACAAGAAAACATTGCTAACGAGATGAGAGCAAATTATACTGCATGAGAGGTTCTTCATTGTTGAGTTTAAGTATAACTGTTTTACATTTGAATTTATGGATTTTACAAGATTCTCTTTGGAAAATGAAATTCACAAAGAAATACTTTTTAGTGAGTCACTAAGTTGTATCCAAGAAGAAATAAAATTATAGAGAAAATATTTCCAGGAAAACATGTTAATCTATGAAAGTAAATGAAGAGACAGCCAGCTTAACTGGAAGGAACAGGGATATCAGTCAGCAAGGAGGGAACAGGGAGAAGAAAGGAGGGAGGATTAGACAGACGAGAATTGTTGACGGTATCATCCATTCTTAGCAGGTGAATGTCATGAAGATGAGAGCCAGCAGTGCTACAGTGGAACAGGATGGTTTCAGGGAGTCCATGATACTAAGAGCTCTACAGCGAAATCCTCGCATGCATTTCATAATAAGATATAAGTGACTATGACAAAAATCCTTTTTTACTCTTATTTATTTTTGAGACAGGGTTTCCCTGTAGCCACAGATGGCCTGGAACTCACTGTGTAGACCAGGCTGGCCTCAATCTCTGAGAGACCTACCTCCCTCTCTCTCCCAAGTGCTGGGATTCTATTAGAAGCATGCTCCACCACACCTGGCGACAAAAAGCTTTACTACACAGATATCTTAGCACAAGTGCCACCAACCTTGAGATGAATTAGATATACTGCTTTTCAAATTCCCAAGTTTACTGTGATTTGTGTGTATGGGAAATTTTTCACTTTTTTAATTATCTTTTATAAAAGCACACCACACCCCCCCCACACACACACCCCACACACACAAAATCAAATATACCCTTTAATGTAAAGAGGCGTGCACGGTTTGGAGGTACAGCACTCAGAAGGCTGAGGTGGCCTCGCTGTATAGTGAGACCCTGTCTCAAAACAAAAGAGAGTAAGAGAAAAAGAGATGGAGGAGAGGAGGGAGAGAGGCTTATTTTTCAAAAAGGATGTTATAAGACATTTTCCATCATGTGATTTTATTGCTGAAAATTATGTGTATCATGTTAAAATTCTCATATATACACTGAAAGATAAAATTTACCAAACTAATTAAAAAAATCTCTTGGCGGGGGGTAAACTTTAGTTTTCTTTTGGTTTTGAGCTGGGTCTGCTATGTAGCCTAGCTAGACTTAAACTTACAATCTTCCTGCTTCTGCCTCCTGACAGCTGGGATGTTTTTGTAGGTTCTCAACTCTTTAAAGCTACAATAATATAGCTCAATTCTGAAGTTTAATGTTGAAGCCATAATAATAATACAAAGAGTTCATTGTGCTATGCTGCTTCATGCATTATCATGCAGTACCCTCAAAGTCTGTGGATTTGCACTGTGGACTCCACAAACCATGGACAGAAAGTATTTGGAAAGGAAAACTGCATCTGAACTAAAAATGTACAAGCTTTTTTTTCGTTTCTTAAACACTAAACACTACAGTATAATAACTTCATATAATACTTATTTTGTTATAAATAAGCAATTTAAAGACGAATTAAAGACATGGGGAGATAAATACAAGCCATATATAAATACCATGCTACTATAAGGGACTTAAGTGACTGAAGATTTTATAACTAATCTCCCAAAGATACTTTGGGAAAACTGTATTCTCATTCTCACGAGCAGTCTCCCCTACCCCATGCATACACACTTTTCCCTAAACTTTAAAATAATTTTTTCTTATTTTTCATGACCATGACAATTTTCAAGTGTAGGGCAGTTATATTGTAGATTGTCCCTCAGTTTGTGCTTGTCTGGTGATTCCTCATTATTAGATACAGTGAATGTACTTTTTGCAGGAATGTCCCGATGTGAACTCATATTTACTTGCGTACGCTATGACAATGTTTATTTGTCCCACTGTTAGTGCTGTTTGCTTTGTTAAGCTTGGAGGTTGGTTAACTGTTAGGGGCTTTCCTTTTCTTTATGGAAATAATTTCTGGAAAAACAGGTTAATGTTACATAAGTATTCCTTCTCAATCTTTTCACTTTAAGACTTCACTGATAAGCCTTTCTAAGTCATTTATTACTGTGATGGTGATTTTTATAACTTTATTATTTCTTCTACATTTGAGTTGGCATTCTACTACAATTAACTCTTTTCTTTTCTCTCCCATTTATTTACCATTCTTTAAATCACACTATTGCAGACTCAAATTCACTTCATGAGTCTTTGATCATCCTGTCCCAAATTTGACTTCTGTGTCCTTTAGACACGGTCTCCTGTTTGGCTACAGAACTCTTTCAAGCCGGCTTCTATGTATGTCCCTATTATTTTTAGTGCAGCTCCCTCTTTGTTGATGGCACAATAAGGCAGTACAGGCTAATCTCATATTTTTCCCTTCTCAGGCTCTACAACTAATCTTTCCGTCTAGAAACACTACTACTTTTTGGTAAGAAATCGTGTCTAGAAAGTGACTGGACACTAAGTGCACTCATTTCTGGAAGAAGAAATATTGGCTTCTAGACCCTTTCACTATGCATAAGAAAAAACATGAATACATCTGTGTGTATAAATATATTTCTATATATCCAAAGACGATGCAACCATATCAATACATTAATGCTAATTACATACCATTGTTATATATATATATATATCCCCCCAAAGTATTTTTTACAGGAGCTGGAGAGACGGCTCAGTAGTTAAGAGCACTATGTGCTCTTGCAGAGGACCCATATTCAATTCCCAGCACCCAACATGGCAGCTAATAACCATCTCTAACTCCAGTTCCAGGGGAATCTGACATGGTCTTCTGACCTCTAACATTGCATAACATGGGTGCACTTACATGCATGCAGGCAATACACTCATACACATAAAATAAAAATAATATTTTTTAAATTACTGGTCAAAAAACTTTGGGATACTTTTGTCACCCAGTTATGTTTCTTATTTTGTTAAGCACTTGTTCCTTTTAAGGCAAAAGAAGATAGAAGTCAGG
>NW_008345000.1:2461102-2462021 GCF_000622305.1 Nannospalax galili
GGTCAAAAAACTTTGGGATACTTTTGTCACCCAGTTATGTTTCTTATTTTGTTAAGCACTTGTTCCTTTTAAGGCAAAAGAAGATAGAACTCAGGACAGCAGAATCCTTTCTTGCCTCAAAGAGTAGCTGTAAAGAGGTAGAAGGAATCAAATTACTGGTCAAAAAACTTTGGGATACTTTTGTCACCCAGTTATGTTTCTTATTTTGTTAAGCACTTGTTCCTTTTAAGGCAAAAGAAGATAGAACTCAGGACAGCAGAATCCTTTCTTGCCTCAAAGAGTAGCTGTAAAGAGGTAGAAGGAATCCTGCCTATTCCTCCCATCCCATTATATCTCCTTTGAGGTCTAAGGTACCTTTATAAAACAATGTGCAGCTCTGCAGAACAGTTGCAAATAGTACTGACTTAAAAAAGTCATTTGAGGGTTGAAGAGATAGATGGCTTAGTGATTAAGAGTACATACTGTTCTTGGGAGTTCAGTTCCCAGCCCCCACAACAGGTGGCTCACAACCTCCTGCAACTCAAGCTTGGTGGGTGGTACAGGGAGGAGAGGTGGTATGCAATGCCTCTGGACTCCACAGTCTCCTGCATTCACATACACATATCCCCATACAGACACACAATTTTAAAAATTAAATCTTTTTAAAAATAAAAAAGAATATGACATTTTTAGTTGATTCCTGAAACAGCATATTAGTAGATACTGAGCAGAACAAACTGAGCTGCAGGTGACAGGGCAAATATGGAAAAGCTCGTGTGAGAAAGCCTGCTGGTGAAGTGTGCTGCTGAGGCAGGCTTTGCCAGTGCAGAGCATTCCGCGTGCAGTGTGCTCGCGCTCTGGTGTTTGCAGCTCCACGTGAGCGCTCAGGTTCCTGTTCTATGGCCATACTTGCTGCCTCTTGCCATCCTTCCCCCCCCCC
>NW_008345000.1:2462252-2524090 GCF_000622305.1 Nannospalax galili
CCCCCCCCCGTGATGGGCTCTTACTCTTCTGGAACCCTACGTCCAGATAACCTCTTCCTTCTCTAAGCCACTTTTGTCATTCATGGTGGTTTTGAATGAGAAATGCCCCCCATAGGCTCCAAGAATTTGAGTACTCGGTCTCAAATGGTAGCACTGTTTTGAGGTCATGAAATCCCTAGGAGGTACAGCCTTGCTTGAGGAAGCATGTCACGGGTAAATTTGAGAGTTCACAGCCAAGACCCATTTCCAGTTTCTCTCTGCTTCCTATGTGTGCTCGAAGATGTGAGCCCTCAGTCTTCCGCTCCTGCTCCTCCTGCCTCGCCTCTCCACCAGGGTGGACGGGCTCCACCTCTGGAACTGTAAACCCAATAAACTCTTCCTTCTGTACGTTGTCTTGGTCATGGTGTTTTATCACAACAACAGAAATGCAACTCTAACAGGCAGCTACCATCCGAGACAGTCTGGGAAGTGCAGGTCATTTTTGTTTTACCTGAAGACTGAGGAAGCACTAGTAGTAATTGGCATGCAGAACCCAAGGATATCAAATATGCTACACTACAAGAACAGAATCTTAGCATTTTAAGTGCCAATATTTCTTCCACTGAGAAACATTAATCGAATTCATTAAAAGCAGGAAAAGTAAACCAGGAATTTCCAGTAAGTTGAGAGACATTACTGGGACTGGCTATGCTGGCCCATGCCTTTAATTCCAGTACTCACTCAGGAGGCAAAGGCAGGCAATTCTCTGTGAGATGCAGGCCAGTGTGGAGGTCCAGGCAAGCTGGGGCTTTAGGAAGACTTCCCCCCCGCAAAAAAAACCAAAACAAATATCCTTTCTAAGCAAAGGAAATGGAGCCTCAAGAGTCCAGGAAATCTGCTGTCAATGGAAATAAATGTTCTAGAAAAACCATATAATCTAGAAAATGTCAATCTATAGACCAAACAGAAGACAAAAACAAAAACAAACAAAAAGAATGAAAAGAAAAAGATGTGCAGGGTGTGGTGGCCCACGCTTTTAATCCCAGCACTGCAGAGGGAAAGGCAGCTAGATCTCTGTGAAACAGACACCAGCCTGGTGAAATCTGAGGCCAGCCTGGTCTACATAGTGAGTTCCAGGCCAGCTGGTGCTACAGAGGAAACTTTTAGCCTTAGAATAATATTGTAATCCTAGAATTTTGCCACCAGTTAAAAAAAAAAAAAGCAGTGGGTTATAATGGGATTTCTAGGGATTATAATATTTCTGTCAGAAACTTCACATTCATCTTCAAATGAGTTGTAAGTAATGTAACAAATAAAACTCACTTATAAATTAACTGCTATCTACAACAGCCAAGAGAAATGGTTTTGATTTCAGAATAATTAGATCTTTATATGTGTAATTCTTGAGTCAGAATAGTAAACATTTACCCTACACTATTCTAAATCTGGCTAGCTAATTCAATTGAATGTGCCCTTAAATATTTAAATAATAGACTACATTTTGAGTATATTAAAAATATTAACTACTGATTACTTGGCTACAACATAGTAAAAACTTAAATGCAGGGCTGAAGAGATGGCTCAGCTGTTAAGAGCATTTGCTGCTCTCCAGAGGACATGAGAGCAATTCCCAGTACACATGCAGAGCAGCTCACAACTGCCGTTAACTCCAACTCCAGAGTATGTATCTAATTCCCTCTTCTGGTTACTACAGGCAAACACATACATGTATACACACACACACATACACACACACACTCACTCATGCTATACATGTACACCACACATGGGATTCACTTACACTGACACACAAATACAGATATATAAAATAAAACTAAATTTTTCTTGTTTTATTGAGACAGTGTCTCCCTGAGGTCACAGCTGGCTTGCAGCTATGTAGATCAGGCTAGCCTCCATCTTACAGAGATCCACCTGCCTTTGCCTCCTGAGTGCTAGCATTAAAGACTGAGCCACTACCACATCTGGCTCAAAACAAAATCTTTTTAAAATTAAATTCAAATATTTTCCTCATTAGAAGCTATGAACAAGATTTATTAAATTATGACTCATCAGAAAACACCACACCGTACCAGAAAAGTAAATACACAATGTCTCAAAATTAGCAAAATCTGATAGAAGAAACCAACAAAATGTGTACCCGTACTTTTTTATTATTATTCTACACCTCATTTTTTGCTCACTTTTTTTTTTTTATTTAGCCCTGGCTGGTCTTGAACTCATAGACATCTGCCTGCCTTTGCATCTGAGTCCTGGGATTAGAGGTGTGCGCCACCACCCTTAACTCCATCATGCCCAGCTTACTACATATTTTTCAAAGAAGATAATTAAACAGAAATTATATATTATTTAATAAAAGTGTGATAGTTGAAGTGTCAATGAAAACACTTTGGAAGACATTTAAAAAAATAAATATAAGATCTAAAATGGCTATTTCTATTTTCAGAGATGGCTGGTCATTTACACACATCTTACTGAGCCAAGCTGAGAATATGTAACTATGCTTTTAAAATATATATATATTGGGCCAGTGTGTAAAAAAATATATATATATCTTGGGCCAGTGTGTAAAAATTAATCGACTGTGACTAGTAATAATCAGCTATATAATATAGAGATTAGAGATACATGTACAAACATCTAAGTGTTAGCTGCATTAAAAATGAGTTTTTCTGTATGAAACAGTATATTTTAAAATGAAATGGAGATCTTTTTTAAAGGTTAAAACCTCATTCAATTTTATGTCTTATAGGGTTTATACTGAGTACAATAATGAATAACTGTATTAATTCAACACGGTGAACCTAAAAATTTACAGCCTATTTTGAAAGAGATGCATCTTTGTTCTGAAAACTGTTACTGACTATGTCAATGTTGTAATGAAATGGTTCTTCTAATTATGTGGTTATTAAATAAATTTAAAAGAATATATCTTGGACCAGTGGGTAAAGGTGCCTGTCACCAAGCCTGACAAGCTAATTTTAATACCCAGATTCCACACTGATCTGGAAGGTAAGAACTGACTCCTGCAAGTTGACCACTGAGCCCTACACAGGCATTGTGGTGCAGGCACCCATGAGGGGATGGACACATATGCAAAAAACAAACAAACAAACAAAAAAACATGTAAAAAAAAAAAAGTTATCCTAAGATATCAGAATGAAGAAAACAGTGAAGACTTAACTGGACCATGAGATAAGAAGACAGAAAGACAGAGCATTCAGGGCTATATTGAACCTGAAAAATTATGGAAAAGGTGGAAGAACTATGTTCAACCTGAGAGCCAAAGGACAAGCAAACAAACAGAAAAATCTACTTTTATAATCATGAGCCTCAGAAAACATTCATACCAGTAGCAAGGGTGAACAAGAGCCCTGGAGGGCTGGGGTATAGGTCTGTGGTAGTGTGTATCCAGTCCTACATTCAATACCCAATGCCAGTGCAAAAGGGGCGGGGGGGGGGGGCGCATGAGTTACCTACAGAGCTCCAAAACTTTCAATCCTGAAGTTTTAATAACATGATTCCTTCCAGTTCACTAATACTCTTATATCCTTGTTACAAGCAAAACAGTGGAAAAGACAATTCCGTCCTATGCCCATGAACAGTTTTCAAATATAATAAAGGAAAAACCAGAAACTAAGACACCCAAGAGCAAAAATACTTTTCAAGCTCAGTGAAAATGCACTCAAAAGTGCTTTAGATGCTGGCTTCTCAAACACCAGCTAAAATCTAGGCCATATTATGGAAAAAAAAAACAAAACCCAAAACCCATACCAGCTTATCACATGTGAGAGTATCAAAAAACAAAGACAAAAACAATTACTAAAGGCTTTTGGAGGCAAGTTTTTCTTTTTCTTTAAAGGAATAAGAATAGAAAGTCCATCAAGGCCATACTAGAAAACAATGGAAACCAGAGGAAAGGGAATTAAATTTTCATTGTGTTCTAAAAATTTAACCAAAAATTTAAAAACAACAACCAGACAATGTCATTCAATATCAAAAAACAAAGACAAAAACAATTACTAAAGGCTTTTGGAGGCAAGTTTTTCTTTTTCTTTAAAGGAATAAGAATAGAAAGTCCATCAAGGCCATACTAGAAAACAATGGAAACCAGAGGAAAGGGAATTAAATTTTCATTGTGTTCTAAAAATTTAACCAAAAATTTAAAAACAACAACCAGACAATGTCATTCAAAGTAAAATAACTCCTGATAATTAGAAGCTAATTTACAAAATGTTTAGTAGACAGCATGGTAGACACACATGTAATCTCAGCACATGGGTGGCAGAGGTAGAAGGAAATAAGCTGGAAGCAGGCCTGGGCTACATAGAAAGTTTCAGGTCAATATGGGTTAACTAGCAATACTCTTGTCTCATCAAACAAAAATTTAACCAGCAAACCTGTACTAAAAGGAGTATTTAAAATCTGACAGAGGGGATTAGCATCTAGAATGTATATAGAGCACCAAACAAAGCGTTACACGCCAATCAAAAAAGATCAGTCCCTCAATAAATGGGCAAAAGAACTGAAATGTTTCTTTCTGAGAGACAGGATCTCATGTGGCCTACAGTGGCTTCCAGGCTGAGGATGACCATGACTAAGGATCCTCCTGCCTCTACCTCCCAAGTGTTGTGATTATAGTCATTGCTTGGAATAGTTTTCAAAAGAAATACAAACATATTTTGTACGCTTGTGTGAGTGTGTGTGTGTGTTCAACATCCTTAGCCATCTGGGAAATGCACATCAAAACTACTTTGAGATCTTATCCCAGTCAGAATGGCCATCATTGAGAAAACAAAGGACAGCAAATGCTGGCAGGGATGGATACAGGAGCGGAGAAAAGGGGGACATTTACATCACAGGTAGCAATGTAGACAGTTACTATTGAAATCAGTGTGGGGGGTCCTCAAAATATTAAAACTAGAACTACCTTTATGACCAGCTATTCCACTCCTGATCATATATACAAAGGAGTATAACTGAGCAAACCAGAGATACTTGCATGCCCATAGTACAGCACTATTCACAATAGCTAAAATACAGTGTCAACCTAGAAGCCTACCATCAGGTAAAAGGGTAACCACTATTACACACACACATACACACACACACACACACACACACACACACACACACACACACACAGCAAAAGTAGAGGACAACTATGCAGGGGTTGAGAGGAAAAGGTCTGAAGGGAAGAAGCAGGGAAGAGTAACGAGAGGGAAAAACACAAATATAGCATGTTTTCTCTCATGCATAATCCAATTTAAAAATGTATTTCATAAACATGATCTTTACAAAGAAACCTGTGAAAAAGATTTTCATGGGTTAGAAGGCCTACCTTCAAAGTTTTTTTAGTTCCTGTGAACCACCAACACTAGTGGGTAGGTCAGGCCTTTGTGCTCCTTAAACAGGGAGTTTACAGCCCTCCATCACTACTCTAAGGAAACACCATTCCCACAGCAACAACCAGTGCAGTAACAGCTGCTGCTTCAGGAGGCCTTGCCCCAGTCAAGATCACTCCAGGCAACTTGCAAGAGCTCCAGGCAACTCAAGCCTCAGTGAACTCTGGGTGACCCTACTCTCCTTGAATCTATTCTTACTCAGGACAAGTGTGTGACAGGGGGTGTATCCCCAGTGAATGAGCAAAAAGCCTGTAATTGATGCCACATGAGACTTATGATTGGTTTATAAGCAAAGCATGTACCTGGTACATATGTAAGGTTTATAAGTGATAGAACTGGAGGAACTTTAAAACATGCACATGCAAGGTTATAGGTGGTAGACTTACAGTATGAGCCCGTGTGTGTCACAATCCCTTTTTAAACTATATAATAAACAGGCTATTGTCTCTTTTGTTGGCATTGCCCAGGAGGCTCCTCAATATGCTCCTTCTCACCCCTTGTTGCATTGCTAAACTCCAAAGCTTCTCCTGAATGGTCTTTTATTGCCTACTTGTCTTTTTCACAGATCATCAACCACGGTGCTAACACTAAGAACAGATGGAACACTGGGCTCCAAGCAGAAGCAGCAACACCTAGAAGGCAGGTAGAAGACAGTGCCTCTAGGATTCATGAACTGTAACCCAAAGCTCATTCAGCAGCTCAAGAGTTCTAAAGAATTTCCAAGACCAGAGTCTGTGAGAGTACCAAGGAGGAAAGAGGCAGAAAGCTCAGACTATGCTATGGAAGGCATGCGGCTATGCAGAGCAGACAGCCCAGTCCTAGTCACTTCAAGAATCCCAAGGAGTTATCAAGAATCAAGAGGCAAGCATGGGCCCGGCATGGTGGCACATGCCTTTAGTGCCAGCACTCGGGAAGCAGAGACAGGTGCATATTAGTGAGATGAAGGTCAGCCTGGTCTACACAGTAAGTTCCAGGCAGCTGGGGTTACAGAGAGATCCTATGCAAAGTTATGAGCTTTTTGAAGGCCCAAAGTTGCTCTAACCTGTACACCTACAGCTACTGGTCTCTAGCTTTTAAAGCTTGGCAAGCTAAGCCTCAGGTTCTCAGAGGCTGTAAGCCTCCAGGTTTATAAAAACCCCTGCATATAAGCCTCAGAGCACCAACACTCAGAACTGCTCCTTGTCTAATCGGAATGTCCAAATGAATTGTGAGACACACAAAAACAGGTCCACACACTTCTGCACGTGCTGCATGCACACACACTAGGGTAGCACTTTCCAAACTGGGAGAAAGAGTAACACTCAGACTTATGGGTGGTACAAGGCAAGGAAAAAAATTAACACTGACTTAAAAACTGTTTTACTACCAATCCTTATTTTAATAGAAAAGAAGAAAATCCAAGTTTTATGCACGTTTCTTTAGCACCGCCACGCAATTGCAACCTTCCTTAAAAAACAAAAACAAACAAACCAAACCCCTGGGTAATGGGCTCATTATCTCCTTTTCGTTACACTGTTCTTTTTTTTTTAAGTTCTTTTTTTTTTTGATATTTACATTTTAAATACTTATTTAAGAATTAAGAGGTCTGCCATAAAGAAAAATATTAAAGAAGTCAGACAAGAGATGATTTGTAAAGTAGTAACAAGTCTTCCACAGTAGCATATCCCTCCAATTTTACCTGGGCACATGCCACAGAATAAAAAATATATTTCACAAGCTCGCTATATCTGTGTGGCCACATGACTAGATGTTGGACAATCTAAGCACTAAACAGAAGGGTCAATGGCTGTCTTCAAAAAGCCTGCTTGTAAGACACCTGACATTCATTTGCTAGGTCCCATCTTTTTCATTCTTTTCTTCTGGATGTCTAGGGTGAAGCTGATGGCTCAAGTTAAAATGGCGACATAGGTTTGTATGGCAGTCTTAGCACGGAGAATATACATAGCACAGTCATGAGCTTAAAGGAGCCAGGATCCTATGTACTGTATTAAGTCACTGGTATTTGGGATCTGTTATGTGGGTTCACATCTAATCCTAACTATGAAATATGAAAAAAAAGTCACAATGCTATGTTTTCCAACTAAGAGTTGGAAAACAATGAACTGAAGTACTCAAACGTCCAGGCCCAGTCGCTGTCAATTCTTCAAGTAATCCACAAGCCTGCTGGCAGTTTGAGAAGAAAAAGTTTTGTATACATGAGTTATAAACTTGAAATGTAAAAGTTTTGTTTTTATAGAAAATCTGCTGTATTTTTTGGTTTTATGTATACTACAAAGACATTTAGAACATCTTGACCATATTTAGATGTTTTAGATTTTTATCCATTTAACTAAATAGGCATTTTCATTTTTCCCATGTTTCATCCTATCCCCAATTTACAAAATATGGCTAACCGTTTCTGAAAACAGAACCAAACAGACCATTCAGATTAAAGTTAATTAACATTAATAGCAAATGATTACAGTGACAAGAGTATACAAATATTGTTGAGATTTAAAAAAAAAAAACCTGTGTAATGATTTAACACACACCAACATGAAAAAAAGCAGAGCAGAAACAAGTCTAACTATTTTCATACATGAGGCCATTAAAATTAGCATACAGCCTCAAGTACCCACTGTGTGGTACTGTGATAAGTATCACTTAAATGGTGGTATAAGGTCACTGAAGCCTTAAGCTTTGCAAAGTATGGACTTATTTGAAAAATAAAATAAAATGAATTTTAAACATATCCTACCCTAAATACAAGGAAATCAGCACATTTTATGCCAAAGTTGAAGTGAAACAAAGAAAAAAGAATTCTGAGCCATTAATGTCCTGTAAGGGGAAAATGGACCAGAAATACCACTGAAGCAGGGTAGGCTATTGGCGGAGGGCTGGGAGTTTGTCTTGAAAATTAAACACTATGAAACACTTTTGTATATAACTGATTTAAAAAAACAAAACAGACACATTTTTAAAAGAAAAAAAAAAAAAAAGAATACACCCTTTTAAATTATACCTCTCACCAGAGGAAGCACAATTTATTCAACTGCCAAAATATTTAGGAACTACGCAGAAATCTCTTCAATTGGAAAGAAAACAGAAGAAACTATTGGCAACAAGCCATCTATCAAACGACATTGTACAGTGTCATATATTATCAGTCATAAGTGAATTGGAACTGAACAAAATCATTGATGAACAAAGCACGGTCAATTCAGCAAACATTGGAAACTATATGAATCAAATGAATACAACAAATTTCAATCCTAGTCACTGCTAAAAATCCAAGCTACTAGGTTAGCTGAAAGGAGTTGGGGTTTTTTGGTTTTCTTTTTTGGTCTTTTGGAAGCAGGGTCTCCCTGTAGCCCCAGCTGTCCTGGAACTCACTATGTAGACCAGGCTGGCCTTGAACTCACAGAGATCCGCCTGCCTCTGCCTCCCGAGTGCTGGGACTACAGGCGTGCGCCACCATGCCTGGCGGAAAGGAGTTTTAATGCGACATATCTGCAAGTATACCAAGTTTACCAAGAAGGTTATGCTGCAATTGTCTTTCTTTTACAGGATCAAGTGGAAGGTAAAATTCACATATCAGAATTAACCTTTTCATTCCCATTTTTTAAAAGATTTTATTTTGGGGGAGGGGGTATAAAGATTATTAAGATGTTCTGTATGAAATGCACAAAAATTCAAAAATGTATATTAAGAATTTTAGTGTGTGTGTGTGTGTGTGTGTGTGTGTGTGTGTGTGTGTAGGCCAGAACAGGGATCAGAGCCCTGGAGCCGGAGTTACACACAGATGAGTGAGCCAGCTGACACTGGTGCCAGGACTCAGGTCCTCTGCAAGAGCAGTGTATTCTCCTAACCAGAGTCAACTCTCCAGCCCCAGAATTGAAACTTTTTTTTTGGAAAGGTGTCTTCCTATAGCCCTATGTGGTATGGAACTGGCCAGGTAAACCAGGCTGACCTCTACCTCACAGAGATCCACCTGCCTCTGCCACCCAAGTGCTGAGATTGAAGGTATGTGCCACCACACCCAGCAAATCAATCATTTTTAAGAGTACAATTCAATGGCAATTGGAACACTCACAGCGTTCCAGGCCATTGCCACTATCTACTTTGTAAATATGGTCTCACCCCAAAAGTGAAGCTTCATCTCCAGTTAGCAGTCACTCTAACTTCTGACTGTTACACCTGATAGACTGGCCATTATGGATATTTCTGCTTGGCTTCTTTTACTTAGAATATGAGATTTGCTCATGTTTGAAGGGTGTTATCAGCACAATGTTTTAAGACTGAATAATATGTTAATATAGAATATGCTACATTTTGCATATTAATTGCTGAGCATGTGGCTGCTTCTACCTCTAGGCTGCTGTGAATATTCATAATTGAGGTTGGGTCTGAGTTTCTCATATGACCCTTGTGTCAACATACACTCCTTTTAAACCTAATTTTGTTAAAAAGGTTTTAACATGAAAGATGTGGAATTTTATCAAGTATCTTCTGAATACAGTCATGATCATATGATTTTTGTTCATTCTGATCATGTGGTATATCATATTTCTTGATTTGCGTATGTGGAAACATCCTTGAATCCCAAGGACAAATCCCATTTACCATTGTAATTGTCAATGTGGTCTCCAATTTGGTTTGCTAGTATCTTACTGAGGATTTATATATACAGGAGTGTTCACTGGAGAAATCAGCCTGTAGTTTAGTTTTCTTCTGGTACCTATAATGGCTAATCCTAACTGTGAACCTGACTGGATTAAGAAATGCCTAGATTAGTAAAGCATACTCTGTGTAGGTGGTTTCCAGAAGACCAGAGGATTAGGACTTGACTAAGAAATGGACCAACCCATGATGGAGTCATAACATGACGACATTTCACACGGTTAAAGATAGGGGTCAGGGACTAATTGAATCTTGCCTAGCAAACTCCTTTCTGTATCACCTTTCTGATACAACTCTCTGCTCCACCATACACTCCTGGCACCATGATGGAATGCTTCTCAAAGGGCTCAGAAAACCAAAAGGTAATGACAAACAATGGAACCTTCTGAAACTATGAGCCACAATAATTCCTCCCTCGAGTTGTTTCTGTCAAGTACATGGTCACAATGATAAAAGTAAGCATTATAGGGCTGGACAGACAGCTCAGCAGTTAAGAGCACTGGGTGCTCTTGCAGAGGACCTGGGTTCAGTTCCCAGTGCCCACATGGTGGCTAACAACTGTCCGTAACTCCCAGTTCAAGGCGATCCGACACCCTCTTCTGACCTCTATGGGCACTGCATGACATGGATACACTTACATGCAGGCAACATACTCATAAATAAAAAAAATTTAAAGTAACTATTGTAATGCCCTTCTGACTGTGGTATCAAGGGAATGATGGCCTGATAAAATGAGTCTATAATAAACTTCTGCTGTTTAGCTTCTTTCAAAGAATTGGCAAATGGTTCCATTAATTAATAAGCAGAATTTACCAATGAAACCATCAGGTTGGTCCAGACTTTTATTGATAAGATAATGGTTTATGGTTTGTATGTTTTGTTTTTCTTGATTCAATCCCCTTACCCGTATTTTTGGTTTATTCAGATTTTACATCTTCATGATTTAGTCTTAGTAGGTTGCATGTGTCTAGGAATGTTTTCATTTCTTCTGTATTATTTAGGCTATAATTAATCACAGTAGCCTATTAAAACTTATTTATAGTTCTGTAGTTGTGATGCCTCCTGCTTTGTTTCTGATTTAATTTGTGACTCTTTTTTCTTAATCATTCTAAAGGTTTGTGGACTTGCCTTTCAAAAGCTATCTTTTCTATTTTTTTTTCCCCTCAAGTCTCCATTTTGTTATTGTGCATGGTCTTTGTCTTTCTTTCTGTCATTAAGTTTGAGCTTAGTTTGCTCTTTTCCTAGTTCCATGTTGGGAATCTTTGTTCTTTCATGAAGTAGTCAAGAAATGTTCTAAGCTTCACTTTTAGAACTGCATTCGCATTAACCAGTGAGTTCAAACATGGCATATTTTCAGTTTTAATCTCAAGATATTTTCAACTTCTTTTAACTATTTTCTTTGACCACATTTAGTTTCTATGTATTTGTGAATTTTTCAAATTTTTAATTATTGATTTCTAGTTTCATACTATTGTCTATTAGGACTACTTCATATAAAATAAGTGCAATTCCAACATTTCCTTACTGATTCTGTCTGGATGATCTGTGCAAGTGTTATACTGAAAGTTTAGTGAGAAAATATATGGAAAGCTAAGATAGGCTAAAAGCTAGACAAGAAACTAGTCTTCTTATGCCAAATAGTCAAGCTGTGAATACAAAGGTAAAGTTCTTGAAGGCTGTTAAAAATGTTTCTCAAGCCAGGCATGGTAATGCACACCTGTAATTCAGACCCTTGGGAAATAGAAGCAAGATCAGAAATTCAAGGTCAACATCCTCATTCACATGAGTTAATGAATTCTAGGCGACCCTGGGCTACATGAGCCCTTCTCTTACATATAAAAAAGGCACCACTCTAGTGAATGGCAAAACAATAAAGAGGCTTTGTTGTTGATAGGGAGAACATGAGTGGTCTTAACATGGTTCAGGCACCATAATACTCCATGATGCATAATTAACTGAGGTATTAACCCAGAATAAAGCTCTAACCTTTTCATAACTCTATGAGAGCTGAGCAAGGTAGGAAGCTAGAGAATAACAGTTTAAGCTAGAAGACAGAAGGGGATAGTTCATGAGGAAAGAAGCAAAAACAGAGGTGGATAAAAAGTGTAAGGCCAACACAGCCCATGGAAAACAGATGATGCAGAGACCCGAAAGTTCAGTGTCTTGCCACAGAGGGAAGATCATCCCACACCTACCACCCCCTCCAGGGCTCAGGGACTTTTGCAGAAAAGGTTGGTAGAAAGAATGTAAGAGCCAGAGGAAGGGGTGGAATGTTAACTAGAAGTGTCCTCCGAGCACTATGCCAGTAAGCTGTAGTCACGCCTCCTTCTCAGGCTCATCAAGGAGTGGTGGGGGGGGGGGTGTCAGTTACCCCTCCAACCCAGTCAGTTGACCTTAGCTACGTGTGGGGGGAGAGGCAAGGGATATATAAGCCAAGAACACCAAGAGATACTTTTCTCACCATTTTGTGCGGCTGTCAGGAGGTCACAGGATCTGTACAAGTATGGACTTTCCAATGCAGCCATAAATGTGGGGCACCCACTCTCCTGTAAATAAACCCTTGCCCTACGCTCCATTAAAATATAATAAATACAATATTTTTTTTTAAAGTGTAAGGCCAAGCAGAAGCTGCAATAAGGTATCTAGAAAATCTAAGTAAGGTACTTGATGAAGGGGGCTTCAAAGTAAAGAAAACAGCCTTACAATGGGAAAAGGCAGCATGAAGATGAAGAGCGTTCATACCTAGACATCAGAAGTTCGTATCTGGCTGACTCAATTGAGGGATACTGCAGGCAGTTAGTCGGTGACTTGAAATTGAAACCAATGTTCAGTTATCATTTTAAAATTGTAAGTTCAGCCTTTTAAGAATTATAGAAAACCTACTCTGTGCTCTGCAAGCAAAACAACAAAGGCTGCATGATAGTATAATTGTTAACAATACAGTTTACTATTTTAAATGCTCTGTTGAGAACTGATCAGAAAAAGATTCCTTTCAAAATATGACTGCTCTGATAATGAACCTCTCAAATAAGAACTCTGGTGGAGAAGACTAGGATTAATGTCTCTATGCCTGCTAATATAGCATCCCATGGATCAAGGAGCAACATTGATTTTTAAGACTTACTGTTTAAGAAATATATTTTGTGTTGGGCATGGTGGCACATGCCTTTAATCCTAGCACACAGGAGGTGGAGGCAGAGGCAGGCAGATCGAGGCCAGCCTGGTACACATAACAAATTCTGGGGCCAGCTGTGGCTACAAGGAGGCCCTGGAAAAAAAAAAAAAAAAAAAAAGAAAAAGAAAAATATATTTTGCTGGAGATGGTGGTTCATGCCTATAATCCCAGCACCTGGGAGGTGGAGGTAGGACAATCAGGAGTCAGAAATTTAAGCTTATTCTCAACTACATAGCAAGTTCCAGACCAGCTGAGTCTCAAAAAAGTAAAAAGGATGAGGAGAAAGAAAAGAAAAGAAATACAGTTCATAAAGGTCACAGGATGTCACAGTGGCTTCCTTATGGCTTGGGGAAAATGGAAAAATTTCTGAAAACTAAAAATCTTCTGAAAAGATTCACTATTCCAGGCTCATAGGGGGGCTGGAGATGGCTCAGTGGTTAAGTGCTCTTACAGAAGACCTACATTTGGTGCCCACTACTCACGTGGCAGCTAAAAAGTCTAACTCCAGTTCCAGGGATCTTCTGGCACAGGCACTACATGCACAGGTGCACTTACATACAGGCAGACAAAACATTCATACCCATAAAATAAAAATAAGATTTTAAAAGAGATGTCATAGGAGGTCTAAATAACATTAATAGGAGGAGTGAAAGTTTGGAGGAAGCTGATTTCAAATTTCATGGATGACTTTGAGGGGCTCAGTACTTCAGTACATACATTACCAACAGCAAGAAAACGGGAAAAGAATGCAGTCTAACGATGTTACCGAATCACTGTTATCTTATATAACCTTGTTTGTTTCTTATGGAAGAGCAAACAGAATGGTTGCTTGGGATGGGATCTAGTTCTGATAAAGATACTATGAAGGCAACTGAAATGACAAAAGCAGATTTAACACAGTTCAACTTGAGAGCTATTACAAGTCTGAGGGAATTTACACTGATTTTCATAGAAGTTCTACTGTGGATAAAATGCTATCAGACAGTAGGACATACTATGGAGAACTCTGATGAAAGGAAGTCAATGAATGCAGCAAGCTTCACTTTTATCTTCAATTGTCAAGCAACTACCACCCTGATCTCAGCAGCCATCAGTGATGAGGAAGCTCCTCCTCCAGAAGAATGAGGCACACCAAAAGCTCAAATAATCACTAGCATTTTTCAATATAAAGTATTTTTTAAAAATTAAAGTATGCATTTTTTGACAGTGCACACTTAATACATCATAGTCCTAATATAATTTTGATATCTACTAGGAAACCTAAAAATTGGTCACTCACGTTACTGAAATCTATTTACTCTTTTCATGATGGTCAGGAAATGAAATCTGTAGTATGGCCAAGGCATGGCTTGGACATTCTTCGCTTTTCTTCTGCTGCTTTTAGAACTTTCTCTGTCTTCGGTCTTTTAGTTTGATTTTGATATATCCTGGTATAGTGTTGTGTAAGCTGTATCTAGGAGAGACAGTTTATTTTTTACACTTTCTCCCAGATTCGGGAAGATTTTTTTGATAGTGTTTCTTTAAATAATCTTTCTTCCCCTTTGTGAGTCTTTTTCTCGGACACACTCCATAACCAGACACTCGATCTTTTTGTGATGTCTCGTTAATCACATCAGCTTTATTTCTTTCGCTTCTCTTTACACACTTGCTTTGTACTCACCTGTCATTAAGTTCAGAGTCCATCTTTTGTTTAAACAATTAGACTGTGAATGTCCTCAACTACATCTATCACTTCATTCACTATATTTTTCAGTTTAAGAAGTTCTAAAAGTAAATTTCTGAAATTTTTCTCTGGTTGTTTATTGCTTTCCTGATTTCATCAAAAGTTTTCTCTGTATTTTCTTTTCACTGGGCTTCTTTAAATTGTCAGACAGCTCCTATATCTCTATTTCTTTGAGTTCGGCTACTAGGAAATAACGGTGTCCTTTCGGAAGTCATCTGTATCCTTGGTTTCTCAAGTCATCTACTGTCTTGAGAATGTTTACTGCCTTGCGTATGTTTGTGCAGTGACTTCTAGCCCTAACAGGCTTCTTTCACTGTGAAATGAATATCTTTTATTGGAGAATGTTAGGAGTCCTTGCTGGATGAAAAGTACCAATTAAGAACCAATGAGGTCATCAATGCAAGTTCTGTACTCTTAAGATTTCAGGGACATTTATGAGCCAACACTGGATGTCTGCAGTGGCAACAAGGGTTGCTGGGGTCTGTAGTGGTGGTAACTACTGCGACGGTCCTTCTAATCTACCCAGCAGAATTGTGACTGAGAGGATCGCACTTGGTACTGAGTCTGGCTTGAGGACCAACTCATAGTAGAAATAACACCGATGTGTAACTTGGGTAGTGCCCATGGAGGGAGTCACGGCGCTGAGAAGTGAAGCTTAGGCAGATGTCAAACAACATATGAGCAATAGGTCTGCTGCAGTTCTGAGGTCAGGGAGAGGGACATGAACCACTAATCCTGCACTGGTAACTGTCTATGAGGGCATGGATGCTTCTGAAGCTCCAGGACATCTCAAAAGCAGATACATGAACCTGCACACAACTAGAGCAAATCTAGAATTGGGGAGCAGCCTATTTCTTTAGGGCAGGTGAGCTGATACTGAGAGCACCAGCACATCCAGCTGTAACTTGCCTCCAAGGCCAAAGATATGGGCATATTCAACGTAGCTATAGAACACTTGACTGGAGTGTAAGCACTGTCATGGTGACCAAGGCTCTAGGGTGCCAGAATGTACATAACTGCAAGAGGTGATGGATGGCCTCTTGCACTAAGCAGATTAATACTAGCTGCTTGGTGAGTGGGAGAGGGGTGTGCAGCTACCTCTCTCTTTGGAGGTTGCTTCACAGGAACGGTCTGCCCTAACAGCCTCTGGAGCAGACCAACTAGAACTACACACAGCTTCTGCTGTTCCTTGCTCCTAGTCATTCCTTAGTGTCTCAGAGGTGTGGATTTTGTCATGATCTTTTCTACATGAACAATCTTCACTTTTTTTGGACTATTGTGTTACTGCAGATTGTTTAACATGGGCGCTGAGTCCTCTCTGTTTAAAGTGACATAAAGATAACAATTTAGATATGAAATTTAATGGGATGTGGAAATCTGGTATGTTCTATTCTGCCATCTTGGTCAATACAGTCTATCAGAAGTGAAATCAGTATGTATACAAGAAATAGAATTTATACAAAGTCAATTCTTTGCTATAGTTATATTTACAAATAAACTGTTCGTCTTTTCAAAAATTTAAGTGTAAAACTGTAGCAAGGAGGGTTGCAGAGATGGCTCAGGGGGGTAACAGTACTGACTGCTCTTGCAGAGGACCCAGGTTCAATTCCCAGCACCCACATGGTGGCTAACAACCATCCGTAACTCCAGTTCCAGGGGATCCAACGCCACCTTCTGACCTTGGTGAGCACTGCACGACACGGGTGCGCTTACATACAGCAGTAGGCAACACACTCATACATACAAATAAAAATAAATTAAATTTTAAAAAATTTAAAAAGAATTGTAGCAAGGAATGAACAGTCCTTCTAAGAGTTTGAATAATGCTTAGACACCTAGGTCTATACATTATTTTTGCTGTTTTTTTTAAATTTTATTATTTTATTTTATGTGTATGCGTGAATTGGCTGCATGTAGGTAAGTGCATCCGTGTCGTGCAATGCCCGTGAAAATCAGAAGGGGCTGTCGGATCCCCTGGGACTGAAGTTATGGACAGTTGTTAGCTGCCATGTGGGTGCTGGGATTCGAACCTGGGTCTTCTCCAAGAGCCACCAGTGTTCTTAACCACTGACTGACCTCTCCAGCCCCCTTTCTAAAAATTTTATTATTTTTTTAAATTTTATGTGTATGAGTGTATTGCCTGCTTCTATGTAAGTACACCAACGTCATGCAATGCCCACAGAGATCAGAAGAAGGCATCAGAGTCCCTTGGAACTAGAATTATGGACAGTTGTTAGCCACCATGTGGGTGCTGGGAACTGAACCTGGGTCCCCTGCAAGAGCAGCTAGTACTCTTAACCACTGAACCAACTCTCCAGGCCCAATTTTTGCTGGTACGCAATACATTTTTGGTACAATAAACACGTATGGTCATGGAATTTAAGCAGAAATATTTGTCAGTCATGTTAAGTGGCAATCTAGTGAGCTTTCTAATCCATTTAGCAAAAGCAACCGATATTATTAATGAAAAATAATAAATGGGAAATCAAGAGTATAACACAAATAGTACTCAACAAAGCTTTAGTTGAGTACTAAACATATACCTACATGTGCTCCGGATTATGATATAAAATACACTTTTTTTTAAATTGAAACAGTATCACACTACAGGCCAGGTTGGCTATTTTTCATACTCTGCATACGCTAATGATGATTAAATATGATAAATGTTCTCTCTACTACCTGATAGAGTAGGCTTGTTAATTTGTTTTTACATGGTTCTTTTAATTCCAGATACAGGATAAAGATGATCCCTGGTTTAATTACGTGTATGTAGAGGGGTGGTGTCCTAGTTTGTTTCTTCATTGCTGTGACAAAACACTCTGACCATTACCAACTTGGGGAGGAAAGGGTTTATTTAGCTTACATATCCTGGGTCACAGTTCATCCAGGAGCCCAAGGTAGGAACTCAGGGCAGGAACGTGGAGGAAGGCGCTGGAGCACAGGCCATGGAGGAACGCTGCTTACTGGCTTGCTCCCCTGGCCCCTGCTCAGCCTGCTTTCTTATGCAACACAGGCCCACCTGCCAGGGGCTGGGCCCTCCGACATCACTCATCAAGAAGATGCCCTCGGACATGGCCACAGGCCAGTCCAATAGAGGCAATTCCCCAACTGAGGCTCCCTCAGCCCAGGTGTGTCAAGTTGACACTAAAGCTATCCAGCACAGGTGGGTATATGCACCTGAGTACAGATACCTGAAGTGGTCAGAAGAGGGCAACAGATCCCTTAGAGCTGGAATTACAGGCAGCTGTCAGCAGTCTTAACTCAGGTCTTCTGCAAAAGCAGCATAAATTGTTTTAATATTTTATTTATTTTTATTTTACATGTATGAGTGTATTGCATGCAAGTGCACCCATGTCATGTAATGCCTATGGAGATCAGAAGAGGGCATCAGATTCTCCCGGAACTGGAGTTACAGGTGGTTGTTAGCCACCGTGTGGGTGCTGGAAATTGAACCGTGGTGCTCTTAATCACTGGGCCATCTCTCTGACCCCCTAAGCTCTTAACTGCTGAGCCATATCTCTCCAGGCCTGGCTTAAGTTTTTAACCTTTATAAATACTATGAAAGCTGTATTGTCAGCACATTCAATGTTTTGTTTTATTTTTATTTATTTATTTGGTATAAAATGAAGTTTCTTTTAAAAAAAAAACAAGTTTAAATTTTTTTAAAAATATTTTCTTTATTTTATGTGTATGAGTTTATGCCTGCATGTTAGGTAACTGCACCTGTGTCATGCAATGTCTGCATGAACTGGAGTTATAGACAGTTGTTAGCTGTCATGTGGGTGCTAAGATTCAAACCCAGATCTTCCTGCAAGAACAGTCAGTGTTCTTAAACCACTGAGTCATCTCTCTAGCCTCCAAAATAACTTTTCTCTTTATGGCTTTGTAGCATACATAGTAAATCTATTATTTTACTGGACCTTTGCATTAGGATATCTGTTTCAAAAATAATAAAATACCAGCTGGCGAGATGGCTTAGTGGTTAAGAGCACTGGCTGCTCTCACAGAGGACCAGGGTTCAGTTCTGAGCAACCACATGGCAGCTAACAATCGTCTGTAACTTCAGTTCCAGACGAATCTGACACCCTCTTCTGACCTCCACAGGCATTGTATAGCACAGGTACACTTACATACATGTAGGCAATACACTCACACACAAAAAATAAAAATAAAATATTTACAATAATAAAATTCAAAGCCTAGACACACTAGTAAATTGTTTTAACAATGTAGCTCAGCGGCAGAATGCTTGCTAAGCTTGTGTAAGACCCTGAGTTTGATGCACAACACCATAAACAATAATAATAATAAAAATAAATACTAAGCCATCTCAATCAGGAACAATACACATTTAATTCAGGTGACACCTTAATGTTCCTCCATAGCTTCTTTTACATGGTCTTACAAGTTTCTTTTGTTTATTTCTAGATGTTGAGTAAGATCTTTTCTCAAGTTTAATTAGAATTGCTGGTACTGTATAAAGATACTAAGTTTTGTTAGTGTCCTTTATTTCTGTTCACTTTATATGATTCTCTCAGTTTCAATGGTTTCCTGTTGTTTCTTGGTTTACTCTGTTGTTGTTTTTATCTTTTATTTGAGAAGGGCAGAAAAGACAAGGAAACTGAAGTCTAAATTAGACAGTTGTCTATTATAAACAGTGTAAGCAAAAGGATCGTCCTGGAGCCTAAAGAGTGTAATTTCAAAGAAGCACTTTTAAATTCCTAAGCTGCAGCTGCTACTCCTAAAACCTGATAAACAGAAACTATATACTCTTCTACAGTAGGGAAGTATACATTCAGTATACATTTTATCTTACTTTTAGCTGCATTATTTCAATAATAATCACATAACTGAAACAATGTTAAATCTTGTTGATTTGGTAAAACTGAAATAAACCAAAGAGCTGTACTAGAAATCAGTCTAATTATTATCATAGACAAGACAGAGCTAAAATTCAAGTGAATGTCTTATTACTCAAATGATGGTTCCTAATAGACCCTGTAACTACTATAGTAATCAAACACTTCCAAGGTGACAATTTTCTTTTTCTATTAATTTTTTCATTTTTATTTTGAGACAAAGTCTCACCTATCCCAGGCTGGCCTTTAGCTTGCTACATAACCAAGGATTACGTTGAACTTTGGACCCTCTTGCCGCCAACAACAGCTCCCGTGGTGTGATTACAGCTTGTGCTGGCTGGACTGGGTTATGATGTGCTGGGGATTGAAACCCAAGAGCTCTGTGCCTGCTAGACAAGCACACTACCAACTGAGCTACATCTCTACCCCAAACTCATAACTTTACTAAGCTATATACTAATTTAAATTAACAGCGTGCAAGGATGATGTTCCAAAGTAAAATTTATTTTAAGCTATCACATACGATAACAAAATTTTTAGTACTTTCACAATATTTTATAGCATATAGTTTTTAAAAGAAATTTCAAGAAATCTTTTTAATTTTAAAAAATATTTTATTATTTTTTAATTTTACATGTATGACTGTACTCTCTGCATGTGTGTAAGTGCAATGCCCATGGAGGACAGAAGAGGGCACTGAATTTCCCTGAAACTGGAGTTATGAAAGGTTAGCCAACATTTGGGTGCTGGGACTCCAACCCTGGCCCTCTTCAAGAGCAGTTAGCACTCTCAACCACTGAGAAAAAATTCTAAGTTCCAAAACTGTAAGCAATCTTTTCAAATGCAATAATGACGCAGAGCACTAACAAAGACAACACTTATTAAAGGCTTCTTACAAACTGCCAGTAGAAGGTAAACTGGATCAATGTTCTTGATGGCAGTTTGGTGATACATATTAAAAATCCTCAGGACAGGGGCTGGAGATATGGCTAGGTGGTTAAGAGAACTGACTGTTCTTGCAGAGGACCTGGGTTCGGTTCCTAGCACCCCCGTGGAGGCTAACAACTGTCTTTAACTCCAGTCCAGGGAATCCAACACCCTCTTCTGACTTCCTTGGGAACTGCACTTACATACATGTAGACAGTATATTCGTACACACATAAAAAAAAAAATGTTACAAGAAAATCCTCAAGATAATTACATTCTCTGAACCCCTAATAGGAATCTAGAAGGAAAAAAAATTTCTAAAATTAAAGTTAGAGATTTATACAAAGATGAATGGGCAGAACGTTCAGCATACAATGTGTAACACTAAAGCAAACATGTATTTAAACATTTGACAACACAGAAAAGTAGCATAAATATACATTTATTAAAATAGCTAAAAGCTAGTTAAAGGTAAGGAAAAGTTCTTGTTTCAAAACAAATGACTGATTCCCATTTTAAAGCATGTATTTTTTTTAAAGTCTACGGTTCAAAAATATGCCAACATATTAAATATGATTATTTCTGAAATACAGGATTACATGTGATTTGTGGTTTCGTTCATATTTTCCCAAGTTCTCTCTAATTAACAAACAACAGCTCTTAAAAGGTTAAATTTATATGACTAGATAAAATATTTGCACCTCAATGCTGAAATATGAATTATTAAATAAGTAGACAGTAATTTATTGAAAATTTAAGATAGTTTAAATAAAAATGTATTACATAGAATCCTGAAAAGGATAAATTTTCTGACATAAACAAGTCACCGAGCAATAAACTATATATACTATATATAACTTCAGAGTAATTACTAATCAATCCAGTTCCTATAGTCTTTATGATTGATTACTATTCTTTCTACGGGGCGCTCTCTCTCTCTCTCTCTCTCTCTCTCTCTCTCTCTCTCTCCATCCTCACATATACTACTAAATAGTACTTATGAATATTCTTTCTTTTAAAACACAGAATGGCTTCGCTGTTACCCTCACTTGTCCATCTTATATCTCATTCTATGAGTCATGGGAGGCATTGAAATCTGAGACTTTGACTATTGCTATTAACAAACTTACTAAATAATCTAGTAAGTCTTATTTGTTGGGTCTAATACAACATTCAGAGGTAATATAGTTAGGACCTTACAATGTAAAATGACAGTAAGACAAGCTAATGTATAAGCTAACACCTCATAGATAAATTACTTCACCAACATGAATAACACACGTAACACCTTAATTTAGAAGAGAATTAGAGACCAGACTCAAGAGTTTAGTATAGCCTGAAAACAAAAAACTGTAACTCACAGAAAACTTGGGAGTCAGTCACCAGCAGAAATAGCTTAACAATATGGTACTGTATATTATTAAGAAGCAAGGGGGATGGAGAGGTGGCTCAGCAGTTAAGAGAACTTATTGCTCTTCCAGAGGAATTGGTTTTGGTTCCTAGCACCCATGAGGCAGCTAACAACTGTCTGTAACTCCAATTCCAGAGGCTCCAACATCCTTTTCTGGCCTCTGCTGGCATCAGGCACATACGTGGTGCCACTCACATACACAGGCAAAACGCTCATACGCATAAAATAAAAATAATATCTTTAAAAAGAAGCAAGGCCCAAAGATTTAGATGTATCAATAACACAACATAGTAAATTTGATGTTTCTGTTTCTCCTACATATTACACATAATACATTAGCAATTCTATAGTAATTCAGTCATTATGGATACAATAGTCAGAGCATTAATACTTATTGCACTATATTAAAAAACATCCTCAAACAGATTACTACTAATACTATATGCATCCAAATCTAGAATTCCTTTTCATCACTATTTAAAACCATATCTCTAGAAATCTCCTACACCATGAACTTTTAGAGCATCATTTGACACTTTTTCTTTATATGGTTACAGTTTTTAGCACACTCTTAACAGTTATATTGAAGTAGATACATATACTGACATATATATTTCACTCTAATTTCCATTTTTAAAGTTTCTATGGAAGCATGTTTTTTGTATTTTCCTTTCCTTTGAACTTGTTGTTTTAGAATCTATGTAATGCAACAGTCCTTCAGTATCAAACAATTATACATCGATACGACAGGACTTCTGTTAAATTTGAGTTTTATTTTATAGTAATTTATAGAAATATTGTACTGCCGGGCACAAGGGAGGCAGAGGCAGGTGAATCTCTGTGAGTCTGAGGCCAGCCTGGTATATAGAAATATTAAATCCATTTTTCTTTAAACACTTCCGATTTGTTTTCTGAGTTTAGTCAATTACTTGGACAATTTATCTTCCTATAAGTAACATAAACTTAAAAATCAGTACTAACAAAAGCAGATCAAGTGTGCTACACTAATATCAAGTGACCTTAATCCAACAAGTTCCTTTCTGAACAGTTCCCAAATACTGACAATCATTAAAATCCCCTGGAGTACCTGATAAACTAGAGGGCTCAGCCTTAACCCCAGTGTTAAATCTAGTATGCCTGAAAATTTGCATTTCTAACAAACTCCCAGAAGATGTTAAAATGCTAATTCTGCTAGCTAAGGGACCTCAATTAGAAAAACACAAGAATCACACTGGAGCTGTACAGGAGAAGGTGGGGGATTAACTGTAATTAGAAATACAATACATATTTACATATTCAAATATTTGTAAACAAATCCTTTTTTGACTAACAGAATGTTCATTAATTACTGGAAGTAAATTCAGAGAAAGAGAATACTACTACATTTTTTTTTACCAATTCACTATTATAACTACTATTTAACAGCGTTCTTTAAAAGGTTAAGCTTATCTGCTAAAAGTGATTGAAGTGAGCATCAGTAAGGAAGTACTTCAGGCAAAACAGCAAAGAACCTTGAGTAACAGCACTATTTGTATTCATCTGATAGCAGAATAGATATAGTATGATCTATGCCTGAGATACCCAAGGCTGGCTTCAACCACTTAAGTTTATGTGACAAAGGCTGAGGGAATGTTACTATCTCCTTTATTATAGGAAGAGCTTCAATATGGCAGAACTTCATAATGCCTTGCAATCCCTTTTTCCCCTTCATGAAGCTACTGATGTTTACAGCATCAAATTATAATAGGAATAAATACATTTTCAAGAGCCTAGGACCTTCTGAGAGACAAGGATGAAAAACAAAATTTCTTTCTCTCTTGAATCCAATCACCGAGTCCTATAGGGTAAAAAAAAGAGTGCCCGGGTCAAAACAAAAACGTAAAACAGAACAACATAACGTCTAGGAAAAAAATCACTACTGAAAAACGGCAGACACCTAAATCTTTCCAGGGCCAGATCTCTGATGGCCAGTTTATGTCCTAAGGAAGAATGGCATAGAAATATCATATGAGCCAGGCACGGTGGCGCATGCCTTCAATCCCAGCACTTGGGAGGCAGAGGCAGTTGGATCTCTGTGAGTTCAAGGCCAGCCTGGTCTACATTGCGAGTTCCAGGCCAGCTGGAGCTACAGGAGCTACAACAAACACTAAAAAAAAGCATTATTTTCACTGTCAAATATTTCCTAGGGAACAAAACCATTTCTTGTTGAAAACCCTTGCTTAAAGACCAAGCCAGCAGTAAACTGGGAAACTAGGAAAGTCTTCAAGTAATCTAAGGTCTAGCTGAGATAATTCTCTAGTTACAATAGCTGATACTAAATGCTCAGTAAGTGTTAACTATTATTATCATTCTGTAGGAAAACATAGTCATACAGTAACAGCAATCTGAGCAACCAGCTTTCTGTAATTGTTAACTAAAGATTTAGGGCATGGGAATGACCACACTCGATCTTCACTGAAGAACTCTAACACGGGCTAGAGAGATGGCTTGGCTGAAAAGAAACCATACTGTTCTTCCAGAGGTCCAGAGTTCAATTCCCAGCAATCAAAGAAGGCAGCTCACAACCACCTATGACTCCAGCTCCGGGGAAATCCAACACCTTTGGCTTCTGCAGGTACCTGCACTCATGTGCAGACACACACATACACATAATTAAAAATAAAGAGTTCTAACGATGCTGTCTATTGGGACATTAATGGGAAATCATATTTATATCCCAGATGTTAAAAATACGCCCATTTCATATTCAAACATAAACACATAAACCTAAACATATGCACACCCCAAAGGGGGAAAATGGCAGTAGTTGACTTTATAGCTTTCAAGATTTGTGAGATACATATAAAAGCTCTTTGACAATATGCTATATCAAGTCTCCCGTGGAAAGTAAAGCCAAGGTGTAAACAGGTTACACTCTTTAAACTTACAAAAATGACTCAGGGAATATGTAAGGGTCCTTTATTCTGACAACACACCACAGCACTGAAGACTAGGTAATTAAAAACCTAAATATAGAAAATTTAGTAGGGCCTTTGGACTGACAATTTTACTATCTTATAATCAATAAATACTGCTACTATTTGATATGCTTATGTAAATGCAGAAATCTCACCACTTTGAAATAAATTCAAATCCAATCATCAGGAATCTGCCTTCAAAAGATTTTCTTCACTTAGGTCATACAACCTTTTTAAGGACATGTGAAAATAGAAATCTTACGGTTACAGAGTAATTGCATCCAGGAATCCTCTACATTAAAATTTCTACTCAAAAATGGGACCCTTGTTCTCTAGTCACAGGGGAAGATAAACATGTCACTGCCATTCCCTTATCCTCTCGTCACCTCTATGCCTATTATCTGCCTCCAACTACAATTTTCCCCCAAAATTCGTGGAGGTGACAAGAATTTTTCTTTAAATGTTCAGTAGAACTCAGCAAAACCATCTTATTATTATTTGGGGGGGCAGGGTAATTTTTTTTTGTTTTATTTTAATGAAAATTCGTGGAGGTGACAAGAATTTTTCTTTAAATGTTCAGTAGAACTCAGCAAAACCATCTTATTATTATTTGGGGGGGCAGGGTAATTTTTTTTGTTTTATTTTAATGAATTCATTTTGTTTGCTTGTTAAAGGTCTAATCACATTATCTGCTTTCTTTAATTTTGGGCACTTATATCTTTTCAACAATTTGTATATGCCGTCAGCGAGATCTAACTTCTCAGCCTCCACATTTTACTATTATTTTACCATTTTCTTTTCTAGTAACTATTTGATTCCAGTAATCCAACCCTCCCCTTTAGCTCTCGGTAAATTTAGCTAACGGTTCTATCGACCTGAAGGTTTTTCAGAAACCCGGCTCTTGGTTTACTGACCTCCCCTATTGTCTGTTCCAGCCTTCCCTTCCCTCCTCCCTCTCTTGTTCCTTCCCTCCTTCTCTTCTTTCTTGGGTCAGTTCGGTTTAGCTAGGTTTGGTTTTCCCAGAATTGAGACACTAAAGCCAGGGCCTCTAAGAGAAGCGATCTCCTAGAGCTGCAGCTTCAACCCTCGCTGAATTACTACAGTAATTTCCCCTTGGATCTTTACTTCCCTGATGCTTTGTATTTGCTTTCCAGTTTTGGTTTTTGTTTTTTTTTTTGGGGGGGGGATAGTCTTGTTGAGATGGGGGTCTCCTTGTAGCCCCAGCTGACCTGGAACTATGTTGATCAGGCTGGTCTGGAACTCAGAGATCCACCTGCTTCTGTCTCCCAAATGCTGGGATTAAGAGTCCTGTGCCACCACACCCAGCTGCTATCCACTTTAAGTTAGATGGTTAGTTTACTGATTTGAGATCTACTTCAATTTTTCTAACTTTACTTGTAAATTCTTCTTTGATTCATTGATTATTTAGTAGTAGATTGTTTTAAGTTCAACATGTTTGTGACTCTCAAATATCTGTTGATTTCTAATTTCATTCCATTGTGGTTTGAAAACGTTTCTTTTTCTTTTTCTAAAATATTTATTATTTTATGACTGTATTGCCTTGCATGTACATAAGTGCACCCGCGTCATGCAATCCCTGCGGAGGACAGAAGAGGCTGTCGGATCCCCTGGAACTGGAGTTACAGACAGTTGTTAGCCATCATGTGGGTGCTGGGATTTGAACCCAGGTCTTCTGCAAGAACAGCCAGTATTCTTAACCACTGAGCCATCTATCCAGCCCGTTTCTTTCTTTTTAAACTACTGAGCTTTGTTTGACAACCTAACACATGATGTCTTCTAGGGAATGTTCTGTGTGTACTTCAGAAAGACAAATAGTCTCCTAGAGTTCAATAGAATAGATGTCTTTAGGTCTTGTTAATTTGTAGTGCTATGTAAGTCTCCTATTTCTATATTGATCATCTGCCTAGCTGTTCTATCCATTGTAAAAACAGGGTACTGAACTTTATAATCATTTTTGGTCATTTTATTGTATGTTCTACTTCTCTCTTTTTGTCGGGGTTTGCTTCATCTAGCTGGGTGCTTTCTTGTTAGATGCATTTAAGTGTATAAAGTATGTTTTACCAGGCTGGTAAAATGTCCCTCTCTCTAGTAATATTTTTTTAAGGTCTATTTTCACTTGCTATTAATACAACCACCCCAGCTTTCCCATGTTGCTGTTTGTTTGATTTTCAATCTATTTTTATCTTTGAATCTAAAGTGTGTCTCATATAGAGAATATGATTGGATCTTGTACATATTTTTATCTAGTCTGATAAAAATCTCTGTAGTTTGATTGGATTATTTAAATCACCTAGTTTTCTTGATATAACTGGATTTACTTCTGTCATTTACTTTTTGTTTTCTGTCTCATGTCATTTTTGTTTTGTTCTGGGGCTTTTTTGAGACAGCGGTTAAGAGCACTCGCTGCT
Source organism: Nannospalax galili (assembly GCF_000622305.1). Classification (NCBI taxonomy): domain Eukaryota; kingdom Metazoa; phylum Chordata; class Mammalia; order Rodentia; family Spalacidae; genus Nannospalax; species Nannospalax galili. The sequence continues at coordinate 2,489,798 of NW_008345000.1, forward strand.
CTTGCAGAGGACCCAGGTTTGAATCCCAGCACCCACATGGCAGCTAACAACCATTCATAACTTCAGTTCCAGGGGACTCCAAGCCCTTTTCTGAATCCACTGGTATTGCATGACACAGGTACACTTACACGCATGCAGGCAATATACTCACACATAAAATAATAATAAAATTTTTTAAAGAGTGATCAGTCTTATAGACCTTTTTTCTCTTTACTGTTATATATAACATAGGTATATATGTACATATGTTATAAACTAAACAAGATAGTGGATGATTTTATGTATTTTATGACTTAAAAGAGTTAAGAAAAGCAAAACCAGCTTTTGTTACACAACCTTATATTTGTCATTTATGATTCTCTTCATTTGTTCCTGCAGGTTTATCTATATTCCTTAAATTCTGAAGCATCCTTCATGCTATAACTGTCAAAAGCATTGTACTTCTTTACATTATTATAAGCTTAATAAGATATATTTTTAGGGGCATCAATACGTTGTATAGAACCCGTTTTAGCCCATTTTAAATCAGTTAAGAGATAGACAATACACACTGATACTATCTTTTGTAATTCCATAATTGCTGTACTGATGCTCTTTATTTGTGTGGATTCAAACTACTATATGGTGTTGCCTACTTTTATCCTGAAGAATTTGCTTTTGTATTTTTAAAAAATATTTTCTTTATTATTTTTATATGTATGAGTGTATTGTCTGCATGTGTGTAAGTGCACCCATGTCGTGCAATGCCTAAGAACGTCAGGAGCTGGAATTACAGACAGTTGTCAGTCACCATGTAAGTACTGGGAATTGAACCCAGGTCTTTTGCAAGAGCAGCAAGGGCTCTTAACTGCTGAGTCATCTCTCCAGCCCCAGTATTTTTTTTATTATTTTTATTTTATGTGTATGAGTGTATTGCCTACATGTGTGTAAGTACACTTGTGTCATGCAATGCCCACAGATGTCAGAAGAGGGCATCAGATCCCCTGGAACTGGAGTTACAGACAGACGGCTGTCATCTGCCATGTGGATGCTGGGAATCGAGCCTGGTTCCTCTGCAAGAGCAGCTAGTGCTCTTAATCACTGAGTCATCCCGCCACCCCCTTGGTATTTTTTTTTTATAAGGCAGAACTACTAAGTAACAAATTCCATTTTGCTTTACCTGGGAATGAATATATAATTTTTTTTTTTGGCCTTTTTGAAACAGGGTCTCCCTGAAGCTCCAGGTGTCCTGGAACTCACTATGTAGACCAGGTTGGCCTTGAACTTACAGAGATCCGCCTGCCTCTGCCTCCCAAGTACTGGGACTACAGGCGTGCGCCACCACATCCGGCTTGTGAATATTTTTATGTTGCATGTGTTTTTATCTTGCAAGTATTTAAAAATATATATTTTAATACTTTTTATATGTATGAGTGCTTGCTTGCATGTATATAAGTGCACCACATGTGTGCTATATCTGGAGAGGTCAGAAGAGGGTGTTGGATCCCCTTGAACTGGAGTTACAGACAGTTGTTAGCCACCAAGTGAGTACTAGGAATTGAACCTGGGTCCTCTAGAAGAACACAAGTGTTCTTAACTGCTGAGCCATCTCTTCAGCCTTTGCATGCGTTTTTGAAAAATAAGAGTTCCCAAATATAGGATCTTAGATGACAGAGTTTTTTTTTTTTTCTTTAAGAACTTTGTATTATCCTACTCCATTTCTTTCTAATGAAATTAGCCACGAATTTTGTTGGGGTTTCCCTGTAAGTTGTTTGTCTCTTGCTGCTCTTAAAGTTTCTAATCATCCTTGACCTCTAGTGTTTACGTATCTGTTGATATCTGTGAGTTTATTCTACATGAAGCCTATTCAAGTTCCAGGATATTAAATACGTTATCAACAATTCTGGTAATGAAGGAAAAATTTTCATTGCTTCTTCCACTAGGCTTTCTGCTCCTTTCTCTCTCTGGTGCACTTACTGTATGTATGCTTGTAACTTAACAGTGTCCCAAGTTTCTCTGAGGTTCTATTGATTATCTCTATCCTTTTCTTCTCCATATTCTTCACACTGCATAATTTCTATCAACATGTCTTCAAGCTGGCTAAAAATCTTCTGCCAGTTCAAGTCTGTCACTGAGCACTTTAGTGAATTTTTCATTTATTTTAGGTTTTTTCCATTTTAGAACTTCTGTCTATTTTAACTTATAATTTGTTGATTTGGGGCTCTCTAATAATGCAAATTGTCAACCTATCTTCCTTACCTCTTATACCAGGATTTCTATTAGTTCAACAACTTAAAGAGAAGAATTACTTATTTTGGCTCCAGTTTCAGAGGAATCAGTCCATGGTTGGTTAGCTCCATTGCTCTGGGCTGAGGTGACACTAAAGCCACGACAGCAGGCACACAGAGCGGAAACTGTTCCCCTCACAGCATACAGGAATCAGAGGGAGAGGAAGAGACTGAGGACTAGTTGTAGCATTCGGAGTCATCCAGTGTCCTAGTTCTTTCAGCTCAGTCCTACCAACTAACGTTTACAGCACTTCCCCAGCGTAGCAACAGCCCTGGAACAAGCATTTAACACATAAAGCAGTGGTAGGTACTTCATATTCAAATCATAAAAAACTACTTAGCAACAAGGAGGAACAAACTCAATGCATTCTTTCAGTAACTAAGTAACTAAAGAAGTCAGACTGAAAAGACTACAATTTCATTTGTGTCATTCTTAAAAAGCAAAAATGTGGAATATTAAAAAGTTTGGCAGAGACAAAATACAAACTGGTTGTTTAAAAATGACAAGGGAAAAAAACAATTATCACTTCTGTGAACAAGTTGGAATTGTAAAAAGAATAAATAAACAAAAAGGACACAGGGAAACATGAAGAGTTAATAGAAATCATCTTTATCGTTATTCTATGGTATTTATACAACTGTTTGTATGTGTCAAAACAAAGAGCAATGCTAAAGGAAATACATTTTACTATGTCTAAATTGCACATAATGTAGAGTAGATGTCATTGCTTCAATACAAAAAGGGAGAGGGAGAACAAATTCGCTACAGGACTGACAAGATGGCTCAACAGGTAAGGACATTTGCTGCCAAGCCTGATGACCTCAGTTCAATCCCTGGGACACACGTGGTGGTAGGCGAACACAATTTCAAGTTGTTCTCTGACCACATACATGCTGAGGTACACATGCACACACACTAATTTTAAAAAAACAAAAAGCAAAACAAAACAAAACAGAAAACAAAAAACAAACAAAAAGAACTAGCGACTTACAGACAGCAATTTTTCCATTTGCACTCTTTCATAAATCACTGTTCTGAGTTCAAGTGTAACTGTACTCCAGAAGCACAGGACCAGAAAATTAGACTTTAATGTAAAAGCGAGATCTAACGGTTTATTACTAAAACTAAATTTCAGTGGTTAAGAGCACTCTTAGGGCAGCAAAATGGCTCAGGGGGTAAAAGTGCTTCCAACCAAACCTGATAGCTTCAGTTCAATCCCCCCAAACCCATTCTGTAGAAAGAGAGAACTGACTCCAGTAAGTGGTCGTCTGACCTTGGTGTGTATGCCTCTGTATGAGTACACACCATACACACACACACACACACACACACACACACACACGCACACGCACACGCACACACACAGAGAAAAATAAATGTAATTTAGGCCACGCATGTTTGACCCACACTTTTAACCCCAGCACTCGGGAGGCAGAGGCAGGTGTCACTGTGAGATTGAGGCCAGCCTGGTCTCTACAGTGAATCCAGGTCAGCTGTGGCTACAGGGAGACACTGTCTCAAGAAGACAAACAAAACAAAACAAAGCAAAAAACTAGATGAAGGCTGGAGAGATGACTCAGTGGCTGTTCTCGCAGAGGAACTGGGTTCTGTTCCCAGCACCTACAGGGCAGCTAACAACTGTCTGTAATTCCAGTTCTAGGGGATCTGACACCCTCTTCTGGTCTCCTCAGACACTGTACTTAAATACATACAGGCAATACACTCATACACATAAAATGAAATTTTTTTTACAAAACCTAGATGAGAAATGGCAACAACATGAATTTCTTAAGGAAGCCAGAATGATTTCTTATTATTCTCTATTTTTCACATGCGCACAAAGCACATGTGAACAAGTTTTTGGGATCATTTCTATTTGCAATATTTGCAATTTTTTTTTTTTTTTTTTTTGGTCTTTTTGAGACAGGGTCTCCCTGTAGCCCCAGCTGTCCTCGAACTCACTATGTAGACCAGGCTGGCCTTGAACGCACAGAGATCTGCCTGTCTCTGCCTCCCGAGTGCTGGGATTAAAGGTGTATGCCAACACACCCAGCTCTATTTGCAATTTTATGTCAATATAATCTAAAACCTAAAGGACTCTATATAATCATCTCATGAAAAACTAGGAACTATAAAAGTCACAAATTCTTTAGGTTATTAGTTCCCTCAATAGTAACACACTCTACATTTCCTTTTTTAATTATAATAATTTTATAATTTTAATCTTCTACAGGCAAAATATCGTATGACTTTTATGTTATCTACCATTACTAAATATTCTGAGTAGAATTTGTTTCTAAGAGCCCAAACTAACCCACAATTCTTATAAGCCAGCTGGTTTTACTCCAACATCATATGTATAAACACTGTGTTAGCTAGCTTTAGTGTCAACTTGACACACCTGGGTAGAGGGAGACTCAATTGGGGAATTACCTCCATTGGACTGACCTGAGGTCCTGTCTGGGGGTATTCTTGATTGCTGAGTGATGTGGGAGGGCCCAGCCCACTGTGGGTGGTGCCATCTCTGGGCAGGTGGGCCTATGTTGTATAAGAAAGCAGATTAAGCAGGGGCCAGGGGAGCAAGTCAGTAAGCAGCATTCCTCCATGGCCTGTGCTCCAGCTCCTGTCTCCAGGTTCTTGCCCTGAGTTCCTTAGGCTCCCTGATGAACTGACCCAGGAGATGTAAGCCGAATAAACCCTTTCCTCCCTAAGTTGGTATTGGTCAGTGTTTTGTCACAGCGATGAAGAGACAAACTAGAACAAACACTTAATATAGAACCCAGAACACTGTAAACACATAGTCAATACTAGCTATTATTGATTACAGTATGTTCAAAGCCAATTATGTTCCTATCATAAAAGGTTCTCAAAATGAAATGTAACCAGAACAGTAAAGTTCTGTACAAGAGAACGGAAAATGAATTGTTAAAGAGAAACTGGTTTCCTGATGCTAATGTTGCTCAAGCTGGCCTCAAACTCCTATACTGTTCCCACTCTCCGGTGTTGGGATTATTGGCATGCACTCACTGCCTTGCCTGGCTTGAAAGAAATGTAATAATCATTTACAGCCACTAACTATAAAAGTAATATAAGGATTTTGGATCCTGAAAAGGTAAAAGACCAGCACCATCTGCTGGTAGTAAGCTCCTTCCTGCAAAACCTATTACAGAGAATGACACCGTAGCATTATTGGTTCTCACTTAAGGAAAGAAAAAAAATAGAGCACACATACGGAGATAGAGCACACGAAAGCCACAGTTCACTGACAGGGACAATGAGCTGAGGCATTCTCATTACATGCCCTTTAATTAAGCTAGGCTTTCATATGCAGACCACTGACTATGTTGCCACTACCTTAGCATATACCACACAGAACAGAAAACAGCAGCAACAGCCTGACAGCAGGACTGCGAACACAAGAAAGAAGATGTCCTACCTGTTTTAATGACTACAGAAAAGTGTCCCTAAGAAACAGCTTCGAGTGGGCAAACTGCCCAGCAGAGGCAAGCTCAAGGACAGCTGAGTCTGTATCACTCTCACTCTCCAAATGTACGACCACCCCAAGATTAAAAGATTTTTAACAAATAGAGAAGAAAAACTTATTTGAGATGCATTAATAAGACAAACATACATATGTACACAAATACACAAGAAATAATCTCATTCAAGAACCAGAAAAGAGAAAATATTTTTAAAAAATTATGATAGCCTTAGAGAAATACAGGAAATATTAGAAACATAAAGAAGGAGTAAGGAATGGAGTGAAGAAAAAAGGGAGGAGCTAGCACATTACCCCAGCACTCAAGAGGCAGAAGCAGGTGCATCTCTGTGAGTTCCAGGCCAGCCTGGTCTACATGGTGAATTTCAGGCCAGTCAGGGTTACACAGCGAGACCCTGTCTCACTTTCTCCTTAATATATTAAAGAAAACAACAAAAAGAAAAAAGCAAACAAAAATAATATAGTAGCTGTAAATGAGTATTACAGTTATATATTATTACATATATGACATATGTGCGTGCACGTGCCTGTGTGTGTGTGTGTGTGTGTGTGTGTGTGTGTGTGTGTGTGTGTGAAATCATGAAAATAAAGTACCTTAAAAATGGTCTGAATTACAGAATGGACAGAGAAGAAGAACAATTTAGTAGTATTTAAGACTGAATCCAGGAAATGCTCTAAACACCACTGGAGAGGAATAAAAAGATAATATAAGAATGACTTATAGACTGGGGTTGTGGGTCAGTATGTAGAGTACTTGCCTAGCAAACATAGGGCCTTGGGTTTGAGTCCCAGAACTACATACATTGGGCATGGTAGCATGCATCTGTAATCTCTGCACTTGGGATTTGGAGGCAGGAGGACCAGAAGTTCAAGGTTGTCCTTAACTACATAGAGAATTCAAGGCCAGTTTGGAATAAGTGAGACCCTGCCCCAAAACAAAGGGCTGAAGACATTGTTCACTGGGTAAATTGTATATAAACATGAAGACCTGAGTTTGGATCTCCTGGACCCATGTAAAAAACTTTAGAGTGGCAGTGTGTGCTTATAACCCCAGCTCTGGAGGGTGGTGACAGGAGATGCTGACCAATCCCAGGGACTCTCTGACCAGCCAATCTAGCTAAAACTGCCACTTCCAGGTCCACTAATAGGCCCTGCATGAAACAAGAAGATGGAGAATGGAAAGCATCCTCAAGGAACAGTGCTTGCCCAGTATGTAGAATGTCCAAGGTTTAAATCATAAAAAAAGAAAAAGAAAAATAATAGACTTCAACATACATCTCATAAAAATCAACAAAGCAAAGACCATGTTCACAAAATGAACAACAATGGAATTTAAATCAGTAACCAGTACCAAGCACAGTGGTGTGTACCTACATACTAGTTATCTGGGAAGCTGAAGCAGGAGCATGGCTTAACCTAGGAGGTTTTTTTTTTTTTTTTTTTTTTTGGTCTTTTTGAAGTAGGGTCTCCCTGTAAGCCCCAGCTGTCCTGGAACTAACTATGTAGACCAGGCTGGCCTTGTAGCCTCTGCCTCCCGAGTGCTGGGACTACAGGCGTGCGCCACCACACATGGCAGCCGAGGAGTTTTAAAAGCCAGCTTAGATTGTCATGATATACCATCTCTTTAAAATATAAAACAAGTAACTTTAAAAAATTTTGTACCTGGAAATTAATCATGGATTTCAAAAAAAAAAGAAATGTTAAATATAATACTTAGATCTGAATGTCAAACAAAATAGATGTCAAAATATGTGAATTGCGGCTAAGTCTTAAAGAGAAATTTCTTTAATGAAATACATACATTTAAAAAATGGTATTCTATCAAAAACATATACATGAAAAGCATTTGTTAAACTATAAAACTCCTCCAGGGGCTGAAAAGATGGCTCAGTGGTCAAGAGCAATGGCTGATCTTGCAGAGGACCTGGGTTCAATTCCCAGCACCCACATGGCAACTAGCAACCATGCCCTCCAGTCAGGGGACTCCAATGCCCTCTTTTGACCTCTGCAGCCATTGTACAACATGGGTACACTTACATATATGCAGGCAATATACATTCATACGCATAAAATACTATTAAAAAAAAAACTCAAGTATAAATGTTTTGAAATGTAAAGCTGGACTTGGTGACTTACACCTGTAATCCCAGCACTTAAGAGGTAGAAGCAGAACAAAGTACCACTACTTTAAGGCTTGCCTGGGATGTACAGGACAGCCTCTCAAAAGGGCAGCTTAAATTCTTTTATAGTCAACTGCTTTAGTTACAACTCAATATAAAATTTATGACACTAAATTTCATATAAAACATGAAATCTATAAAAATGAATATATATTTGAAGTATATATGTATATTACTTCAAAACTAGAGACAAGATCTAAAAGCTCTGCATTATATTGCAATTAAGTGGTCCAATGTATCATTAATTCATTTTTATTCCCTTTCATGGAATCAAAAACACCCATTTAAAAGCAAAAGTACCCATTTAAAAAAACAAAAACAAAAAACACTACCTAATTTTACTTTGTTATATTTGTTTTTGATAGTCTATACAACTATCTGCCCATCAAATAATTTTATTTCGCTATAGTCTCATATTTAACACACATACACTCATTTAGAAACAATACATGTTTAGGCATCTTGGGGAAACTGAGTATTTCATACACTAAAATTTTAAGTGCAGCTCATTTACAAAGAATTAGAATATACTAATTATATACATTTAACAGACTTTCTACTACACACAATTCATTCCTTTGTGATAACTCAGAATGTACATCAGTACTTGGAAAATACATAATGATAAAAACTGGCAGCTTGCACATAAACTCATACTGTATATATCATATACAAGGCATATACGTATACATGAAATACATATGTCCTCTTCTAACATGACAGAAATTTCAGTGGACATATCTACATGTGGCTTTTGAGAGGTCCCTTGTGGCTTATTAAACGATTAATTTTTAAAAAAATATTTATTTCATTATTTTTATTTTATGTGTATGCATGTATTGCCTGCATGTAGGTAAGTGCACCCATGTTGTGCAATGCCCGCAGAGGACAGAAGAGGCTTCAGATACCCTGGAACTGGAGTTACGGACAGTTGTTAGCTGCCATGTGGGTGCTGGGATTCAAACCCAGGTCTTCTGCAAGAACCACCAGTGTTCTTAACCACTGAGCCATCTCTCTAGCTCCTAAATGATTAATTTTTATAAATGTTCTATGAAACCTCAGACTTCGAGTCCGAGTCTCCACATGTGGCATGTGATGAGGTTTTTATCTGGTGGTAGGTGAATAGTTAAAGGTATGTACAACTGTCAGGCTATGTCCTTAAAATGGGAAGAGTACCTTTTCTCTCTTACTCTGCCCTGCTGGCTGGAAGCAGGATGTGACTGCAGGTTGTGGATCAAATACGAACATCAGGAGATATACGCCATGTATAGAGGGTAGAGAAGAACAAGTCCCAAAGGCTCCTCAGAGCTATGGTGTAGGTCTGAGACAATTTATGCTTGGACTGTTAAATCAAAGAAACAAACTTTGCTGTTCCTAAGCCATTGTTACTTAATGTCTGTGAACAGGAATGAACCAAGTATTCTACTTCAGTTTTAGATCAGTTGTTCTCTTATAAGGTATTAGAGCATATAATGTTGAACTAAATCTACCCTGACTTAATAACATATTCTCAATGGTCCTTTTTCCATGTAACTTTCTAAACCAATTATTTATGTTTTTCTCAAGAAAGGAGTATGTTTTATGTCATGAAGCAGTATTCACTTCTGGTTTATTTAGATTCCAGAGAAACAATTTTATATTGTCTTGAAGAGTCATTTTTGTTCCTAGAGATAGTTCTTCACAAGGAATTGCTAAATGACAATCTGGCTTTTGTGATCTTTGCATGTTCATTTAAAGCGGGAATTAGAAAAACTTTGCGAAGTAAGCATAGTAGGAAAATACTGGAGGGAAAGAAGTTCTAGTGGACTGATGGACGGTAGAAGCAACCACCTGGCTGACCCATCAGTTCAAGAATAAGACTGGATAGCATGTACTCAAATATGGACAGCCACAAGATACATTCCAAGCTTATCAGTTTCAAGACATGATGCACAAAGGAACCATGTTTAACTCACATAACAAAGTTTCCAAATTGCAATTGAGCACATAACGTTTTTTTCTATAGTCTAACTAATGAATAGTTTGAAAGACCTAAGGATCTTTGTGGAGACAACCAATCCAGTCAGTCATTCCAAATGGTGCAATGAGAGGGGATCTGCTATTTCAGTAGAGTTTAAATATATTTTCCTTGTCATGATTCAGGAAAAACAATAAACTGAAGACGCCCCCCCTCACTTCATTCAGGCTGCAGCTTGTTGAATAGCAAGAAAACTTCAGTTACTCCTCTAGTATCCATGCTGGACTGTTTCCACGACATCCCGAGGACCTGAAAATCCGCAAATGTTCAAGTCCTTTGCACTATATTGTCATATAACCTAAGCAAACCCCTGTATACACTTTAGCTCACCTTTAGACTACCTCTAACACAAATCCTATATAAACAGTTTATCATACTGTATTTTTCAGGGAATAATGGTTAAAGGGAAGAGAATGTACATGATCAATACAGATACATTTCTTTTCTTAAATATTTCCTACATGTGGTTCATTCAATCCATGGACAGATCATAGACAGAGGACAGATCACATTACTGAATCTGCTTTGAACATAAAGCTTCACATTTTAGGCATGTGAAAACTACTCTACAAGGAAAAGCAAACCAGTGCCTTAGGTGCTGCAGGTAAAGAAGCTGGGGAAAATTTAACTTCATTCTAAGTGTTGGGCTGTCATTATCAATGTTTGTGCCCTCTTTTTTCTGTGCTTGTAACGCTCCCAAATACATATTTCTTCCTATATTAATTGGAGTTAGAGTAAAATCAATTTTCACTAGTCCTAAGAACCTAGTTGATCATTTTTTAGAAATCACTGGTGAGTGAAGAAAACACAGACATGTTCAACACCAAATCAAATAAGTTTAATGTTAAATTAAGATTATCAGTAGTAGAGCCCTTCCAGAAGAATTTTCATGAGATACAATCCTATATACATCTCACAAGACTATTCTTATCCACAGCAGTTTCCTAAGGCAATTGCTTTTTCCTAACTACCTGCATTAGTTACACAAATGTGTGTCCAAGAACATCCAAGGTTAAAAAACACATTGTAAAAAATATAAGGTGGAAAGATGGCGCAGCAGTTAAGAGCACTGACTCTTCTTGCAAAAGACCTGGATTTAGTTCCCAGCACCCATATGGTGGCTAACAACCATCCATAACTCCAGTTCCAAGGGATTTGAAGCCCTCTTCTGGCCTCCACAGGCATTGCATAATATGTGTGCACTTACATACATGCAGGCAAAATACTCAATAAAAATAAATCAAAATAAAAAATTTAAATCTAAATCTATCAAATACATACATCTATCTTCACAGGCTGTTTTCTCACAAGTACATATAATTATCCCCACTATCTCATATAGTTTTAGAAGAAAATAGAACAAAGGATTGCTAAATGATTCAAAATGAAGGATTGAGTTCCACAGCTTGTTTAAATAAACAAAAGTGAACTTGATGAAGTTGTAAGACGCTCCTTCTAGTACAGACAGAAGGGAATTTACCTATAATTTTATATGACTGGGAACTTCTGGTGATAAACCTACACAGAAATAAACAGCACAGAAAAGACGGTTTATTTAATTCCCTATAAGTAGAAGTTTTATTAACCTGTGCTTTTATAAATTGACAGTCTAACGACAACTGATGTTTCTGGTACCCATAAAGACATTAAGAGATGTAAAGTACTTCCTGAATGACTTTCCTGTCTAATTTGTAGTAACGTGCGTGGTAACTTATACTTAGTAACAGTAAAAATAGTATGCCGTTTTCTTACTAAACTATGAAGGCTTATGCACTACTACTTTGTCCTTATCACAAACCTATCCCATGTAAGATTATGTTCCAAAATATAATTTTCCTCCAGACATTGTTTTTCTAAAGAACAAACAGTATAACCTCACACCTCATATTCACACAAACCTGTGTGTGTGTGTGTGTGTGTGTATGAAAACCTTGACCTGGTTTTTCAAAAGCTTTTACCAACTGGTACCAATCTCTAGAGCTGGTCTTCCATTGCACATATCACATGCTCAAAGCCTACAACCAGTTTCATTTATACCATTAAACACAGGGGGCACAACCTCACTTTCTCCTTTCCTTATATTTAAAAATATTCCATCTACCTTTTTTCTTTTTCTTACCCGAATCCGAGTAGGCTTCCAACAGCAAGCCAAGCTCATGGCTCATCCCTAAGCTCCCTCTACTCTGAGACAGAAGTGATTCCCCTTTCCTTTTTTCAACACCAGTGACTTTTCAATCATTCAGTTTTTTACTCCATTAGACACATACTAAGTAACTCCTGTCCTAATCAGTATTGTGTTAATATTTGGGGGCTACAGAAATACATAAAACGTAGTCCTTATGTCTCTAGGCTCAGTAGGTAAGAAAAAAGTTGCTAATAGCAGTATCTCTACAGTACAGGTTTAAGAAAAAGGCAAGGTGGCACTGAATGCAAAGAAGGATGCTTCACATTGCTGGGAGAGATAAGAAAAGGCTCCATAAAAAAGATGACATGTAAGTTTTAAAGATGGGTAGGAGTACCTCAGGCAAAGAAGGGAAAGAAATTCCAGGCTGAGAAAACAGCACACGAAAAGGCAGAGAAAAGAGACAAACTTGGTGTGTTTAGAGAACTATAAATAGATCAGCATGGCTGGGGTTCAGAGTACTTTAATTCTACCAATACTGTCTATTCACTATGCCTCAAAACAGTATCTATGTAGTATCTATGACCAAAGAATTGGAAAGAGCAAACAGTACAAACCTGGATGATTTCACCTCTATCAGGCTTCCTTGCTTCTAGTCTTGACTCTACCTCTACCCCTTCATTTATACAACACAAAGCACCCTAAGAAATCCAGCTAATCACTACTCAAAATTCCCCTAAGACTTTAGTAAAAGTCAGAGATGTTTACAAAGTCCTATAACAGGCACCACATTTCTCTGATCCAATCATCTCCAACTTCTCTTCATTCATGACCTCTAGCCATACTGGCTTCCTTAACTGTTCCTTGAACATCCCAGGCATGCCTCTTGCTGTTCGTTCAATTTCTAACCCAAGTATCTACCTGGACTGCTCCTTTATCTTGTCTTTATTCAAATGTCTCCCCTGATAAGGCTTTTTCCTGCCTAAAGATGAAACTGTGGCAGCCCTGCATGGTGGTACATGCCTTTAGCCCCAGCCCAGCACTCCGGAGGCAGAGGATCTCTGTGAGTTCGAGGTCAGCCTGGTCTACATAGTGAGTTCAGGACAGCTGGGGCTACAGGGAGACCCTGTGTCAAAATGACCATAAGGAAAACAAACAAAAAGATGCAACTCTCCCATCCGAAGCCTCTTTCTCTGCTTAATTTTACTCCTTGTGATATTAAGATGCTGTTTTACTTATTTGTTTTTATTTTGTCTTCTTTTCATTAGCTTATTCTCTACTGTCATCACTGATAATATGTTCACAGAAGTGTCTGGCCTGTGACATAAACTGGCTCTCTGTCTCTCCTACTAAAATCTTAGTTTCTGCACAGTAGGGTCTCTGCTTTTTCTCCATTAGTTGAGTTGTCATTTATTCGATGATTAAATAAAGAGCAATATTCTGCATAGTAGTTAAAAGTCTGCTCCAAGGGGTGGAGAAATGGTTCAGTGGCTAAGAGCAGGTACTACTCATTCTGAATACCTCAATTCACATTCCAACACCCACATCAGACAGCTCGTCGTTAACACCTGTAAGTCCAGTTCCAAGAGGATCAGATGCCTCACATGCATTCTGGTGTCTCAAGTGCACATACCCGCACAACACACACACACACACACACACACACACACACACACACACGATTAAAACTAGTAACAATAAAGCTTAAAAATTAAAAAAAGTTTTGGTCCCTGAAAACAGGAGACCAGCCCACTGCTTTACTTTTGTGTTTTTGTGTGACCTTGGGCAAATTACTGAATCTCGTCTAAATTTTAGTTTCCTTATTATAAAAATGATAACAGATATCGACCTTGTAGGACAGTGTTAGGAATCAGAATAAGGCACAAAAGCATAGGAACCACCATGCCAGGCAAAGAGTAAATGTCTAGTATGTAACATCTATTACAGTCCAACTCATGAAATGCTTCCCAAGTTGTCATGTCATTTCTAGTAGCCATTTCTTCTGGAAGTAATTACTTCAGAAAAACTGCTATGTGCCAAAAATCATTCTACATAAAACTGTATTCTCATATTGTAGCTTGTAAACAGAGGAAGGGAGACATTAGTATATGGTTTACTTAAATATATTTGAAAGGCTAGGATTGTAGCTCAGTGAGTAGAGTGCTCATCCAGCATGCATAATGTCCTGAGTTCAAGCTCCATTCCCATAAACTGGGCGTGGTGGGCATGCACTCCCAAAGGTGCTCCTAGAGGTAGCACAGATCAGGAGTGCAATGTCATCCTTAGCAACATACAGAGTTCAAGGCCAGCCTGGGCTACATGAGACTCTATACATACATACGTGCATGAGAGACAGATAGGGAAAATTAAGAAAGCAAATCATACAAAGTGCCACATTTATCACAGACATTAGTATATATTCTGTAGCTAGAACTGAATCTTGGTGCTTGTTTCATTTTAAAACCACCTAAGAAAAAGGTTAATCTTAGGGCCAGATCACTAAATAAAACATTATACTACTAATTCTGTATTTTATAAATTTTGAATTCTTTCAGAATATCCCAAATTAGATTTCCCATTTGTTAAAGACCACCACAAATAATTAGTCTACAAGAAACTGGCTAGTGGCAGGATATTCTCTTTTTTTTATTTTTATTCTCATTTTTTATGTATGAATGTTATGCCTGTGTGTATGTAAGTGCACCTGTGTCATGAAATGTCAAGGAGGCCAGAAGAAGGTGTCAGATCCCCTGAAACTGCAATTACAGATGGTTGTTACCCAGCATGTGGGTGCTGGGATTCGAACCCTGGTCTTCTGCAAGTACAGCCAGTATTCTTAACCACTGTGCTATCTCTCCAGCCCTGTGGCAGTATATTCTAACACAGTTCAGCTACAATGTATCAGGGAGTAACTAGGGGCTTTAAAGATTGTATAAATATTTTTATTTGTAAAACCTTCTTGTCTCTATAAGACTTTGATAGTAGTAAATGCAGTAGGTTATTATAACTCATGAAGCTAAACCTTAATCCTAACATTACAAGTTGTACTTAAAAGCTTTTGTCCTTGCCAGGCATAGTGGCAACCACCTGCAACCCCAGTGCTTGGGAGGCAGAAGGATCTAGAGTTCCAGTCTAGCCAGTCTAGCCTCGGCTAAACAGTGAGGGTCTATCTCAATTTTTTATTTTATTTTTATGTGTATGAGTGTATAACCCACATGTGTATAAATGCGCCCATGTGATGCAATGTCCACGGAGGTCAGAAGAGGTTGTTGGATCGCCTGGAACTAGAGTTACAGACTGTTGTTAGCCACGATGTGGATACTGGGTACCAAACCTGGGTCCTCTGCAAGAGGAGTCAGTGCTCTTAAC
Organism: Nannospalax galili; assembly: GCF_000622305.1. NCBI lineage: Eukaryota > Metazoa > Chordata > Mammalia > Rodentia > Spalacidae > Nannospalax > Nannospalax galili. Next base: position 2,505,253 of record NW_008345000.1, read on the forward strand.
TACTGAGCCATCTCTTCAGCCCTATCTCAATTTTTTAAGAGTTCCCCCCCACCCCACCCCAGGCTATAAAACAGGATAAGTCCTATCTTGTAGGGCTATTGTAGAAATCTAATAAACATAAAAATTTATAAGTCAACTATTCTGCAATGAACAAATTTTACTACAAAAAGATGCATTAAAGGATTTAAAAATAAAAACTAAAGTCAGGTTTTGGGGGGGGGTTGGTTTTTTTGAGACAGGGTCTCCCTGTAGCCCCAGCTGTCCTGGAACTATGTAGACCAGGTTGGCCTTGAGCTCAGAGATCTGCCTGCCTCTACCACCCGAGTGCTGGGATTAAAGGCGTGCGCTACCACACCCGGCCTAAAGTCAGTTTTTAATAATGATGATGATGAGTACTTGGTAGACATCACTACTGAATCTCTGTTGTGTGTGTGTGTGTTTGTGTTCATGTGTGCATGCAAGCAAGAACTTCAGGTATGGACGTTCCATCTTGGCACAGGTCTTCATGGGTTTCCACTTTCTACCCAGGCTGGCTAGCCCACACACCCCCTAGGGATTCTCCTGTTTCTGCCTCCCACCTCCCAGTCCAGGTATCAGGACTGCACTCATGCTACACATCTGGCTTTTCCATGGGTTCTGGGGATTCGCACTCAGGTTCTCACACTTGCACAGCAAGCACTTTTCTACAGAGCCATCTCCCAACCTTAGAATGCCTTTTTTAAAAAGCCAGACGGTCCAGGTTCAATTTACTGTGTGACCTTGGACAAAGTTCTTAAACTTCTTTGCCCTGTTTTCTAATTTACAACACCAAATAAGAGTATTTGTGTGAAAGGGAGGTATGAAGAAGAAATGAGTTAAGAGAAGCCACTCAGTGTAGTGCTTCACACGGGGAAAATTCACCATGTCCACTAACAGAACAATACTCTGCCTTTTTAATGTTAGCTACGATGTCATAAGCCAGAAGTATGCTATTAAAAAGTTAAACTTTTAAAAGAACTCTACTACTTACACTGACTTTTTAAAATAGACCTTTCCATCATCCCTTTGTTTTACTATACTAAAATATACAATAAGACCCATCTATTGCTTCACGCTTCCAGTAGAGGTGTCTATCTAAAAAAATAATGTCAACTGAAAAATTATTATCCTTGGTTATTAAAAACGATTAAAAGAACTAGTGGCCAGCTTAATCAAATATGTAAGTTTACGTTTTTCTAAGCAAAACATTTAAAATAAGTATCTATACAGTAAAAGGCTCTCTCCAGTGATTACGATGTTTCGCTATAGGCTCACCAATAATATAACCATGTTATAAACAAAATCTTTCAGCTCGAACACAGAAAGACTTGCATACAAATGTTAAAATAATTTATCGAGTTCAATGGCCAACAAATTAATACCTATGCCTCACAGCCCTAAGCCACTGAAATTATCTTAAGGTCAACATAAAGGTCATGTTTCTAAAACAAATCCTCTAACAACCTTCTTCCATTACTCCTTTTAAAAAAGGAGTGACCAGTTCTGAACTGCTGCTACTTGTCCATTACTCAGTAGTAGTGCTCTAAGCAGTTAACCTGATGCAGGCATACTACGGTCTGGGCCTAGACGATCTTCTTAAAATCTTTTCCAGAACAGACTTGGCAGCCATACTCAATTGCAGATATCTACATCTTGCTTCTATCTATAGGAACCTAAAATTTCAGGCTCTATAGGCTATTCAACTAAGGCTCTATAAAATTTAAATGTGCTGAGAGATAGCTCAGTGGTTAAAAGCACTGGCTGTTCTTCCAGAGGACCCAGGTTCAATTCCCAGCACCAACATGGTAGCTAACAACCATTCATAACTCCAGTTCCAGGGGATCAATGCCCTCTCTGACATCCACAGGCATTGCAAAACACGGGTGCACCTACCTACATGTAGGCAATACATTCATACAAATAAAAAATAAATTTCTAAATGTGTGCACAACATCTAATATCCATTTCAGCTTAGCCCTTTAAGTTATCAAATTCCTGTAACTTCAGTTATGATGAACTGACCAAGAAATTAACAAGTAATTTGTTTTAAGTGATAAAGAGTACCATACCCTGCATACATCCTGCACACGGTTTATAAAGACAAGGATAAAGAAGGAGTGTCATAAGCAACTCTCAAAACCAGCACGATTTTTAAATAACTGAATTAGGCCTAACTGTGAGGTCCAAATATATACAGTAAACAGCAACATTTAATTTAGTGAAGATAGATCTAACGATGCACTCAAACATGTATCTATGACTGACAGGAAAAATTGCTTTTCTTTTCTACAAAGTAGATAACTATAATGAAAACTTTTAAAACAAAGCAGTTACTCTTTACTTTTAGACTATAAATGTCATGCAATGATTTAAATTATCGCCTTACTTTATACATTGAGTATGGCGATAGCCAGGAAAGATGAGAACACTGAAGAATTCTTGTTTGTTTTGGGTTGGTTTTTGTTGTTTCCCAGTTAGAAATTAAACCTAGGAGGCCATGCCCAGCAAGTGTCCACCAAATAAGTTATATTCCTAACCTTGAAGAATTCTCAGTGGATAGAATGGAGAGTTTCTCCAAAGTTACCATTTAGCACTGTAGCTTATTTTTAATTACATCTAAATTCTTGGAATATGAAAAACATGTAAAATTCAAATATAAGTTACAAATGGAATTTTTATATACATAATATATAATACATATATATTATTCATCAACTTTTCGCCTTAATAGATAATAAGGCAATGACCACAGATTTGTGTGTGTGTGTGTGTGTGTGTGCGCGCGCGCATGTGTGTAGGTAAGAGGTCAGGTGTCTACCTCAGCTGATCTTTAGTTATTGAGACAAGGTTTCTCAAGGAACCTAGAGATCGTCATTTTTGACTAGACTAAACCCTCCACCCCACCCCTCCCATAATGGGTTTCTAAGTACATACCACCGAGCCTGACTTTTAGTAGGAGCTAGGGATCTGAACTCAGGTCCTTATGCTTGCATTGCAAGTACTTTACCCACTGAGCCAATTCCCCAGCTCCAACAACAGATTGAAAAAAAGTAAAACCAAACTGTAGCAGATAAAACAAATAGAATATATCACTAAATCTGACTTCTAAATTGAACACTGTTGCTCACTATAAGCAGATATGGGAGCACTTTCCTATGGCACAGGATTATTACATTAGGACTGCATCAAGAACACACAGCAGTCAGTATCTTACTCAATGATGAAATAAATGCTAGACATAACTTTGACATTTAGGCAAGGAAGATTCTGCCATTTCCCTAAATATTCAACACTGCACAGCAATACTAGCCAAGTCAATTAGACAGAAGAAATCAGACATAAAAATCAGAAAAACGTATTTACATAAGGCATGCAATATGTATAGAAAATCCTAGGGAAAAAAACAATCAAGGATGAAACTAAACCCTTAAAACTGATATTCAGTAAGGCAGGATATTAGTATATATAAAAAAGAATCAATAACTTCTTTATAAATAAGCAATAACCATTTAAAAGGGCTACAGAGATGGCTCAGTGGTCAACAGCACTGGCTGCTCTTGCAGAGGACCCGGGGTTCAGTTCCCAGCACCCACAAGACAGCTAAAAACTCCAATTCCAGGGGAATTCGATGCCCTCCTCTGGCTCCTCTGGGCATTGCACCCATGTGGAGCACTAACATACATGCAGGCAAAACACTCTTACACATAAAATTAATTTTAAAAAATTTAAATAAAAGGTAAAATAGAAAAATTGCAATACCAATTTCAGCAAAAATAACAATGCCTAAAGAAGAAACTTCCCGGTTTCTACAATAAATTGGTACTAAAATTCACATGGAAAACAAAGGAACACAAAAGAAAACCTTCAAGAGATAAGAAGGGCACTATCATATATTAAAAGAGGCTCTAAAGCCTCAACAATTAAAATATAGCAAGATACCATTTCATAAACTGAAACTTAAAAAGCTTAACAACATACTTCAAGGCTAATAGGAAGCAGCACTTTCACAAAGTGCTAGTAAGAATAAAAAATAGTTCTTTGCCAGGAGTGGTGGCACAAGCCTTTAATCCAGCACTCTGGAGGCAGAGGGCAGGTGATCTCTGAGTTTGAGGCCAGCCTGGTCTACACATCAAGTTCCAGGCCAGCTGGGGTTACAAGGAGACCCTGTCTCAAAAAGACAAAAATAAGCAAATAAAGTTTACTATTTCATAGGGAACGTAGCAATATTTAAGAAAACTACCTATCAACTTCTTCCTCCTTCTGCTTCAATCCCCACTTCAGCCATCTACTCTGAAGACACATCTACAATAATTCATCAGTAGGTCTGCCATAAAATTGCATGTACAGAAGATGACTCAGTTGGAATTTTATTACCTAGCATACTGCAAATGACCTAAGAACCACTCTATCAGGGACTTGTTTAATAAGCAAGGATAGAGGGTCTGGAGCTATAGCTCAGCAGGTAAGAGCACTGGCTGCTCTTGCAGAGGACCCAGGTATAGTTCCCATCACCCACATGGCAGCTAACAACTGTCTGTTAACTCCAGTTCCAGGGGACATGACACCTTTCTGGCCTTCACATAGTACACTTACATACATGCAGGCAATACACTTATATACATAAAAAATTTAAATAAAGAAAAAGGAGAGAAAAGAATGAGGTTCTACAACATTCCAAGGTGTTTTCTTTGTATAAGCAGAACTAGAAATGTAGATACATATGGCCCTATTTTTGCAAAAAGAAACACAAAGATAACCAGAAACTCCTTAGGAAACCAGTTATCAATCAAGCATTAGTAAGAATTAGATCCAAGGCACAGGGAGCCCTCAAGTGTGTCTCGTAAACCTTGACCTTAGGATTTTACAAAAAAGTCATAGCAATGGTAGGAGGAAAGCACAAAGGTGAAGAAAACTGTAGAAACACAAATTTTAAACACCCAGGAAAACTTCCAATGACTGTAATTTTTTTTTTTTAACTTAAAGATTCTATGTTGTGGGGCTGGAGAGATGGCTCAGCGGTTAAGAACACTGGTTGTTCTTGCAGAAGACCCAGGTTCGAATCCCAGCATCCACATGGCAGCTAACAACTGTCGGTAACTCCAGTCCCAGGGGAGCCGACAGCCTCTTCTGACCTCCACGCACACTGCACGACATGGGTGCACTTACCTACATGCAAGCAATACACTCATACACATAAAATAAAAACAATAAAATTTTTAAAAAAGAAAAGATTCTATGTTGCCCAGGCTGGCCCATGATCCAAGACTCAAGTAACCCAAACTGCCTCAGCCTCCCAAATAGCTGGGGCTGCCAGCATGTGCTACTGAACCACTCAGCTTCATTGTGAACCTTTTAACCCAATACTCTGACAATGTATCTTTGGTTGAAATAGGATATGCCCTCATATTGAAAACAAAGACACAGTTCTATCTGATAGGGCTGTGCGTGCGTGTGTGCATGAGTTATAATGGGTAGAGTGGAAGATAAATATACAGCCACAGAAATCACGGGTTTCCCACTGCAGGTAAAGAGAGAAATCAAGGAGAAACTTATGTGGACCATAATTAGAGTTATCATGATAACATCATCACTTCAGGATTTATTTACATATATATATATATTACATATATTTATATAGTCATGCACACATGAGTGTGTGTATGTGTGTGTTCTAGTTCTGCCTGCTGAAAGGGCCTGGAAGGAAAAACAACCTAATAGCAATGACCACAACCATCACAGAGATCTTGACTTCTATACAGTACTATACACTAGCAACCTCTAAGAGAAAAAATAGCTGATTCTAGAGCTAAGTAAGTAAAACTAAGTTGAATCTGGTTGATCATATTTTGTCAGAAAGGAAGAGTTAAAAAAATAATGTGGACACACAGAAAGAAAAAAAGCAAAGGCACCAGCATGAAAGGGCTCCTGCTGGTTAAACCCAAGCAGCAAAGTGCAAGAATAGACTTTAGCTTATGGTATGAAATAAAAACAAAAATCTCAAAAATAAAGACTGCCCTTACTGTGTATCACTAACTTCATCACAGTGAAGCCAGAATCCTCAATGGTCACTAGACCTACCAGGTAGGTAAAAGTATGCCAGTAATCAAGATGTTTTCATGGTCTCAAAACACGTCTCACAGGTTACTTCATCACAAAAGAAAATGCAGTGGAGAAAACAGGACACCTTAATCAGAATTAATTTCAGCAATAAGGGTTCAAGGGACATCTAGTGCCTCCTGCCCAAAACGCGTAACCTAAGTCTGACCCTGAAAAAATTATCAGACAAACGACTTAATAACACATTCGGCCTGCACTTCTGTTGGTGGTGTTTGCAGTTTTTCATTGGTTTATATGAAGCAGGACCTCACAATATTTCCCAGGCTGGCCTGGAATTTTCTTATGTAGCCCACACTAGCCTTGAATTTGTAATCCTCTACAGTGCTAGGATTATAGGCACGCACCACTACACCCAGCTGGGTCTGCACCACTTAAAATGGTAATATCATAAAAGTTATATACCTACAGGGGATGGCCTCCTTAGGAGAGTTAAGTCTTACATATTGCATAACACAAGTGAATCTGTTAAAAGGAGTTTTCTTAGTGTGTGTGTGTGTGTGCACATGCATGTATACATACACACATACACACACACACGCCACAGAACAACTTTGGGCCAGGTGTGGTGGCACACACCTCTAGTCCCAGCACCCAGGAGGCAGAGGCAGGCAAATCTCTGTGAGTTCAAGGGCAGCCTGTTCTACACAGTGAGTTCCAGGCCAGCTGGGGCTACAGGGAGGCCCTGTCTCAAGACCAAACAAACAAACAGAACAACTTTGGGTGTCACCCTCAGGAACACCATCTACCTCCTTCTAAGAAAGTGTCTCTCATTTCCCTGGAGCTTACCAATTAGGCCAGACTGGCTGTCCAGTGAGCCCCAGGATCCTTCAGTCCTGGCCTCCCTATCAATGGGATTTCAAGCATGCAGTCACCACATCTGGGGAATGAACTCAAGTCTTCGTGCTTGCAAGGCAAGGACTTTTCTGGCTGAACATCTCTCTAGCCCTTTTGGTTTTTTTGAAACAGGATCTCACTCAGTAGATTATGCTGCCTTGGAACTCATTGTATAGTTCAAACTCCTAGCCTCAAACTCCAGGCGATCCTCTTGCCTCAGCATCCCAAATGCTAGGATTATAGGCATGAGCCACCATCCCAGCCAAGAAACTTTTATTCTTAAGCAGCATATGCTAATAAGTGACAGCAAAGGCACTATTTCTATAAAGATATCAAACGATTAAGCAGCAGTAATAGTAACAATAGCAAAATTTGTACATACGCGTATGTATATTTACTTATGAAAAGAAAATTATAAAACAAATATGACTAATAATTAGTCAACCGAGATAAAGTGAAGAGTTCACAAACAGTGAAAATAATTTAAAAGAGAAAATGTGGCAGAGCAAGAAAAGTGGTAAGTTCACCATTTCTCAGCTGAGCTAGCCTAAAGTCATACATACTTTTATTACTGGACTGCATAACACATTGCAATGTGCGGTTTCCTTGGAAAAGGGTCATAAATGTGGCACTTCAATGATGTAAACTAAAAAGAACACCAAGCTACAGATACTAGTCACCTATTATCTGAGAACACCCTAAAAGGAAGAGGCTACAAAGGTACTAACTTCAATTTAAGAATAAGCACATCGGAAAGCTACTTCATCTGAACGATTATGGGAAGCACAACCAACCCTGGTATTATTGTGGACAAATGCAGTTCGGCCTCTTCTCTACAGTCCAGGAGTTGGGCATGTCTAGAATAAGGGCCCTAAATTTATGGTCTCTGATATTTACGTACTGATTTATTATTCATTTATGTTTCTATTTGTTTTGTGGTGTTAGAGATAGAACCCAGGGCCTCATGCATACTAAGCAAACTATCCTTACTTTATCCTATTTTTTTTCCTACGTTCTCATGTATATTAACATCTTCCTTACTTAATTACTGGGTTAGCAGTGGGACAAAATAAAATTTGACCCAAAAAGACTTCATCATAAAAGATACCTGTTAAGCCAGGTATGGTGGCACACACCTTTAATCCCAGCACTTGGGAGGCAGAGGCAGGTGGATCTGTGTGAGTTCAAGACCAGCCTGGTCTACATAGTGAGTTCCAGGACAGCTGGAGCTACAGGGAGACCCTGTCTCAAAAAAAAGACCAAGAAAAAAAAAAAAGATACCTGTTATAAGTATATAATAAACAGTATCTTTGTGCATAAAGCAACTGACCAGTGGACATTATAAGAAAACATTTATAAAATATAGTAAGAAGTGAGGTGGAGAGATGGCTCAGTGGCTAAGAGCACTGGCCACTCTTCCAGAGGACCTCATTTCGATTCCTAGCACCCACATGGTAGCTAACAACTGTTTGTAACTCCAGTTCCAGGGGATCCAAAACCTGTTCTGGCCTCTGCCAAGTACTGCAAGCCACAAGTGCACTTGCATGCAGGCAAAACACTAATGCACATAAAATTTTAAAAATGAAATGATAACCCAAATTATAGGCATTTTCCATACTTCATAAGACATGCATCTAAGCAAGACTATTTGACAAATTGATTCTGCTTCATTAAAAAAAACAAAAACAAAAACAAAAACTTCAGTGTACCCCTCACTGGAGGTAATAAAAATTATTTACTGATGGGGCTTGAGAGATGGCTTAGTGGTTAAGAACACTGACTGCTCTCAGTGTTTGAATCCTAGCAGCCACATGGCGGCTAAGAACCATGGTTCTAAGAACCATGGGCTAAGAACCAATGCCCTCTTCTGACCTCCACAGTATTACACAACGCTGGTGCACTGACATACATGTAGTCAATACACGCATACACACAAAATAAAAATATTATTTACTGGTAACAACAAATTTTGAACACATTTGGAACACAGAATGTACCTATGTAGCTACTGCACATAATGGAGAATTACAGATAAGATAATGCTTTGAGCTGGCTTGGTGGTATAGGCCTTTAATCCCAGCACAGGGGGAGGAGAGAGAGGCAGATCTACATATCGAGTTCCAGGCCAGCTGGGGCTACGGGGAATCAGTCTCTCTCTCTCTCTCTCTCTCTCTCTCTCTCACACACACACACACACACACACACACACACACACACACACACACACAATAATGCTTTGTAAAATGTAAAGCAGGTCTATCGGACCAAGGAAGGAAATGGGAAGGTAAAAGGAGCTGAGGCTGGGGATGTCACTAGTAGAGTGCTTGCCTAGCAGGTGCAACTTAGGTTCAATCCCTAACATGGAAGGGAAAAAAAAAAGATTGGCAGTTAGATACAACCTGAATCCCTCTCCACCCCAAATCACCACTACTTAAAAGTAACCCACAAGTGTCTAAAATAAAAGTCTGAGTGGTAAAGGATTTCCTAATTGTTTTATTTTCTAAGGTTAAATAACAACTGTTTCTAAATTTTGAAATAACATAAAATCTCACATGTGAAAAAGCTTTAAAAAATGAAAATATTAACATTAAAACTGGGGAGACAGCTCAGTTAGTTAAGGGCTTGTTAAGCAAGCATGAGGGCATGAATATCTTGGATCCCCAGCACACAAGTAAAAAGCAGGATGTGGTATATAACTGTAACCCTAGTGCTGACGGAGTGGAGATGGGCAAATCCCTGAAGCTCTTTGGCCAATCAGCCTAAATTCCAGGTTCAGTGGCAGACACTCATCACAAAAAATATGGATACCTAGCTGGGCATGGTGGGGCACACCTTTAATCCCAGTGGGGCTACGGGGAGATCTGTCTCAAAAAATTAAGCAGCAGCAGTAACAACAACAAAAATTCTCTAATTTGGAAAAAAAAAAAAAAAAAAAACCTGAAAGAAAACTTTTTAGTTCACTTTTTACATTCGAATTAAGTAAGCAGTTAGGATGAGTTAGAGTTAGTACTTTATGTTTTTTTGCCCTAAGTGAAATGGAGCTCTTTGGTATCATCTCTGAAGCTCAAAGACAAAGTGCAGGGTGGATGTCTCAGCTCTGCTTAGATGACAGGTGCAGCTTTAGCAGGTGCCCCTAGACCAGATGTCACTTAGAGGTTTTGTTCTAGATGTAACCCTGGCCAACATGCTGATGCGAAGTTAAACCAGTTATCTCAGCAATGAAATTAAGTTTCGTTTAAGTACTTAGATCAAAACTGTTCTCAAACTTCAGAATACTAACAATCACCTGGGACATTCTTTTTAAAAATACAGCTTCAGCCTACTTCCATGTGTGTGCCATGGCACACACACACAATGATAAATAAATTTAACAGATCAATCTTAATATAAAGGGGAACAACCAAGTCCTACATGATATGGAAAGCAAAGCACTACTTATGGAGCATGCCGAAAATATTAAATCTGCATGTTATCAAGTTTAAACTCACTGGTTTTAGGAATAACAAGGGATATAAGAACCAGCTAACTGACTTTAGAAAAGGAAATAACCAACTCCAGAATTTAGGACCTTCCAAAGGACAAAGTATCCCATGATTTTAACAAATAATGGCATAATGGGGAAAAAAGAGAGGGAACTATTAGGAGATTCAGTGTATCAAAACCAGCATCTTCTTCAGGCCCACAGCAACATGCTATCACAGTCGATGGCAGAGGCGTGCAAACACTGATTCTTCACTAAAAGGGCTACAGGTCTGTCACAAAAACTTGAATGCAATAGTTATTCCTAGATATCAAGAGGCTTTCATTCCAACAACAGTTTTATCAGTTATTACCTAAAGAGTACATTCTACATTTTGTAGAAATGAATTAATTCATAACAGAGTGTATAAGCAGAAACTACACATGACCAGTGAAATGTCCTTATGTTTTTGTAACAAATAAACACAGCTGACCCTGTCTCTAAACATAATTCTTGGAAAGCGTAACAATCTAAGTAACAGATAATCTGAAGCCGAATAAAGCAAACTCATAGAAACAAAATCTAACCACATGTGAAACATGAAATATATATAAAGATATTAGCAACTGTGAATAACGGAGTTATATAGGATGATGCTTGTAAAACATCAAACAGGTCTATTATCAAGAAAGCAAGTGGGAAGGTAAGAGAGTTAAAGTGTGTTCTGAAAATACATAAAATATATTTCCTAATTGGCAATTGCAGCTGAACCTTAATTCTGAGAGTGACAATTTGCTTTTAATTTTTTGTTGTAAGATACCAAAAAGTTTTATTTCCTAAATGAATCTCTGAGAGGTACCCAAAGCTGATCACCCTCTATCCATTTTTGTACACTGTCTGAATGAAACCGCCAATTTCTTTGGTCCCACTATGGATAAATGAAACAAAAATGTTACATGTATTTATTTTCAGAAGCCAGTATTTTTTATTTTCATAGAAATATACACTAATAGGCATGTGGATGGCTCAGCAAGTTATAGCCACCAAATCCAATGATCTAATGATCTTCGATTGCCAAGGCCTGCACGGTGAAAAGGACTGACTGGCAAGCCGTCCTCTACCGTCCGAGCATATGCCAACACACACAACACATAAATTTCACAAAAAAATCTTTTTAATGCACTTATAACTTCAAGTCATAAACTAAAGATATCTTTAATCCAAACAGCTCCCTTTAAGTTCAGTAAAACATGGCTCTTAAGTCAGAATCTATTGCTAACAGCTTTCTCTAATATCCAAACTCAGGATGTGACTTTTGTTTTCTAAGTCACAGAACTGAAACAAATACAAGTTTTTTAGCAGAATTAGCATCAAATTCAACAATGTAATTGCTATTGTAGAAAACAACAAATAATCACATTTCTCCAAGAAAACTTTTAGACAAATTTTTAAAAAATCAAATTTTCACTACAAACAGTTTTCCTTTTTAACAGCAGTCTTTAGTTGGCTAGACAACAGGAATTGACCTGTGTGTGGGGGCTTCTAGTTCAGGTAAGAATCTAAGTGTAAAGACCAAATCAAATAAAATTTATTGGAAGGACTATCACTTAAATAAATGAACCACTCTCTGAGACTTAATTTTTTTCACATTTTATGTGTGTACGTGTTTGTGTGTGTGTTTTGAGTGTGTATGTGCCATAGCACTTGTGTGGAGCATACAGGACAACCTGCAGGAATGGGTTTTCTCCTCCCCACCGTGTAGGTCCCAGGAACTAAACTCAGTCCTCAGGCTTGGTGGTGAATCCTCTATGTACTGAGTCATCTTCCCAGGTCCCAGACTTAATTTTCTGTCATGGGGCTGGGACATAGCTGATTGACAGAGTACTTACCTTACAGGCCCTGAGCTCCCTACACTATCAAAAACTAATAAACAGGGGTAGAAAAATGGATCCGTGGTTAAAAGCACTGACTGTTTTTGCAGAGGACCCAGGTTCGATTCCCAGCACCCACACGGCAGCAAACAACCGTTGGTAACTCCAGTTCCAGGGGTTCCGACCTCCTTGGACACTGCACGACATGAGTGCACTTCACACATGAAGGCAATACTCTCATACGCATAAAATAAAAATAATAAAAAATAAACAATAAATAAAAAGAAAATTTTGTCATGCCTCCCTCCCTTTTTGTCGTCTATTATGCTATAGCTTAAACAGTAGAAGACCACGGTTTTCATTTTCGTCTACAAGTGGTGTCTTTGTCCCCAGTCTAGACTAAGGCCACTGCTCATCCTCCAGGTTCAAATCTTCTTCTGCTAACATTTGGATGGCACTATTTCTTTACCTCTTCTTTGTCTGTCAATAAACAGGATAATCTTAATGTCCCCCTACTGGAACAACTATTTAACCAGAATTACAAATGTAATTTTGCATAGTCACTTACAGAGATATGCAAATAACAGCACCACAAAAAGTATTTAAATCTAAGGCAGGAGCAGTGGCTTAGACTACACACCTGTAATCTCAGCACCCAGGAAGGTGAGGCAGGAGAAATCACAAATTGGAGGCAAGACTGTGCTACAGACTGAGACTCTGTCTCAAAAGTTTTACAAACACCGAGTGTGGTGGCATGAGCCTTTAATCCCAGAATCCCAGTCTGGGGGAGGCAGAGGCAGACAGATCTGGATCAAGGCCAGACTGGTCCACATAGCAACTTCCAGACAGCTGAGACTAGGGAAATCCTGTCAAAACAAAGCACTCCCCCCAATTTTTTAAATTAAGCACATATATAAACTATGTAAATATGCATCTAATTAATATTTTTCCCCTACTTAATTTTTTTTTCTTTCTAATCTCATTCTTCTAGTTCAGATTTCCCAACCTGTGCTCTCAAGAACTTAGTCAATCTTTCTCAAACATGAGCTTTCATACCATATGGTAGTGTCTGGAAAACACTCTAACACAGTGGGGGTAAGGGGAAAGGAACTAGGGTGACTGTCCAAAGTGCTGGACATTCACAGCAGGTACAAATGGAACAAAATCTCTAAGCCTTGCAATAAAGCAGCCCAACTGTATGTTTATTTCTCAAAATCATTTGGCCTTTTTTTCAAAGAAACATTATTATTTCTAGAAAAGTAGTGTTTCACAGAGTACAAATTAAGAATTTCTGCTTTAACTGTGAGTACCAAAGGATGGAGGTGGTGGTCGATGAAAGAGGCATGCACAGGGGGAATCTACCAACTCTCCCCTAGCCCACCTCAAGTCCTCTCTCAATTTTGACAAAGTCCACTTTTATCATTAATCTGTGTCAGCCTGGAGAAGGCACACTAGCAGCCTTCACAGAGTAAAAAGTTCTGAACTACTTTACTAAATGTATGTATTAAGTGCCTACTTGCTGATAAAAACGCACTTACATTCCAAGGAATTAAAATGTTTCTGCCTTCCTCTTCCACCTTCTAATTTCAGTCAGTGTGAGAATACAAAAGAGCTAAAGGAGGGACACTTTTCACCTAAGACATTGCAGTGGGTCGCATGCAAAAATCCACTATGAAAATACCGACACCTCACGGGCCAAGGAACTATTACAAAATAGTGCTTCTAGTCAAAAATAAGGTATTTTAGTTAACAGCTGGAGCATAAAATATAAGTGAAAAAAACATACAGGCACTGAAGGCGGGCTGAGGCTGTAGCTCAGTGATAGAGCACAGGATTGGCACGCTGGAGGCTGGGGTGGGGGAGGGGCAGGATAAAATTTTCAAGTGTGTAGTAACCTCAGTGAACTGTCTATCTAGGAAAGTAAATTGATCTAACTGCTTAAAAACATGGACTTTAAGACACATCACTAACTTGAGGTCTGAAAAGTCTTTAAACTTCCTTCATTTCCTTTCTGCTTCTTTCACCAAGTCTACAACCCTTTAGAAATGATAACATACTATGTCATAAAACATCAAAATCAAGTTTATTCAGAAACAAAAGGATATCACTTATAAAACTAAATACTCATATGAATAATTTATTTTTAAGATGCAGTTACTCTTCCAGTTCCCATTATTATTTTATTTTCCTTCCTTGAATAGGACAGTAATCTATTTATTCAGCTGTTTAGCAAGTCACAAACTCAATGTGTTATCTTATTTACTTATTTAATATAGTTTTGAAGAATTCTTTCACTTAACTTCAACTGATTTGTAAAAGGCTTCCTCACTGACCTGCAGGGTAGGCACGAGCTAATAGTACGCAAATGTTCTCATCATTTACCTGATAACCTGAACTTCAAGTGATGGAGCTGATGGAGGTAAAGAAGGTCTTCGCCCAACGAGGAGGAAAAGGCACATGCATATAAAGATCAGTGCGACAAACATCACATACAAGAAAAACCCTAGTATGTAGTTTTTCTACAATAAAATTTTGATTCTAAGATAGTTCATCGTCTTTCTTAAAAAAAAAAAAAATCCCAATTTTTATACAGAAGATATCAAATTAAGCTACAGCTGTGCTGTAACGATAGCTACGGTAGTGGTACCTGTAAATGAAAACATTCTCCAACCAAATATTTGGAATATGTACCTAATCTTATACTAAAACGTCAAGTTCTTAACCGGAATAAGAATAGCAGAGTCGGACATGGTGGTGCACACCCTTAATCAGGGGCAGACAGCTCTCTAAGATCCAGGCCAGCCTGGTCCATATAGAGAGTTCCAAGCCAGCTGGGACTGCAGCGAGACTCTTGTCACCCAAAAAAAAAAAAAAAAAAAGGAGTAAATTGTTCCCCAACCTTAGTACCAAATAGGTCAAAAAATAAAATTCACCAAGTAAATATTTATCACATTCATCATAAATTTTAACTATGTGTATATTTTCCAATTATATTTTATAAAACTCATTTGTGAATAATAAACTGAAATCATATTACTGATCACATAGCTCAAATCATATTACTGATCACATATTGGCACCCTATAGTTTCTCCACACAGGACATGTGGGCATTTCCAGCTCATCCTTTCACACGCATGGGATGGTCAAATAACAAGCATCTGTGGTAAGCAGGCTGAGGAAAGTTCTAAATGAAATCATGACAGTTTAGCAGCATCAGAGCTGATTAATATACAATATTTAAACATAATAATCAGAAGGCATTCACATTTGTAAAAATTAAATGCCAACTTTAAATAATTAATTGCATTAACTCTAGGGGGATGCAGGCAAATATTAAGCTTACGGACTAAGAACTTAATAGTAGTAACGGTCTTACAATGTCAAATGAAAAAGCCGGTCACACTTGAATATATACATATAGATGTACAAATATTCTCTCTGTGATTTATAAAAGATATTGCAGTCAGGCATATGCCTGTAGCCCAGAATGTGGCTGAGGCAGGGGACTGTCACCCTGAGCTATACATAGTGAGACCCTATCTTTCTAACACAACATAAGAAAAACCAGAACACAATGCAACATCCGCTCATCAGAAACCATGGTATTAAATCTGACACAGCAGAGTTAACTTATCAAGTGACTTCCTACCACTTCGCCCCATGAAGGGGCACCCTTACGGTTAACTAACAAAATTAGAGAGTTTGGCATCTGGTCTGCCAGTCAAGATTTTTTCCAGAGGAAAGTATACAACCCAACATAACACATACCCTAGCTGTGCAGTATTGCAGCACTAGGAAAAGCCTACCAGGGCTGTAGTATCTCATTTTTACCCAGCATCTTTCTTTGTATTTCTTTACAAGCCATGCAAATCTTCACATGGTTTTATTTTCCAAAACAAATGCTTCAACTTTTTTTCTTAGTAGCCTAGCTACAACCCTACAAAGACAAGCCTGGAGAGTGACATATAGAGGAAAAACAAGTTTAGCTAAGTACATAGTTCAAAATGCAGCTTCTAATAAGAGTATAAAGCCCAAGCTGACCTGAGAACAATATAAAGACTTGCAAACAACCCTGAAGGTATCCAGGTAAGAATAGTTGCTCTTAGTACAATTAATGGAGGGCATGATCCCAAGACAGAAATGACAACTGGAACACAGTATATATGATTACGTTTTGTAAAAGTTCAGGCAGTATTAATTATGCTAAGATTGCTAATAGGAATGCAAATTTTTCAGAAAAATACATATCCCAACAGCCATATACCTCATACAGTATTGGGCATTAATTTTCAATCTATCAAGTTAACAAACACTAGGCATAACTTTAAATATGCATTTTAAACAGTACAAAATCCAGATGTTTTTAATTGATTAGCACAAAGCCAAAACAAGTATCAGCATGTTCCTCTAAGTATTAGAAAAAGAAATGAGTAACTATCAAGTTAAGTATAAAATTCTTTATTTCTCACCCTATTATTAAGTCAACAGTTTGGAAGGTTAACTATGTTTTTTTTTTTTTAATTTACCTTTATTTAAAAATGTATTCTGACAGACATGTTATTTATCACACACACACACACACACACACACACACACACACACCCCATGTCTAGTATTTTCCAGACTTCCTACAGAACTCAGTCACTACCAAGTTCTGTGAATTCTTCAGCACCCAGCCTTAAGTCAGTCTCCACAGCCAATAGGAGGTACACCTGTGCAGCTGCCTGTTTCCCCTTCAAAACACTGAGCGCTGTATAGAACAACTACTGAGTTCATCTGAAGCAATTCAAGATGCAAACCATAAAGAAGCCACACTACAGGAAAAGGCCATCCTGTAATATCACCATTACTGATATTTATTTTTAAAAAAGAAGTATGAAAATCGTTATTTTGATTTTAAATAACTAAGGACTTCCTGTCGGGAATCAAACAAAAATAAAAGATGACCTCAAAGTAAAGTACAACATGAAAGTGCCCACAGCAGCAAAACTAGGAGAAAAAAAAACTAAGTCACACAATTCATTACCTAGACTAAACCATATGCCAACTGAATAAGAAATTTATTTTCCCAAGTAAGCAGTCAGAATTTAAGGGGAATGAAAGAGAATCCTAATCATAGCAACTGGTTTCACACTATTTCTATTTTCCAAAAGATACTGAATATTTTTAAGTTGCTCAGAAATTCAGTACCAACACAAAATGTCCTCAAAGTATTCCTGATCATCCAAGTTTTCTACATTTTATATACTATGTAGAAATATTCCATTGAACAACAGTTCCAAACAAAAAGTTTCCATTTTAAAATTTTCTAATTCTGAAAGCTAGAATTTTAAAAGGTTAAGGAGTTTCCAAAGCAAGCAAGAAAAAAAAAAAATCTTCCCAAAGGTTACAAAGTTTCATTAACTATCTATGTTAGCTCCCTTTAGGAAGCATCACCTCTCTGGCTCTCAGTCACTACCCAGCAGACAACAACAATGTCACAAGGAATGTTTACAAGGTAGGACCTGGGGTGTCACCTGCAATTATTTTGCATGAAAAATGTAAATGACCCTAAAAATGCTGAGGAAAACTTCAGCCTTCTACCACCTCACTTTATAGACATTGTTTCTCAGACTGAAATTACCGAGGGATTAGAAATGATCTAGAATGCAGATTCTGTTTTTTGTTCTTTTAAAACCTCCGCATAAGCCCCCGGCTTCCAAATACCGTGGAAAAGTCACAGCTACTCACCGCAAGTAATACTGTTTTAAAGCAAAGGCAGCGTTAGAACAACTTCTGGGAAAGTTGAACTCTTCAACAATTTCTCCCCACTGATTCTTCTCAGAAACCTGTTAAAAACACAGGCACACTGTGTGAAAGCGCCCGATGCAGGCAAACCCAACCTAACTCGGAAAGAGATGCCCACCCTGCAGCGCTCCAGGGCTGCCGAGGGCACCGGGGGCGTCGGGGGTCCACCCGCCCGGGTCCCGCCGCCAGGGCCGCCCGGGGCTCCGCGTTTTCGGCACAGAGCCCGGTATTGAGCAGCACTTGTTTTGTTTGGGGCGGGGGGGGCGGCTGGTGGGTTTGTTTTGTTTTTGAAGCCCGGACAATAACCAATCGCAAGTCCCTCTGTCGCCCCCTTTTAAATCGCAACGCGGTCCGTTTACACCAAAAGAGAAAAAAAAGTTCAAAAGGATCAATAGTGCTCCGGACAGCGCCGTCCGCGGGTGGTGGGGGCCGTGGCCGGGCGCCCGCGGCCGGATCCCTCTCCCAGGTCCCTCCATCTCCATAGGCCCTTCTTTGCGGCCTACAGCTCCTGCCTAGCCTTGAAGCCTAAGATGGCTATTTGGAGACAGGTCCTGCTTTCTTTTGTTAGCTGCAGAAAGCCGGGCCGAGCGGCCAAGCCCGCGCCCCCGGCCGCCGGGATCATTTCGCAGCCGATTATCGATGTTAAACCTGCCCGCGCTAATTTTGAGTTGCACGAAAACTGCTCAGAGTCTCTCTGTCTCCGCCTGTGCTAGAGCGGCAGCGGCGGCGGCGCGGACTCGCGGGCGGGC
>NW_008345000.1:2524345-2524927 GCF_000622305.1 Nannospalax galili
GCGCCCGCTCCCGGGGCGAGGGCGACTTTTCCGAGCAGGCCGGCGGGAGGGAAATACGAATTAAAACTTCCACTCACCTTCGCGAAGCCGCCCAAAGTAGTGACTCTGGTGTAGAGCCCGTGCAGATCCAGCTCCTTCCCACCCACCGCGGGGATCTTCTTGAACGGCGACCTGCGGGCGACAGAAAGCCCCGCACTTGTCACTGGGACCCCGCGCCCCCGCGGGAGTCCCGCTCGGCCCGGCTCGCCCCGCCGCTGCCCCCCCGGTGCTGCGCTCACCCTCGGCTGTGGTGGAACTGCCGCAGCTCGTCCAGGAAAGCCAGTCCCTTTCTCCGCTCGTCCGGAGGCGCCTTCCCCGTCGAGTTTGCCATTCTTTCTCCCAGGGAGGGTTTCCGAAAGGCCAGATCGCGCTTCTAGACGCGGCCCCCGCTGCCCGCGCTCCCTACCAGCGCCCGGAGCCCATTCCTCGGCCGGCGGCGGCGGGGCTCAGTCATGGGCCGGCGGTGGCGGCGGCGGCGGCGGCGGCAGCGGCGGCGGCGGCGGCGGCGCAGGGGGGGAGGGGGGAGGGGGGGGGGGCGAGGCG
>NW_008345000.1:2525523-2544884 GCF_000622305.1 Nannospalax galili
GCCAGCCTCGCTGTCTGCCGCCGCCACGGCCGGGCCGCCCGCGCCGCACAGCGACCCCCGAGGGCCGGCCGCGGCACTGCGCCTGGCTCCACACCGCCGCGGCTGCTCCTCGCGGGGAACAATAGACTCGGCTCGCCGGGCTTAGGGTTCATCTGCAATGTGCCGCACATTTCACACGCACACAAAGCGGGCGGAAAGGGGGGCGGCGCGGGGAAACGGCCACTACCGGTTGTTCCGGGGTTAGGGGTGGAGGCGATGTTCGCGTCCCCGGCGCGGCGGTGGGCGAGCCCGCGAGTCCCCCGGACGACCGAGCCTGCCTGGCGGCCTCCGCAGCCGGTCCGTGCGTGCAACGCCGGGGGCTCCGGGGCCGGAACCCGCGGCCGCTACGTGCTGGGGCGTTGGGCCCGGGGAGCTCGCGTCCCTGACCTGAGCTGCCTGTGGAGCGCACGCAGTGTGGACTGTCTGCGTTACTTTCGTGCAGACAGGAGGGCTAATTCACCCCGGGTTCACGCGTGGAGCCGGGTTATTCCACGACCAGTTACGCAAACAGTAATTAAACCGGGTGCGGGGCGAGCTCGCCCACACGGAGCAAGATGTGTCCCCTTGCTTTCCGTGTACGTGATTCTTTAATACACTTTGGAAGGCTTCAAAAAGAGTCGTCTAAACGGGGGTCCAGATACCCCAACACCCCCCACCCGAGTTCGCGTTCGCTGGGACCGCAGGAACCCGCCCTTCCGTACAGATGTTAATTAAGCTTCCGCGCGGTGTTATTCCCATTTCCGAGATGGCCACCGCCGGCAAAGTCACTCGCCCAAGGTCACAGGCCAGAGAGAGTCTGGGATGGTTGTTTCGGGTAGTCATTGCAACGGGAACACGCGTTTGGCGGCGGAAAAACATTATGTAATAGAAGCCGAGCCTGCTTCCGGTGCTCACTCGAGGAAAACGATTTATTTCCCAAGTAAAGTTGATGTCTGTAATGGGGTCGGAACAAGGTGTGGCTAGGAAATTCCTGACACCCGAGCACCAGTGAGTGTCTCGCCAGCCTGCGAGGGGCGGAGACCCTGCCCGGGGGGAGGAGGAGGACGCTCGGCCCGCGGCGAGGCGCGCGTGGGCCTGGGCCCGGGCTCAGGGGCAGTGGCGAAGTGGGCCGCGCGAGCCTGCGGCCTGGCTGTGCGGATTCCCTGCGCGCCGCACTTGCGCACGGCCCCTTGCGTAACCGTCAGCGCGGGGATTCCCTGGAGGGGGTCAGGCTATTCAACCATTACACACACCCCGGCTCCGCCGCCTCACAAAATGGCGGCGCCCATGGAGCCCGCGCCCGCCGCTCCCCAGCCCCATTTTGTGGGAGGCGATACATCCGTCAGCGCGGAACACCTCCGCGGAGGATGCGTCTGACTGGAAAGCCCGCGTTAGGAACGGAGCCCGGGTGGACCCGCGGCACGGAATGGCGGCGACTCGGGGCCCTGGACTCGGCGTTTTCTCGAAGGAAGCGGCGGGGCCCTGGAGCCAGAGGCGGAAGGCTAGCGGCGCTCGGTCCCCGCTGCCGGCCGCCGATGGGGACCCGATGCAGCGTGGCGAGGGCTGCGGCCCGGTGGCCGGGTGGCGGCGGCGGCTCGGCCCGGCCGCTTCCGAGGCCCCGAGCCCGCGACTCGCGGGCGGCCGGGCACCGAGGCGCGAACTCTAAGTCGTCGGAGCCGAGACCCCGGGACTGCAGGTTATGAGCGTCTCCGGGTGGACCCGGGACGACCTGTCCTCCGTCCCGCTCGGCAGTGGGCGGGCCGGGCTGGCCTGGTTTCCAGGTCGAGGGGCCGAATGGAGGGGTGACGTGCTGCCCCTCCCCGAGGAGCTTGCACTAGGAACCGCGAGTGCGTCGTGGGGCCGCATGCCTGTGTGACGGTGCTTCTGCTTTTCAGAGCAGGGAGCGAGGCTTAGGGCCTGGAGGGACCAAGCATTTTAAAGCCTTAGAAATGGTAGGCTAGATCCTGAAGCTGCAGAATTTAGAAGAGGTGCAGCCTTCACAGTGGAATCAAGGATACTTATGGGTAGGATTTAAATTCTTAATACTTCAGAGTGAAAACACATAAAACTTGATGTTTATCAGGTCGTTGAACAGTTCAGTTTTCCTGTGATTAGAACAACAACAAGAGTGTGACCAAAGTAAGCTGTTAACAGTATTATAAGAGTAATGACAAGGGGAGACAGGGTTTATCTGATGGAACAAAGATATTTTCCGTGAAATGATTTTTAAATGTCTTCCAGTTCAGCCCTTTGTATTTGCATGTTTTTATTTGGTTACTGGCGTGTTTTAATGATTTTGATCCCCATATTAAGTGCAGAAAATCGGCGCTCTGCAAGCTCCTGATGTCTTGAGTTCGACACCCCATCCTCTACCTCACTGCGGTTGTTGTGGGTCTGTAGTTTTTGGTGCTGCCTGTGCCTTTATATTAATTAATTTAGTGACTACTAATCAGTCTGGATTTCTTGCGAGAATACCATATCTTGGCACCCAGGTAGCCAGAGAATATTTTTATGGGCTTGTACCCAAGTAACCCCAGTGCGTAGTATTACATTTCCTATTACCATATTACATTTCCTATAGTGGGCAGCATAGAGCAGGTGGATCCCAGAAGACATGTTAGAGATGTGCTGACAGTTTCACAATAGCTATTCTCCAACTAATTTGAAGTAAAGTACAATATAGCTGAGAGTTTTCAAGCATTAATGAAAAGTCTTCCATAGAAATTACAGTAATAGTGAAAATTGTCCAAAGTTTTGTATAGTTTATGCTCTGCTACGAAATGTGACAAAGGCTTTTTATTATGTAAGGCAAAAATGTAGTGTTGTTTTTAATAGTAACTGCAAATCCAACACAAAATTAGACGTTCTTGTTATGTGATTCTTTGATTTATATCATCAGTTTATTCCAAGAAATAAAAATCCCCTTTCAGTGAAATTTCAAACAATCATACCTGGTTTCAAATCCACCATGTCAGGTATGTGATTTCAGTGGATAAAATAAAATAATGAGGAATTGGCACGTCAACCCAGTTTTGGATTTTAGCTTTCGCTAAAGTTTAAAGTTCTCTAAGGTTTAAAAAAAGGTTTAGTCGGTTGGTCAAGACTATTGAATTGGGGTTTCTTTGAAGATGACATTAAGAAGTCAGTACTGTTAGTGAGACAAACTGCTTTCCTGGTGTTGCTGGTGGCTGTAGTTTTCCACGTGTGCCCACTTGCCTCATTTGAAAATTTGATTACGACTTCAAGCAATAGATGTGGCCTTCCCATTCCGATGGTGATCCTTAGCAGAATTTTTTTTTAATATTTATTTTTATTTTATGTGTATGAGTGTACCGCCTGCATGTGTGTAGGTGCACCAGTATAGTGCAATTTGCCTACACAAGTTAGAAGAGGGCGTGGGATCCCCTGGAACTGGAGTTAAAGATGGTTGTTAGCCACCACGTAGGTCCTGGGAATCGAACCCCAGTCCTCTGCAAAAGCAGCCAGTGCTCTTAACTGCTTAGCCATTTTTCCAGCCCCCTTTATAACTATACTTTTTTTTTTTTTGGTCTTTTTTTGAGACAGGGTCTCCCTGTAGCCCCAGCTGGCCTGGAATTCACTATGTAGACTAGGCTGGCCTCGAACTCAGATCCACCTGCCTCTGCCTCCCGAGTGCTGGGATTAAAGGCATGTGCCACCATGCCCAGCATTACACTTTTTTTTAAGTGGGAGAAGAATTTATTCTGCAGAATAAGGTAGTTTTTAATGCAGATACTCTGAATCTGCAGTTAATAGGTTTCTGAATGATTTGATAAAGGATCTAAAAGCTTTTGGAGATTTTTATTTCTTTTCGCTAGGTATTAGAAATTATTCTTTATACGTAAACCCAGTGTGATTTTTTTTTTTCTTCTTTTAAATGATAATTTTCTATTTGGAAGACTAAAGATTTAGTAAATAAAATACAAAATTGTTGGCAGTTAATAATAATACACACTGAAGGTAACACTCCCATGGGCTTTGACAGAGAGTTGACCTCAGATGTGTACATTACTTCTCTAACCCTGAATTTTTCAAATAGTTGTGGATTTAATGTTATACATTTATGCATCCTTAATTATTTCATCATTTTGGTCACTGAACAGAAGTCTAAACCTGACTGATTACTATATAGTTTATAGTATTTTAATATTTTGTTTAGTAACATCTACATTTAGGAGGGTATTAACACTGAGTCACTTTTTTTCATCAGCATGGACTACAAGCTCACCGAGCAAATATTTACTGAGTGCCTACATTGGTCAATGGATGGCGAGAGAGCAGTGTGACTCTCAGGAAGATTATACTCTGGCACTAGATTTTTCATAACTGCTAACTTTAAAGGATTGTAATGAAATCTTTAGACCACAGAGTTCTTAATTTTTAATATTTAAGTGGGATCTTTGACATAAAGTTACATTGAAGATTCTGTTAGGATAGACTTGCAGCTCACAACACCGAGACAGGTTTGTGAGTTCCAGTACAGCTGGAACCACATTGTAAGACCCTGTCTGAAGACAAGACAAAATTCTTTTTAGGGACAATTAAATATAATTATGTATAGAACAGCATTGAAACATCATATCAGTATTAGAATCATTGTTGAGGTTAGTGTTTACTCAGAATCCTGTAATGTTAATAAGCATTTAAATTGCCCTCTGAGCCAAGCCTGGTGTGCAAGCCTTTAATCCCAGCACTTGGGAGGCAGAGGCAGGTGGATCCTTAGGAGTTCAAGGCCAGCCTAGTCTACATAGTGAGTTCAGGTCAGCTGGGACTACAGGGAGACCCTGTCTCAAAAACACTAAATAAATAAAATAAATAAATAAATAAATAATAATTGCATTCTGAAAACTCAGATCACAAAAAAATAGTCAACTAATTTTTTTTTAATATTTTACTTTTTGTTTTATGGATATGAGTATATTGCCTGCATGTATGTGAGTGCACCTGTGTCATGCAGTGCCTCAGAGGTCAGAAGAGGGCTTCAGATTCCCCTGGAAGTGGAGTCAAGGATGGTTCGTAGCCACCATGTGGGTGCTGGGAGTTGAACCCAGGTCCTCTGTAAGAGCAGTGGGTGTTCTTAACCCCTGAGCCATCTCTCCAGCCCCTGTAATAATTTTTTTTAATGAAGGGAAAGCCAGGGAATATTCAGTGAGTACACACACACACAAAGCATTATTTGAATTTCAGTTTCAATTTTTAGAACATTGACTCTTCTTGACTTTGCGCTTTGCTGTCGATTAAAAAAACTGAACCCAGGGTTAGAGAGATGGCTCAGTGGTTACAAGCACTGGCTTCTCTTGTGGAGGACCCAGGTTCATTTCCCAGCACCTACATGGTAGCTCACAGCTGTCCATAACTCCAGTTCCAGGGGGAATCTGATGCCCTCTTTTGTGGGCATTGCACAACACAGGTATACTTACATACATGCAGGCAATACACTCATACACATAAAATAATAAAGGAAAAAGAACCTAAACCCAAAGACATTAATTCTGTATTTAATGCAGATTTAGTTTTTGACTAGCTGTAAAGCTTAAGGAGTTGGCAGTCTTGCCAGCAAAACAATAAAACAGGAATCGGGCTGAAATGTAAAACTGTAATAATAGATTTCATAAAACTATATGGTTTTTCCTTCCTAACTACACAACTCAGTAGTGTTGACTTAACAGTAATTGAATCTATTTTAACTCTTGTTTTTCTCTGAAGAAAGGATAAACTATTCAGCATCAAAGTGGAAAGTTGGTGAAAGCCAGTGTACTGTTGAAGCCTGTTGCTGTACAGTAGGGGAATTTTAACCAGTGTCCAAAGAAAATGACGTTTTAAAGACGCCATGATTCTTTTAACATGTTTTGTAGCATGTAGAACTCAGAAGTATTCTAGAAGAATCGTTTTATGATGTTCAGGAGAATATTGTTATTTAGAATATGTATAGTTACTTAGAAGTACAAAATAAATATTTTGCAGTTAATTCAATGCCTCTGTAGATAATCTTAAACAAAGATGAAGATTTCAGAGTATTTTAAGACATTTTTTAAGTCCAATTTCTCTCCTATTATTAAAATTGATATTAGCAGCTAGCCATCAGTGATCATTGATAGCCTAAATAAATGAGTATTGGTCCTGTCTCTGACGTTTATTCATTTTAACTCCATTTACAGGCACTTTTTACTTTGGGCACTGGGGTTAGTAAGAGGTTTCATGATGACACCCTTTCCTCTGGAAAATTAAACTTTCCTCTCTTTAGGGTATCCAGTCTCTTCCAGCTGAACGGAATCTGCCTATGACACTCGTTTGCTAACCTCTGTTTTTTTGCTCTGTTCTGTTGGGGTCACCAAAACTAGCAGTGCTGCCAGGACTCCAGCACCCGGTTGGATCTGTGCTGTTGCAGATGCTCTTCTTTGACTATCCCTGTTTCCGTGTCATTTGCTGAAGACTTGCAATACCATTATGTTCCCAGCCAGCTAAGAGATTCAACCTGTGATCTGTTTATGTGTTGAAGGTGTTCATGAGTCCTGTGAAACAAGGCGTGCTCATTTGCATTTTCCTGGGGAGAAGCGCTCCATAGGCCTGGGCATCGTCGAGGACTCTATTACTGCATACACGAAGTTAAAGCTATTGGTTTGTTTGTTTGTTTGTTTGTTTGTTTATAGGCAAGATCTCTTGCTGCCTTGAGTTTTCTATCATGTTGCCTCCACCTTTCAATTGCTAGATTACAGGTGTGTACCATCACAGCCGGCCTTAATTGATACTTTAAATATAGTCCTGCATGATGTTTCTTTAAAAAAAAGCTCTGTATGGTGCACACATTTAAAAACCTTTTTATGTATTGACTTTTAGTTCTTGCTTTCTGTAGTGCTAGGACCCAAGCTCTGCTTCCTCCAGGCAGCCAAGCACTCGGCCACCCAGCTGCACCCCCAGCAGTGCACTCTTTTCACTTTTTTCCCAAGACAACCTTGCTCTGTAGCCCAAATTAGCAGCAAACTTAGGGTCTTCCTACCTCAGCTACTCATTTTAGGCGTCCCCCACCATGTCTGTCTGGCGCATAACCTTTAAAAAATGCTGAAATTCAAATCTGTGTAGATTCCAGATTGCTCCGTGGATGTTAGTAATACTTTTATTTCTGAGCCCTTTGGGAGCAATTAGGTCTTTATATGCCTAATTCTTGATGCTTAAAATCCATAACTCCAAATATTTGTGGGGAGCGGGTAGTTAGCACTGAGCCATGTTTAATATAACATTAAGACTGCCCCCTTTGGCCCACTTCCTGTGGAACCAGGAAAGGGTGTGTTTGAAAGAAAACATGATGCTTTTTCTTCTGACCCTAATAATTAGGCTCATGCATTTGACTTTACTTCTATGTTGAACTCATTCATAAATGTAAACATTCTGCTGTAAGTGTCATAGCTCCCAAACTAATGCTTTTTCTACTAAACAGTCTTTCTGTCTTGCTAAAATATCTAGTTCCTAGAGTCAAGTTAGCTGCTGAGTAAATATGCATAAAATTATATTTACCTAAAGCGTTTGTAATTCAAGGAATAGTCTATAAAATTTTAAGTAGAATCATTGATCTGTGACAGTGACATAAAATAAGCAAAATAAAAATGGAATTATGGCAGAGTAGACTAAAAGATCTTTAGTGGATTATTGGGCAAGTTATGCTCAAATACACATTCTGGGACTTCTTAGATATACTTTGTCTTAGAATCTGCATGGACTTATTTATTCCTGAGGTTTTCTTTTCTAGTGTACTCTATTTGTTTCCTAACCAGAAAAAAACATTTGCAGTGAGTGGAGACTATTGCCTGCAGCACATTCTCATAGATATTTCTGTTATATCTGTGTTCACACTTTTAGCTTGCTACAGTGCCGTGTACACTTCTATAACTGCTAAATGCAGTTATAAGAATCTAGCAATCCATGGACCTTAAGAAAGATCATAGCTCTTGATCTAGTACAAGTTGGGAAAAAAATTGGCCAGGGGGGTGGGGGTAAGCAGTTTTTGAACTGATAGTAATTACAGGGGCCTGAATCCTTGCCGGTGAGAACATGCCCCTGTCGCTGGCTGAATTGTCTGAGCTAGAGGACTACAGTGCAGTGGCCATCCTCAGTAGTGGGCAGAAGTAGATGCCCTGTCATTCTGATAATGTTTTCTAATCTTACTGAGATTGTGTATGCCCTCACTTAATGAGGTTCTTTCTCTAGGCCATTGTGTTTCTCCCAGAGGACACAAAACCAGGCCAAACATGTGGCATGACTTTGGCAAGCACCAGCTCAGTATATGCAGTATGTCTCTGCAAGTTACACTACTTTGCTTCTTAAAAGTCATGAGGTAAGGCTGCATTTTCACATGGTATCAAAGTGCCAGGGAGTGTTTTCAGTGCAGCCTAGTACAAGCAGCTCAGTTCCTAACACAAACAAGAACACAGAACAGTGAGTGCTTAGTGTAAAGCAGGCCCCTTCATGTTTTCCTATAAATTTTATCATGGTAAGCCAAAGCCATAGTCTGAATATGAAAAGGTTTTCCTTCCAGCTGTCCAAACATTACACATATTATTCTGAAGAAGGCACTGGTATGGTAAGGGTTTCTCCCTTAATGTTTTGAGGTAATTGATAACAGGTTCAGCATTTACAGAATTGTTACTGTAATTTAGTTTCCATAGCCAATAATATAAAAGCAACATTTAGATATAGGTCCAATTTTAATAATGGCTGCTTATAATTGAAGCTTAATAACAAACCCAGAAAGGAAGGATAGGGTAGTGCTATGGTCAGAATAGCACCCTCAGTTCATAAGCTGATAGCCCTGGAGGGGATGATTCTGCCTTTTCTCATGGCTGTAGCTCCATAGCAAAAGGACTGCATTCTGGGAAACACCTCACCACACCAGATCTGCCCATGTCTTGATCTCCAAGCCTTGAGAATTGGGAAAATCATTTCTGTTGTTTATAAGCCACACCGTCTATCGTATTTTGTTACAGCAGCAGCGGTAGACTAAGACCTGTGGCAGGAAGCCCTTGCTTGGTGTCGTGTACTTGCCATTCTAGAGGTAATCATTTGCCAGCATTCTCTGATAAAAAGATTTGCGGGCCTGCCTTCTCTTGTAAGTGACACATCTCAAGAAAGACTCTTGGAAGAGGAAAGTGACTGAATTAAGTTCTTTGCAGAAAGGTTTTCAGAACCCTAGATGTGCTCTCAAAGTTCTATAGCCTTTGAATTTACAGAGGTACACAAAGCCAGACTTCAGAGCATGAGGTCAGAAGTGGGGCTACACTTCAGGAAGACAAAAGCTATTCAAAACTATGAAGCAAGGGCTGGAAGCAAGATTTTCCTCTTGTCGGGGAGGTAAAAATTTTAGTTCTTTTTTGATGGCCTCACCCGGAGCAGGTCTGGAAGCTTGTTTGGTCATAAACTAGAGCAGAACGCCCCACAGCAGGCCAGGGTAGGCCAGAAGCTCCGCCAGCTCCGTAGTCTCAGTCCTACAAAAAGCTGCCTGCAAGCTGCTGAGTCATTCAAGTAGCTTTCCTCTAGACACTTGTTTCTATAAGAAGCCAAAGGTTAACAGAAATTGCTTGACAGATGAGATGAACATCTTAAAGCATAGATCCAAGCCAAAAGCCTTTGTGCCTGAAGAGTAATCCAGAACTTGAAAAGCGCTCAAGATGTATTTTCTACTCATCAACCTAAAAAAACCCAGTCCTGTGTGTGTGTGTGTGTGTGATGTGTGTATGTATACACACGTGAGTGTGGTGTGCATGTGGACGTCAGAGGACATGCTTAGGGAGTGATCCTTGCCGTCCACCTTGTTTGCCATTGCTTCCTGTGCCAGGTTCACTGGCCTGAGAGCTGGGGATCCTCCGGTCTGCCCCTCACCTTTAGGAGCACTGGACTTACGCTGCCAGCTTTACATGGATTCTGGGGATTCAAACCCAAGCCCTCATGCTAACTCAGTATGCTCTTGACTCAACTAAGGCATCTCTTCAACCTTGAAGGTTTCCTAATTTGGACAGTATCCCTGGCCACGTTGGTTTAGTTTCTTTAGAATCCCAAGTAGATGTTATAATTGTTTTTAAATAGAAGTATGGCAAAGGTTTTGAAAACCCTGTAGGACTTTGTAGACTTATTTTCAATAACAAAATGCTGTTCCAAACCTGTATCAGCTCTTACATACAGGTTTGTTTCTACCATACTACGTATGGCCACCAAAATCTAGACTTACTAATCATACCTAGATATTGAACCTGAATCTTTACAGAGGGATGCCAAGTGAGGTGATTTGATTGTCTCATTAACTGTTGTGCATCCTAATCTGGAAGAAGCATAACATCTCAATGAGCTAACAGAGGAAGCCAGGGGGTTAATAAAGATAGGAACAATGATACGTTGTTGGATCCTTTGTTGAACAAGAAATTGCCACAGCCTTAATAAGAATCAGTATTGTGAAATACCCATAATAGAGAAAGAAATGTAAGGGACTACCAGACTTTTTTTTTTTAATTTTGAGACGGCCTCACTATGTAGTACTGACTGGCCTGGAACTCACTATGTAGACCAGCCTAGCCTTGAACTCATAGAGATCCACCTCCCTCTGACTCTGCGGGGATTAAGCTGTGCACCACTATGCCCAGCTGTGATTACTAGGCATTTTAGTTTTACATTTGTCTTGAGAATCATGAAGTTAATGACTTGAAAAGTACAGGGATAAGTGGGCAGTTTCTACCACCTAGGAAGGACGTAGAGAAAGCAAAAGATTTATTATCTTTGCCAAAAAGACTTGCATAAGTGTTTTTGTTTTCAGTCATAGCACCTATTATTACCTTAAATAAGATTAGACAGTCAAAAGTCTTTAAGAAAACATATACAACCAAAAGGGTGTATGTGAATGATCATTTATAAGAAGACAGGATGTGGTGATTTTTTTTTTCTTCATCTTAAATAAGTTTGCAAAAGGAACTTTCAGAAATAAGATTATCAACAAGACCAGGAAGTTATTAAGTCAGAGGACAACCAGAAATACAGAATTTTCAGTCATGCTATTTTCATAGTAACACTCAAATCCAGGTACTTGACAAGACTCCCTGGTTTAAAATAGTATTCAAAAGGGAAGCCTTTAAGAATATGATTCTGGGGTTGGAGAGATGGCTCAGTGGTTAAGAACACTGGTTGTTCTTGCAGAAGACCCAGGTTCGAATCCCAGCACCCACATGGCAGCTAACAACTGTCTGTAACTCCAGTCCCAGGGGATCCAATAACCTCTTTTGACCTCCGCGGGCATTGTATGACACAGGTGTACGTACCTACATGCAGGCAATACATGCATACACACACACAAAAAATAACGGGCCAGAGAGATGGCTCAGCGGTTAAGAACACTGGTGGTTCTTGCAAAGACCCAGGTTCGAATCCCAGCACCCACATGTCAGCTAACTGTCTGTAACTCCAGTCCCAGGGGATCCAACAGCCTCTTCTGACCTCCACGGGTACTGCAAGACACGGGTGTACTTACCTACATGCAGTGAATACACGCATACATAAAATAATAAAATTTATTTTAAAAAATAGGATTCTGATTACTTTTTTGTTTTGTCTTGTTTGAGACAAGGTCTCCCTGTAGCCCCAACTAGCTCGGAATTCCCGATGTAGATCAGGCTGGCCTCAGTCTCATAGGGATCCACCTGGTTCTGCCTCCCAAGTACTGAGGTTAAAGGTGTGTGTGCCTTCATGCCCAGCTGCCGTTTACTTTTTTGCAGCTATGAAGGAAAGGGAGCCTCCTCCCCTTTTGATATTAATTTTTAAAATTTTTTATTAAATCAGTGTAAGTGCCTAAAGACAGAATTCCGTTAACTAGCACCAAGAGAAAATAGAAAGTAGTCTTAAAATTCAGAAAGGGGAGAAAGATGCTGTTAACAGATGGAAGGTGGAGTGTGGAATGTCTTTACAAGTAAGAAAGTGCAGTAAGTAAAACATAGCTCAGACGTTGGTGTGATAGTGTACGCCTTTAACCCCAGCACTCAGGCCTTCAGGCGGGACGTGAGATCAAGGCCAGCCTGGTCTACATAGCAAGTTCCAAATGGGGCTACAAAGAGATCCTTTCTCAAAAAACAAAGATTTATCCTAGATCAAGTTTTTTGAAACAACTATATTTCTATTCAGATAAGGCAGATAACAATAGTTACTTATTTGAGTCATCTGTGTTTAAATTTTAGCACTATATTCTTTTTTTTTTTTTGTCTTCATAAAGTATAATTAACTGTTGCAAATAGGTGAAACTTTGGAATGCTATTGTGTTTGTTATGCTTCCCCCATCCCTTAACCCCATACATCAAATTGTAATTTTAAAGAACCTACACATTTGTGGGGTGTTTTTATTTTATTTTATTTATATTTTCTAAAAATGTGAATGTTGAAAGTGCTTTCAGGTGTCTTGGGAAATATATAGGAATATGTTTCTTAAATTATCAAATCAGTGTTTCTCACCATATGCTTGTAAGTGTTAAGTTGAAAAAAACCATTATGAGCCAGGCCAAGTGGCACATACCTTTAATCCCAGCACTCTACTTGGGAGGCAGAGGTTAGGGGATCTCTGTCAGATCAAGCCCAGCTTGGTCTACATAGTGATTTCCAGGCCAGTTATGGTTACAGAGAGAGAGAGACCCTTTTCAAAAAAAAATTTTTTTTTTAATTAAAATTTGGACTGGAGAGATAGCTCAATTCCCAGCACCCATATGGCGACTGACAACCATCCCTAACTCCAGTTCCAAGGGATCCAGCATCCTCTTCTGACCTCGGGCATTGCACAACACGGATGCACTTATATACATACAGGCACTACGCTCATGCATAAAATTTTTAATTTTAAATTTAAAAACTATGTAGTTACATAATTTTGGAAAAATACCAGATTAAGCAAAGTTTAACTTACTTTCTACAAGATTTCTCAGAGCCTTAATATCCTCCAATAGTACCATCTAGGTATGTTCTATTACCCAAATATACCTGTCTTTCTTATAGGACTGGAAAATTCTAGGAAAAGCTGCCCTGGATATTACTAGAAATTAAACATACATGTCAAAAACAAAAAGCACCCTAACCATTATTAGAACGGCCTCTTTCCATTCCTGATAATCACATACTCCATGTGCCAGTATAATGCTGACAATACATTCTTAAATGTGTTAATGCAAATCTAATAACCCTTGAAAGTCCTCAGAACAAGCTTCTGATTTGTTGAAATTAACCATTATGAAATAACGTGTTTTCCCATGTCATTTTTCTCCATACTCGGTAGAATATTTTAAGTGAACTTCTTTATAGTTTCATAGTTAGGATGATAATCATTATTTTGCCTGTTGGAGTTGTAAACTGAAACATATACTCAATTTGTTCATTTCAAATTTATTACAATCTGATTCGTTGCATTTCACTCTTAACATTTACTCCTCTTGGAATTATAAATGAATTTTTAGAAAATACCATTCTTTTTCATTCTTTTTAAAATTTTATTATTTATATTTTATGTGGATGTGTATATTGCCTGCATGTAGGTAAGTGCACCCGTGTCGTGCAATACCTGCGGAGGTCAGAAGAGGCTGTTGGATCCCCTGGGACTGGAGTTACGGACAGTTGTTAGCTGCCATGTGGGTGCTGGGATTCGAACCCGAGTCTTCTGCGAGAACAACCAGTGTTCTTGACCGCTGAGCCATCTCTCCAGCCTTTTGTCATTAAAAAAACTGTCATGATCTCTGACTTTTGAGTCTGCAGTCTTCTGGAATTTGTGGACTGCCCTGACTCAGCCATCCCTGTTACTTCAGATTGAATGGTCTTTCCTGTCTTCACCATAGATGTCCTGCTCCCAGGAGTGCTTGAAGATTTGCTTGATTTGTAAAGAGCACTGAGTGCAACTGTGGCAAAAAGCACGCCACTGCTGCGAGGTCCTCAGGCCTCAGAGCCACTCAGTTTCCAAGTGTGCTGTGTACTGCAGACAACGCAGGGAGCGTCACCATCTTCTGAGGAGAAGGGAAGTGTTTTAAGTGTTTGAGAGATTTGGGAACTCTTAAGATGATCAGACAGTTTTTTTTGTTTGGTTGGGTTTTTTTGGTCTTTTTGAGACAGGGTCTCCCTGTAGCCCCAGCTGTCCTGGAACTCACTATGTAGACCAGGCTGGCCTTGAACTCACAGAGATCTGCCTGCCTCTGCCTCCCGAGTGCTGGGATTAAAGGCGTGCGCCACCATGCCCGGCCAATCAGATCAGACAGTTTTTTACATTGTTTTAGCTGGTGAATCAGTGCTAAAGACCTTAACCAAAATAAAATGCCAGAAGGAAAAGGGGAATATATGAGTGAATTTTTGAGTTATAGAAAAAAAGATAAGTAGGAATGAATACTATCATGAGTTTAAAGATGGACATAATAGGAATATCATTTTTTAAATGCTTTTAGTTGGATTAAATAAAATATAATGCTTTTTAGGTGGCCCTTAATAGAAACTATGGAATTCCTGTTAAGATCTTCTGCAAATTTCTGCAAAATTTCATGAGGATTTTCTGTGTAAGACAGGTTTGAACAAAGACTGATATATAAACTTACAAAATTTTCCCAATTGAAGACATTTTAATATAAAAGATATTCTTGGGTAGTTTAAATGAATCAGCCTTGTAAACACCCAGACCTCTTTAATATCCCTTAGACCCAGGTGTTTTCCTTCTGTATGAAAGGCATGGCACATGTTGTGAACGGTGAGTAGCCCACTGTACGTGGAGCCATTTTGGAAAGGGTGGAAAAAATAGAAGACTGCGGGCACCAGTCTGGGATGTGTGCCCCTTCCTGAAGGCTATTCGCAGCATTTTCCGTCTCTCCAGACAATAACAGCACATGCGCACTATTGCTGGTCCCTGGCCTTTTTTGCAGTCAGTTCTGTCTTTCAGCCTATGGGAATACACGAAGAGGGATTACATTGTTGCAGATGATTGTAGATAGATACAGATATGAGTATTTTTCAGTCTTTTTGAGACAGGGTTTTCCTATTGCCCCAAATGGCCTGGAACTCACTATTTAGACCAGGCTGGCCTTGAACTCACAGAAGTCCACTTACCTCTGCCTTCTAAGTGCTGGGATTAAAGGCATGTACCACTATGCCCAGCATCAGATAAGAGTATAAACATGCTTGCCTTTTAAAATTACTTGTGCACAACTGATAAAAATAATTGTCTTTACATAGGTTGGAAACGGAGGTGACTTGTTGCAAGGAGTGTCAATGAGCCCCTGTCATCGCTGGAAATGAGGGTTTCATTTCCAGAAAGGAGAGAGGATGGAAATGAAAAATACTGAAAAAAATACAATTCAGAAGATTTGATTGAATGCCAAGATTTATATCATACACCATGTGTCAAGTTAAGGCTAATAAGGCTTCCAGACTCCCCTTCCCTAGGTCTTAGCCTGTCTCTCTCTCTCTCTCTCTCTCTCTCTCTCTCTCTCTTCTCTTTCTCTTTCTCTTTCTCTCTCTCTCCCTCCCTCCCCCCCTCTCTCTCCCCTCCTCTCTCCTCTCTCCTCTCTCCTCTCTCTCTCCCCCTCTCCCCCCTCTCCTCTCTCTCTCTCTCTCTCTCTCTCTCTCTCTCACACACACACACACACACATACACACACACACTGTACACACTGCACATCGCCCCCCCCACACGGTCATGGCCCACCACCCCAGCACACCATCATTCTCCACTTCAACAAAACAGGACATTCTCTTGTAGGTGTTTTGCCTTGGGGCTGTTCTTCTCGAAATGATATGCATTATTTTTAATTTAACAAATGCGCCGGATACCCTGACCCTCGTTATATTCCATATCCCTTATCACAGTCCCATCCTTCCCTCCAATCTTGAATTCAAACAATGAAGCACACTCGGGATGATATCGCATGCTTGTAATCTCAGCATTTGTGAGGCTGAGGCAGGAGGATGGCTGAGAGTTCAAGGCCAGCCTAAGCTATATATAGTAAAACTCTTCTTGATAAATGAATACATACATATATACTACATGAGCACAAGTTGGAGAAGTGAGGATGGATAAAAGTATTGCTTACATAACTTAGTAATAAAAAAAATTACAATTTTAGAATCCCAGTTGAAGCAGGAAGATCTAGGCCAGCCTGAGATACAGTTAGATCCTGTCTCAGCAAAACAAAGCAAAAGTATTTTATGTATTTTCACAGTCTTCTTTGCATCAAAGGGTCCCTTCTAGGAGTGTTACTACTTCATCACCTTTTGCTTCTACACACAGAAATGCTAATGTCATTCAGAAGCTCCTTTATCACCTGGGTTTTTCTCCCACTTTTATGAACTTATTCTACTTCTGGTTTATCTTTCCAAGGGACACTGCATGACTGCCTGTTTTGTTCTTTATGTCAACACAAGAACTTTGGTAGAAGAGTAAGAGCCAGAGGGTGGGGAGAAGTACTGTGAGATGCTGTCCTCTAGGCATGGCATGGCTGTTGCACACACAAACCCACAGCAGCAGTGATAACCCGCAAGACCTACACAAGATGGAGCCAGTTAAAAATTCCAGGAGGGAGGAGCCCCCAGGTCCCACCCTTAGCTGAGGAGCTCTTGGCAGTTGATGGCTGCCAGTGGAGGAGAGTGTTTGGGAGTGTGGCTGCTGGAAGGTTGCCCAGGCCCCAGTGGTTGGCCCCACACCCTTATGCATGTGGGCGACACTAGTTGCACTCAGCAGGTTAAAAAAATAAGTACTTAAAAAAGGAGGACATGAAATTGGGAAGGAGACATTATGGGGGTGGGGTGGGGGGGGGTCCCAGGAAGAGTTGGCACAGAGACACTGAGGGTGGATGTCATCAAGATAACGTTGTATACATACATGAAATTTTGAAATACTAAGTTGAAAAGTAAAATGAAGTTATTTGGAGATTTATGGAATAGATTGGCCTGGAATTCCTGGACCAAAGCAATTCCCCTGCCTCAGCCTGCTAAGTAGCTGGGACTACTGGCTTATACCACCTCATCAACTATTTTTTAAACACTATTTTTTAGGGGTTAGGAGGTATTTGAAATAGGACCTCAATATGTAGTTCTGTGGCCTCACGGGTGCTGAGATTACAGGCATGTGCCATCACTGAGCTAAAGCCTCAGTCTTTATTTTTCCTAATACTAAGCAATTTGACTGGGCTGGTTCTTTGATTTTATGGGACATTAGACAAGTGGTTTCAAACACTTATAGTAGTTGATTCCTCACAGATTTTCACACAGAGGTTATTGCTGGTGGAAGAGCACTTGCCTAGCACGCCCTGGGCTCAGTTCCCAGCACCACAATAACATGTAACTTAAAGAGCTAATCCTACTTGCATGTTTTCTAAAACTAAGATTGAGAGACTGGAAAGATGGCTCAGTATTTA
Source organism: Nannospalax galili (assembly GCF_000622305.1). NCBI lineage: Eukaryota > Metazoa > Chordata > Mammalia > Rodentia > Spalacidae > Nannospalax > Nannospalax galili. The sequence goes on from NW_008345000.1 coordinate 2,542,953, forward strand.
AGAATGTGATGCTCCTCCTGAGGACTGAAATTCATTTCCACGTCTGACAGTTCACTACCTGACACTTTCTGGCCTCTGCAGGTACCTGCACACTAGGCACACACACAGGCATATAAATAAAAGCAGATCTTTTAAAAATTGATTTAAGGGGCTGGAGAGATGGCTCAGCAGTTAAGGGCACTAGTTCTTGCAGAAGACTGGGTTCAAATCCCAGCACCCACATGGTGGTTAACAACTGTCCATAATGCCAGTTTCAGGGATCCAACACCCTCTTCTGTCCTCTGCAGGCATTGCACAACACAGGTGCACTTACATACATGCAAGCATAACAGTCATACACATAAAAGTAAATTTTAAAAAACATTTAAAACTCAGATCAAAAGAAGTTAATATATTTGTCTTGACAACAGCAAGTTAGACCTAGAAAATGCTTTGGTTCTGTACCAGTGTCTTATATTGTCATTTTTCCCATAGAGATAAACTAATTAATGGCACACAACTTGCATAGACACAGTCCTCTAATACAAAGTTAAAGCAAATACGTTAAGGTTTCCTCTCACCTCCCACCACAGCCTCCTTCCTGGCAGCACCCAGTTCTCATTTTGACATATGTTCTCTTGGCCATTTTCTGTTTGCTTATGTAATTTATATGTGTGTGTGTATGTGTGTGTGCACATACACACCCTCATTTTGTGAGCACATGTATGTGTATGTTATCTAAATGGTTTTTTGACTAGTGCCTTTTTAAATGTACCTACTCTTGTATAAACATAGGTGGATTACTTTACATAAATGTGCTCCTTACAGTGGAAGGTAGGCAGGCCTGCACTTTATCTGCCCTCTCCTATAACCTCACTGGATGTTTGTCTATGGATTCATTCCATGGCTGTCTACTATACTGTGCCTCCAAGAGGTTTCTATTATACTTATAAAAATGAAAAATATACAGAGATAACTAATAAGTTGTATTAACGATGTATAAGTACTCATTCTGTGTTATGTTGCATTAGCTGAAAGAACTGACTGGCATGGGAAAATCATTGTAAAGACACTGTACAAGTCTCTTTGAAGTCTTTAAATTCCATGTTTCTGTTTAAAGTGTTGTGATTTGACTCCAGTTGACCCTAACTGGACTATGAGAGCATTGTAACTAAGATCTCGAGTATCTTTAAATTCATCTAAGCTTAAGGTTTGACTTGAAATTAAGATGTTAGCTTACTACCATTTTTTTTCCTGAACTTAAGAGCCAGGTAAGCAGGTGTTTTAGATGTTCCAGAACTAAACCACAAACAGGTATCATCCATGATTTTTTAAATATAAGAAAAAGCATGTATTTGTTTTAGAATTGGCTCAGGCACACAGTAGTGAGAAACATTGAAAACTTTTTGGCTATTTGTTGACTTATTAGCTGGCTCTAACATGCCTGTAGTCATGGCATCTGGTTACCTAAGAAGCTATCTTGGATCATGTGACTTTGCCATCAAAAGAATCCAATGTGGAGTCTGACTACCTGTGCAGAGAGTATACCTGCTTTGTGCTGGGCACCGTTATGTGTGGGAGCTATTTCTGTCAATCACAGATGATTAAATCAACTGAAAAGTTAAAATTATTTTACATGAAATAAGATTAATTTTCCCTGAAAACCCTACACTATGAAATAATTCTTTTCCAACATGGTCGTTTATTATAATTAAAGGAAAATGCTCTAAAACGTTTTGATATTCCTCATTTGCTTTTGGCATACAATCAGCAAATTTCTATTTTTCAATATGATCAAGCCCTAGAGCTTAAATGCCTTCTTTTGTGATTATTATAATGTATTATTTAGCAATAGCTATTATGTAAATATAGAAGAATTGTCTAAATCTAAAAGAAGAGTTCAAAGTCCTGTTAACTCCAATACTAATTGACTTTGAAATGTTGAGTGGGTAC
>NW_008345000.1:2544913-2551281 GCF_000622305.1 Nannospalax galili
AACTGTATTTCTCTTGGGGAAAGGTTTTCTATACGTATGATAAAGTATTTGAAAACCCTAGGTGTGAGGTACTGTATTATTTGAAGTGAAAACTACTCAGAGTATCTCCTGAAGGGAAATAATTTAGATTGAAAGATACAAGATATTAAAATCTTTATGCTATAAATGATAAGATTTTAAAACCCATATTTTTAAAGCCAAATATTGATCTTTATGGTTCTTTGAGAGGGTGTTAGTGATTCCTGTATTTTGACTCCACAGAGGCAAACAGTGACCCTGGCCCCCTCATTTGGGTCTGAATGCACCAAAACAGTAAAGATTAGGGCTGGGGGGATGGCACGGTGGAGCAGCTTGCCAAAGAAGCTTGAGGCCTGGAATTCAGATTTCTAGCACCCCCCCCCCATTAAGTGTGGCATGGATGTGGCAGGCTGCACTGAGGAAGCAGAGACAAAGGGTCCTAGAGCAAGCTAACTGCCTTAACTAGCACATGGGTGAACCCTGGGTTCAATGAGAGACCCTGTCTTGATAAATAAAGTGGAGAGTGATCAAGAAAGACACCTGACCATCAACCTCTGGCCTCCACAAACATGTACCTGCACACACAAACATCCACATACACCACACACATGCTCAGACTTTTACTGGAAATGAACATAGCCCCCCCCCAAAATAGTACTGTTCTCAAGGTCTTATAATTCAGCTAAAGAGGAAAATAAACATAAAAATAATTTGAATAGAAAATATGTACAATTAAGTTTTAATAATTTCTACATATTCTGCTGATTTATGACAATTTCAGATTCCAGGTGTAATTGTATAGTTTCTGACATAAAATATTTAATATCAATATTTTATTATTTTTGTTTTATGTGTATGAGTGTTTTGCCTGCATGTATGTAAGTGCACCATGGGAGTGCAGTTCAGGAAGAGGTCAGAAGAGGGCATTGGATCCCTTGGAACTGGAGTTACAGATAGCCACTATGTGGGTGCTGGAATCGAATTTGAGTCCTCTAGAAGAACAGCAAGTGTTCTTAACCTCTGAGCCATCTCATCTCTCCAGCCCTAAATATTTAATATTTCTACTAAGCTAAAAAAAATTTCATGGGGGAAAATGAAAAGCAGGATATTTTAAACAAAATGAAAACTGCTAAACATGGATACTGTTCTGAATTATTGAAGAGAGGCTATATGAAGGTCCAGTTGGTCTGAAAAAGAAAAGGAGGAAGAAAAGAGTAAGAAACCACAAAATAAGCTTGGTGTTTAGCTCAGTGGTTAAAGGGTCTGTCTAGCATGTGCAAGGCCATGGATTCCATCCCCAGCAATGGAGGAAAAATTTGCCATTGTTCTTGAGAGGTCATGACAGAAAGTAAATCAGGTCATAGTAAGTTGGTATGCTTCTTCACAGGTTTGTTGATTTTTAAAAATCAGTTACTGTAAAGTAGGCTTTCTAAGGTCCCAAGGCCATAGGCCCTGTCAGAGGCTGCATTGGGGGTAAAAGCCAGTACAGGAATTTGCTTGACCTTAGGGGGATCTTGTCGGTATGGCTGCATTGGGGATAATTGACAGCACAGCGCTCGCCTCCGATCACCTTGTCACTGTTGTACTTCTTCAGCTCGCATGGGAAGGACTGGTTGAGATCCTGCACGGGGCAGCACCGGGTGCAGGTAGACTCCTGGGTGATGGAGTAAGGGATGTGCAGCCATCCTCCAGCTGCTCAGCATGACTATCCACCATTGCTGTCATGCGGATGCTGTCCTTGACTTGGATCCTGGCCTTGATGTTCTCAGTGGTGTCACTGGGCTGACCTGAGAGTGATGGTTTTATTCCCCATCTTCAAGAAAGATCTGCATCTCAGAGACCACTCAGCCACCTCATTGAAGAGAAGGATCTGCTGAAGGTTTTTGAAAAGAGGAAACAGTGGTTTAACACGTAAGAGAAACATTTAGTTTTTCTTATGCCCAGATGAGAGGAAAACCAGAAGCCAATGAGGAAGCAGTTTATATGGGGAGTTTAGAGTGTAAAGTATTCAAAACAGAACAGATCTTTGCTTACTTGAGATGGCATGCCACTCTGTAGCGCAGCTTGGCATGGAATGCCTCAAACCTTGGCACTCAAGGTTCATCGAACCAGTTGCTGGGATGACAAGTGTGAGCCAGTACACCCTGCTAGGAATGGATCCTTAACGTAGTAAGTAGGGTCAAAAGTGCTCAGCACCCCACCCCCACCCAATCACTGAAAGCCCAGCACCTCAAGATGTAACCACTATAAATGCGCTTTTAATTCTGCAGTTTCCTGGCCTTGTTACAGCCTCTCTGGACACCTAAAATGTGTATGGTTTGTCTCATCTGCTCCCATTAGAATGGAAACTCCTTGAAGTTAGGAATGTCTTTACAGCCAGGTCTTCAGTGCCGAGACAGTGTATTCAAGAAACGAATTCTTGATCTCACCATTGGTGTGTTGAAATACAGCCTCTTAAGCTTAGTATCATGCTTCTAATTCTCACACTTAGGATGGGCTACATAGCTTGAGGCCAGCCTGGGAACAACCTATCTCAAAAACTCAAAATACATGTAGCCTTTAGTATTTAGGATCAGTTGACAAAAAATTTGACAGGAATCTTAGAGGTCATGCTTCTTTATGTCCTGTCTGTGGGCATTTGAGGAAGGTTTTTTTTTTTTTTTTTTTAATTTTTAAAAATGATTTATTTAATAACAACATACTTAGAAGAAGGATATCATTACAACACAATTGACATATTCAATAACGTTTTCCTGAGGTAGGATGCATCTCTTTCAAATTTGGCTATGAGGAAGGTTTTTACTACTCAAGTCTGGCCTTGGCCTTGGCAAAGACAATTGTGATTTAATGCTTTTCTCTCTTCCTTTTCTCATATTTATAACCCACAGTATATACACTTTAACTATGTTTTATATATTTTAGTTTTTCAGTGACAGTACAGATCTGGTCCAGTCTCCTGCTCAATATAAGAATTCTTTCCAGGACATATTTCCTCCATGGGTCTCATCCAGGAGTGGAGTTCACACTCTTGGGATATGCCTCTGGGGGTGTGTTATCTAATAAGTGATTATTCAGTGGCTGCTATGTACTAGGCTAAGAATTCAGTGATTAGAAGAGGCATTTCCTGTTTCGCAGGATTTACAATCTGGTGAAATTTTACTTGTAGCAAATGAAGTCTTCAAACTTCCCCTGTTCACGATTCTCAAAGCTCTGTGGGCAGAGAAGGCAGAGTAATTGGAAGAAATGAAGAACAATGAGAGTTAAACTTCCACTAAAAAATTCAGTTTTTACTTTGTAGGGCTGTGAAATTCAATCCGATTCAATTCAACAAACACCTGCTGAGCATCAGTGGCCTGTGGCTGGATTCTGAGAAGGAAGCTGAGTAAGATGCTATGTCTACTCAGAAGAAGGAAAAATGCAAATGTATAATTACTACTCTGCCATAAGTGCCATATGTAAAGTCATTTCAGGATCCCGCTAGGAACTGGCTCCACAACCCCCCATGGATACCAAAATCAGGGTGCACAGAACCAACTCAGGCCTCTCATGCACTCTTAATCAATCTTTAGGTTCCTTAGATGCCTGATACAATGTAAATGCTGTATAAAGTTATACTGTCCTGTGAAGGCCTTAATAGTAGAGAAGGAAGTCTTTCAGGGCACATGCAAGTTTTCCAAGTATTTTCTAATTCACAGTTTGTTCATTTTTGGATGTAGAACTGGACGATGTTAACTAGAGGCAATCCATTACATTGGACAGTCAAGCTAATATAAAGTTCTTCCTCATACTAAGCTAAAACCGGCTGCTGTTTAATTTGTCTTCATTGGTCTTTCACTATTTAAACTATAAAGTGTTCCTGGGGAGCTAACGACATGGGTCAGAATTTCCAAATTCTCATCACAGATGGAACCTGGTCTTTGTCCTAAAGAGATCAGAATATAATTCTGCAACACCAGTGAATTGCTTGACCTTTCTGAGCTTCCCCGGGAAATCAAAAGGAGTGTTAGTATCAACTTCCTAGAATTGTGAAAATTAAGTGGATGATTCATACAATGTCTTTAATACAGAACCTAGTACATAGCTTCCAACAGATGCTAGTTGTTATTAATGCTGTTTATAGTCCAGATAAGTAAATTAGCACATGCAGGGTTGACACAAGCACCTTACACAAGTAAACACAGTGCTAGGAGAATATTCCAGAGGGGCACCTAGCCTGAGGAAGTTGAGGAAACACCATGCAGGGAGAAGATACCCGAACTGTGTTGGTATAAATGGTGCAGGTGGGAAGGACACCTGGAACTCCAGGAAAGAGATTAGACTGGGTACTTATCACTTCTTTAGAGTGGCTTTCAAGGAAGTTAGAATGTGAATGCCCTTTAATACTATGCTAAGTAACATGGGACATAGTATGAGGGGACGGCAAAACAATGGAAGGGGCTCTGCACAAGTGCACTTCCAACTAGAAAAGTTGCAATAGTGTTGAGATGGGGGGCCAGGGTGCGAGAGGAAGGCTGGAGACCCGTTGAATGCTACTACTACTGTGCTCCCACTGAGAAACACCCTAAAGAGCAGCGCTAAACCAAGGTGGGGCCGATAGAAGGGAGAATTAGGGCTTAACGACCAGTCAGGTGTAGGTGTAGGAGGAAAGGAAGAGAGTATTAAATATAATTCTTAAGTGATTGCGTTAAGTAAATGGCCGGCATTAGTTCATGGGGAGGGAGGCAGTTGCAGAGGAGTACGGTTGCACACATGTTGAGCTTGGCATTAGGCATCTGAATCTTCAATCAGGAGCTTAAAACTGGTATAGTGCTTCAGATTTGGATCCATCAACGAGTGTTAGTTCGAACCATCATGGAACGGTTATGTCAGAGGGCCAGCATTTCATGGTAATGGATGTACAGTTCTGTTATCGATTAAGGAAAGAAGTCACAAAAGTTTGAAGAAAATAAAGTTGTTCTTTGGATTTAGCAGCTAGGAAACCAGCTGTTTACGTAGGAAAGGGACCATAATCTAGATTGCAAGAGATTGTGGGGTGAATGGGAAGCCCATGGGAAAGACGATGCCTAGAGGCCACCTTTGCAGAAGCTCGGAAGAATGGAGAAGCTCCCGGTGGCACAGTTTCTGGAGGTCAAAGGACGGGTTTGGTTCATTTAAAGATAAAAGAGGCTTGACCTCCATTCTACATTGACAGGCGGAATCCAAGGGAAAGAGAGTTGGAAAAACATAAGTCATAAAACAGAATTCCTACGTGACGTTGTGTACAGATCTCTGTGAGTTCCAGGTCAGTCACCGCTACATAGTAAGACCCTGTCTCAAAAAACAAACCCTCCTGACTCCCCAGCCACCCCAAATCTTAGAATCCTGAGGAGTCTGAAGATATGAAACCTAATGGAAGATCGTGCCTTGAACCAGAGAACCACCTCAGTCCATCAACACAAAGATATCTAGCAGGCCCCGAAGTCGCTGATACCTCCGAGAGTGACATGGGGAACAGTATGGGAACTGGACACTTTCCCTGGAAAATGGGGGCTGGAGCATGTCTCCTTGGGCCACTGCATTGTTTAGTGTCTCACTTCAATGGCAGAGACCCCGCACACACACACTGGCTTTCACCCTATGGCCAGCAGTGTACTGAGATCATTTTTGTCCTTCAACTGTTTATTCCTCGTTTAGAATTTTATATTTTTACTAATGCAGACTTTGGTTTAAATGAGTTTTTTTTTAAATTATTTAATAACCACATACTTAGAAGAAGCATTTCATTGCATTGACATATTCAACATCATTGACATATTCAATAACAATTTCCTGAGAGAAGATGCATCTCTTTCAAAATTGGCTGTAAATTTTTAGGTTTACAGTTATACAATATTGTACTCAGTATAAACCCTATAAGACATAAAATTAAATGATGTTTTAACCTTTAAAAAAGATCTCCATTTCATTTTAAAATATATTATTCCTTGCAGAAAGACTCATTTTTTTTGCTACTAACACTGAGATGTTGGCACATGCATCTCTAATCTGTATGTATCTGATTATTACTAGTCACAGTTGGTTACTTTCTGAGCTCCTTGGCATCTGAGCATGGATATAAAGTCATCAAATTTCAATGGTAATGTTTTTCATATCTACTAATTATTAAGGAGTAAATTTTTATGCTTTGAATTGTTATTTTTTATCATTTTTTTAATTTTTAATAACTACATGATTAGAAGAAACATTTCACTACAGCTTTAACATATTCAGTAACACGCACCAGAGCAAGAGTATCTCTCTTTCACGAGTGGGTGCAAGTTTCTAGGTTCACAGTTGAGTTAATACAGTTATACAATATTGAACTCAGTATA
>NW_008345000.1:2551462-2565554 GCF_000622305.1 Nannospalax galili
CTGACCTTCCTAAAACAAAGACCTCTAGATAGGCTGACTAGATTCACCAGAAGGGCAAGTAGTGGGGAATGGCTGGAGGTGCTGACAACACAGCAGACAGTAGCTGGGATATCAGAGTATAAGGGCTCTAGTTGGGGGAGGGTGCTATCTGGGAAGTGGGTGTATAGTTGAATAGGATGGTTTGGGATGTTCTGTGTGATACACACACACACACACACACATACACACACAAAAAAAATCAAATTTTTAAAAATATTGTTTGAGGAGGAAGCATGGAAATTTATGTCATGCTAATTAGTAGAGGTGATAAACGTTACCATTGAAATCTACCGGATGACTTTATAAATGAGATTTTTAAAGAGCTCCTTCCACGGAATGATGAAGAAAAGGCACTTTTTCTACAAACCAAAGTTAGAGAAAAATTTGAGTTAGTAATAGTTACTGCTCAAAAGAATAAGATACTTATAAAAGTCAAGAATTCAAAAATGGTTAAAATGTAATTGGAAACTCTCTTAAATAAGTTCCATATAGTAACAAACACAAGCAACACTTAGTTGAAAAGTAAAGTCTGCTTTTAGGGTTTTTTCTGTTTTTTTGTTTGTTTGGTTTTTGGTTTTTTGTTGGTTTTCGGGGGGTGTTTGTTTGGTTTTTGGTCCTTTTGAGACAGGGTCTCCCTGTAGCCCCAGCTGGCCTGAACTCGCTATATAGACCAGATTGGCCTTGAACTCAGAGATCTGCCTGCCTCTGCCTCCCAAGTGCCAGTATTAAAGGCCCCACCTGCTTTTAATTTTTCAACATGTCCACCATGTATAAACAGCACAGGTTTCAATGAAGCACCCATTATTCCCAGTTGTTGGCTGAGAATGAAATTTAGCAGAATAAAGGCTTTGTTCTCTAAAACTACTGATTCTTTCCAGTCACTCTCCCCTTTTACCCAGACTCTGGCCAGGGGACATTTATGTCAACACCTCAGCCCCTTAATGCTATTTGAGTTGTTTCTCCTCCTGCTCCTTTGCCAAATCTGCCTTTGACTGGATCAGCTGAAAGTTATAACCACTTGCTACTCTCAAAAGAGCTGCTTTCACTGTAGTGCTGTTCTGTGTGCAATTGTTGGCTTGTATTGAAAGATGCAGTAATAAAGACATCTTCATAAAGCATGTAGTTGTGATACTATATGCAGGCCGAATGCATATTTTACAGGGACAGCTCTAGTTCATGTTTTCCAAGCACAGCATGTAATGCCTTTTACTCTCAAAAAATGCCACCTTTCTTTTATGATCAGGAGATTGTCTTCATTACACAAGGCCCCTTTAGGAGGCATTTTATGAGAAGCTTTTGATCCTGTTCATAGGGATCCTGGTTCTGAGCAACTGGGTTGTTTTCCCCACATACACATGGTGACTCATAACAGCTCAGGTTTCCCTTTTTAAGCTGTTGCTAGAAAGCTTAGTTCCAAATTTGCCACCTGCCTTAAAACGAGCAGAGCTCAATACCATCTATCTTTATTTTAATCTTGCTTTTGTTGGATCTTCGTCTTCTCATTCCTGTCTTCCCTGCCTATTGCTTTCTAATTGATTTCTTGCTTTTTATGCATTCTTGTCAGGTTGTTTTAAAGTCTCTGAAATAAAGCAGCGAATAATGAAGCACAAAACAAATCCATTGCTGCTAGCATCTACCTGATAATTCTGGATGACTGAAGGGCTCTTTCTCAGGCTGACTGCTTAATGTTCTCATTTTTGTCTGTTTCTTTGATCCACCATAACTTTGGATGAATTATGGTATTTTGGCCAAGTGAGATGAATTATTAAGGGTATGAAGATAACTGTGCCTCTGACCGGTCTGCCAGATTTAGCTATAGCAAACATTTTTCAGGTATTCTATCTCCTGTAATTACAGAGCTTGACAAGGGAGGTGACCTGGCTTAGGGAAAAGAGGCACGTAAAAATCTGTAAAGAGACAAACGGCCATCCGCCTCTGTAACTTGGGAAAGATGATTCACTGTCTCTCATTTCTCCCCTGTAGCTTGGAGTTTCTATTATTACAGGGCACAAGACAACAGGTATGAAGTGCTTGGCATGCAGTTTTCCTATCATTGTTAACTTTACAATGTACAATGTACAAATCACTACTGCTAAGAGTTTTGTTCTTAGTAAAGACTGCCATATTTTTCTTTCTTAAATAGTAAAGGATTTCTGTCCTGGCAGTATAACCGGTTGGATATTTTTACTTTCCCACAGTCAAACTCCTGGAAATAAAGTACAATAAGCAAACTTTTTTATTTATTGTTTTTTTGAGATAGGGTCTCCCTGTAGCCCTAACTGGCCTGGAACTCACTGCGTAGACCAGGTTGGCCTAATTCTCACAGAGATCTGCCTCCCAAGGGCTGGGATTAAGGGCATGTGCAATCGTGCCCAGCAAGCAAACATACTTTTAAGCATACAGTGGAGCTTTTAAGACAAAGACTCTAAATTTTCACTTACCTAACCCCCTGCTTAAAAGAAAGAAAATAAAACTGCAATCACTGAGTGGCTAATTGAAGAACTGTGCCCGTTTTGAGGGCACAGGCCTAGCTCAGGAGCCTCAAGTGCCAGACACGATATAGATTCCTGGGGTCCGGGAAACCACAGGTCAGGGCCTATAAGCACTGGGAGTTAATTCTGAGACTCGAACAGGTTCCAGCCTCGGTGAATGAATAACTGAAGAAAACTCATGTGCAGTAACTTGAGTAAATAAATCTGTTTATCTCTGTCATAGCTTTAAGAGGAAAACAAAAGACTATATAACCTGACTCCATGAGGCGCTAGGGTTGAAATGTATTTCCTGAGGCCAGAACAAGAAATTTAAATGATGCCAAGTTGATAGTGTCACACAGCATAAATAATCAGAAATCTTTCTTGCAGAAAACACCCTTTAAGACTTTCAGGACTTTCTCAATTCAGCCAAATACAAATTCACAATAAAAATTAGATGTTGGGGAGCAAGATAGTTGAGTACAGCCTGTTAGTCTGAATTTGATTCCTGGGACCCACGTGGTGAAAAGAGAACCAATTCCTCCACTAGTACACTGTGGTATGAGCATGTACAACACACACACACACACACAAAATCTAAAAAAGTAGATGCACAAAAAGAACAAGATTTAGATCTGTAAGGACTGTAGACTTCAAATATGTTAACATACTCCGATATACAGAATATAAAATAAATTTGAAATATTTATATAGGTAAAAGATGGAATTGAAAACATGAATTTTTTAAATTTATTATTTTATGTGTATGAGTGTATTGCCTGCATGTGTATAAGTGTACCTGTGTCATGCAATGTCTGAAGAGGTCAGAAGAGGCTGTTGGATCCCTGGATCTTGAGTAACAGACAGTTGGAAATCAAACTCCAGACTTCTGCAAGAGTACCTGGTGCTCTTAACCACTGAACCATCTCTCCAACCCGAAAAAATGAATTGTTAAAGAAGTACCATCATATGACTAGGCAGATTGTAAAAGGGACCAAACACAACATCTAAAAAGACAAATACACTGGGCATGGTGGCACACGCCTTTAATCCCAGCACTCGGGAGGCAGAGGCAGGTGGATCTCTGTGAGTTCAAGGCCAGCCTGGTCTACATAGTGAGGTCCAGGACAACTGGGGCTACAGGGAGACCCTGTCTCAAAAAGACCAAAAAAAAAAAAGACAAATACAATCACAATTTAAAAAGCAAAACATTGGGTAAACGGCAAATTAAGCACAACTGAAGAGAGAACTCATGAATTAGAAGAAATTTCTAAAGATAATAGAATGAACACAAACTTCCAAATAGAAAATATTTTCTTATTTTAAAATATTTTTATTTTATGTGTATGTGTTTATTGCCTGCATATGTGTAAGGGCATCCATTCATGCAATGCCCTCAGAGGATAGAAGAGGCTATTGGATCCCCTGGAATTAGAGTTGTTAGCTGCCATGTGGGTGCTGGGATTTGAACCCGGGTCTTCTGAGCCACCTCTCCAGCCCCAAGAGCAATTTAAATAAAATAAAATAAAAGGACAGAGAAAATGAGGAGACATTTTTAAATTATATAAGCCAGGCATCACCATGTAAACCTACTATCCTAGCCCGTGGGAGGCTGAGGCAGGAAGGGCTGAGCCCTTGGGAGGCTGAGGGATTTTCTTAAAATATATGTAATTTTGACATATGTCATACATTTTTCAGAACCTAGGAAAACATCATATCTCAGATTCAGGAGGCCTGGTGAACCCCAGATAGGACAAAGATAAGAAATTCACATGGACACATTGCATGAACTATCTCAAAAATGAATAGACTGAAGTAATGGGAAAAGATGATTTTTTTTTTTTTTTTTTTTTGAGACAGGGTCTCACTATTTAGTTCTGGCTGGTGGGGTACTAAAAGAGATCTTCCTTCTGCCTCCAAGTTCTGAGATTAAAGCATGCCCCACCATGTTCGGCTAAGATGATCATTCTTAAAAAGGCAACAGTTAGACCAGCAGCCTTCTTAACAGCATAAAGAAACCAGAACCAGGGGCTGGAGAGATGGTTCAGTGGTTAAGAGCACTTGTTGCTCCTGCAGAGGACCCAGGTTCGGTTCTCAGCACCCACATGGTGGCTAACAACTATAACTCTGCTTCCAGGGAATCCATCTACAGTCTCCAATGTCAGTAGGTTCTGGGAGATCCAATACCCTCTTCTAGCCTCCAGGAGCATTGCACTTACGTAGGTATATTCAGACAAAACCCTTATACATTATAAAAGAAAAAGAAGCCAGAAGCAGTCAAGTACTACTTTTAAAATGCTAACTTCTGAGAATTGCCAGAAAAACTATCTTTCAAAAATGACAGTGAAAAATGCTTTCAGTGGCTAAAGAGATGGCTCAGCAGTTAAAAGCACTGACTGCTCTTGCAGAGGATCCAGGTTAAATTTCCAGTACCCACATGGTGGGTAAACAGTCATCCATAACTCCAGTTCCAGAGGAATCCGATGGCCTCTTCTGACCTCCCCAGACATTGCATGACATTGGTGCAGTTACATATGTGCAGGCAATACACTCATACACATAAAAATAAAAATAATAAATATTAAAAAAGATGCTTTCAGGAGCTACAGAGATGGCTCAGTGGTTAAGAGCACTAACTGCTCTTGCAGAGGACCCAGGTTCGATTCCCAGCACCCACATGGCAGCTATGTGCTGTCTTTAACTCCAGTTCCAGGGGACTCCGAAGCCCTCTTCTGACCTCCATGGCATTGAATGATACGGGTGCACTCACATACATGCAGGCCATATACTCATACACATAAAATAATAAGTAAAATATCTTCAAAAAGATACTTTCAGATAGAAATACTATCATCATGTGTTCTATGTTTAAAGTATGCCCAAAATGAAACAAGAATAGGTATTTCCCTACATGTCTACTCTATGGACAGTCCGGAGAATAAAATTTCAATAATTATCCTGCCTTTTGAGATGAAGGTTCACCATTAAGGATTTTTATTTTTAATTACTAAAAAAATTTTTTTCATATGTATGTGTTTTGGATGCACATATATAAGTGCATCACATTCATGCCTGGTGCCTTCAGAAGCCAGATGATGTCAGATCCCCTGGAACTGGAGTTACAGACAGCTCTGAGCCACCATGTGGGTGCTGGGAACAGTACCTGGTCCTCTACAAGAGCAGCCAGTGTTCTTAATCACTGAGTCATCTCTCCAGCTCCTAGCCCTTATTTGAAAGAAGTAATAATTTTGGCAGTGCTATAGTGAAATGGAAAAGAAGAGAAAACTTTGCTGTTTAGGCTAAATGTTTCCTAGCACAGCCTTTGGGAGAGGCCTGTAGAGCCCCCTTTTAAATATCTCTCCATGTGTGTTAGATGATTTAAAAATATATTTGAGTTCCAAAGACAATGAGGAATAATATATATCACAATATCTCAGGAAAACTATTTCAAATTCATTCTGATAAGTGTATAGGGTAGTTACAACATTTCAATTTGGCAAATAAGATACTTCATTTGAGATAAATGATTTTAGTATTTTAAACAATTAGTTATTTATCTCTTCTTCATATATTTAGGTAATTGTCTGGCCTACTCAGAACTTAAAGGAGGCACTGAGGAATGTCCTGCTGGATACACTTGCTCAAATGATTGGAAAATATGAGAAAGAAGGGAGTCAGTCTTCTTTCAGGGTGTGACTCTGGGTAAGGTAGCCAGGCTCTAGTGGCTGAACCCACACTGAAAGAAGGGCATTTGGGGACACAAATTTGATTCAACAGGCATACATATAATAGAGTACATGAAATCAGGCAGGGAGTAGTAAGGGGGTGCAGATAATGATCAAAATAGATTGATATATTGTATGAGCATTGTAAAACTTCAGTTAGGAAAACTTTAAAAAAAACATAAGAAAGAATAAGAATGAATCACCCAGTTCCTATTATTCAATTTATATGCCTGTATCAGTCTGAAAGGAAAGCACACAAGATGACTGTGGTTTTTACATAAAACTATTTTTTTTTAATTGAGCGTGATGCCTTAGAGATGTTTTGTGGTGACAGGACACATACACAGTGCCTCTGATGTGTCAACATTGTCAACAAAGGCTGGGTTTAGCTTTCCAGATGTCTTTGTATCATTGGTAAGTGATTAGAGAAATTAATAGTGAAGAGATTGACAATAGAGAAAGCAAAAAAAAAAAAAAAAAAAAAAAAAAAAGACCTGTCTAGAGTGGCGATGGTCAACAAACACAATGGCTATTCTTTAAAGGTCCATATCCTGACGTTGGCTGCAGCTACTGTTTGGGCTCATGAACAGGGAGACAGCAAAAAGCGACGAGTTTAAGCCCTTGAATTTAAGTTCTGTGATATTTTGTGCTTACAAGAAGAGTACTGGCACTCAGTGAACAGAAAGTCAGATGATCTCACTTCATGAAAGATTCTTCTTTCTTAAAAATATTTTATTTATTATTTTTATTTTATGTGTATGAGTGTATTGCTTGCATATTTGTGAGTGCACCCATGTCATACAATGCCATGGAGGTCAGAAGAGGGTATTGGATTTCCTTGGAACTGGAGTTAAGGATGGTTCATAGCTGCCAAGCGGGTGCTGGGAATTGAACCCGGGTCTTCTGCAAGAGCAGTCAGTGCTTTTAACTGCTGAGCCATCTCTCCAGCCCACTTATAAAAGTACTGGCATTAAAGGCATGTACCACCATGCCTGGCTGCATTTTCTTTTTTAAAATTTTTATTTATTTATTTTTATGTATATAAGTGTTATGCCTGCTTGTGTGTAAGTGCACCCATTTGTGCAAACCTGAGGAGGCCAGAAGAGGGTGTTGGATCCCCTGGAACTGGAGTTATGGATGGTTAGCCACCATGTGGGTGTTGGGATTCAAACCTGGGTCTTTTGTAAGAACAGCCATTGCTTTTAACAGCTGAGCCATCTCTCCAGCCCCAAGCATTTTCTTTTTGTTATTGTTCACCAGAAGAAAAATTTTAAAAATTCTTCTATGAACACTTTTCTAAGAACACAGGAAAACTCCATTTATGGCTTCTTGGGTAAATAACTGAGGAATCTTTCTGATGTCCTTTAGTTCTGTAGGCAATGAGATTTGAGAAGAATGACATGCAGATTACCCAGGATGGAGGAAATGCACGTGCATCAGGCATGATAAAGCTCCATCACTCACCTTGACCTCATAAAGCTTTAGAGTTCCTCTAAGGTAGAGATTCACAAAGTAAGAAATGCTGCAATCATAGATGCCACAGATGACGTGCATGTTGCTGTGGCCAAGGCTGTCTCCTGGTGTTGGCTGCACAGTCAAAGCAGATCCACTGGATGAAATTTTCTTTTGAGCAGAATCAAAGATAGCTTTTTGCTTTTTCTGAACAATTTCACTAATTTTTCATCCTTTTGAGAATAAGTTGCACATTGTTAATATTAAAAAAACAAGGGAGATGCAAATCTTAGTGGAGAGAATTGATGTGTGTGTGTTCTTGTGGGTGTATGTGCACGTGTGTCGGGGGCAGGTGCGTCTGCACCTGTGTATGTAAGTGTACAGAGGCCAGAGGACAATCTTGGGTGTCATTTTCCAAGTGTTGTCCATTTCTTTTCTGAGACACTGTCACTCACTGGCCTGGAACTGGCCCAGAAGGTGTGGTTTACTGGCCAACAAGCCAAAAGGATCCATATCTCTTTTCGCCTCCCCAGTGCTGGAATTACAAGTGTGCAGTATCACAGCTGACTTTTTTTCAAAAACACAAGTTCAAGGGATTGGGCATAGGTCCTCATGTTTGAAAGGCAACACTTTTCCCAAATAAGCCCTTAGGAAAAAGTTTTTCTTGTTTTAAATTAAAATAAATTAGGGCTGGAGAGATGGCTCAGCAGTTAAGCACACTGGCTGCTCTCGCAGAAGACCCGGGTTCGAATCCCAGCACTCACATGTCAGCTAACAACTGTCCGTAACTCCAATGCCAGGAGACCTGACAGCCTCTTCTGACCTCCACAGGCATTACACGACACGGGTGCACTTACCTACATGCAGGCAATACATACATACACATAAAATAAGTAAATAATAAATAAATAAATATAATTAAAATAAATTTAATTATTTTTATTTTATGTGTTTGAGCATTTTACCTGCATGTACGTAAGTGCACCCATGTGTGCAAACCCGAGGATGCCAGAAGAGGGCATCAGATCTCCTGGAACTGGAGTTTCAGACAGTTTTTAGCCACCATGTGGGTGCTGGGAACTGAACCTGGGTAGTTCAGTTAAGAGCAGCTAGTGCTCTTAACTGCTGAGCCATCTCTCCAGCCCCTAAAATAAAATTTAAAATTATGTGTATATGTGTGTCTCTGTGGGGATATGTGCACATGAGTGCAGGTACCTGAGGCCTCAGATACCTCATGAACTGGAGTTACAGGTGGTTGTGAGCCACCAGATAGTGGTTGCTAGGAATTGAACTAGAGTCCTTTGGAAGAGCAACAGTAAGTGCCCTTAACCACTGATTCATCTCTCCAGCTCAAGATCTATTTGTTATTATTTTTACATATGTGTATTTGGGGGGGGGTGTATATGCACATGAGTGTAAGTGTCCAAGGGGTCCAAAGAGATCATCAGATCCCCTAGAGCTGGAGTTACAGGTAATTGTAAGCCCCCTGACATGGGTGCTGGAAACGGAACTTAAGTCCTTTGCAAGAGTAGTATATGTTCTTAACTGCTGATCCATTTCTCCAGCCCTCTGTTAAGAGCTTTAAAAATATTTTTTATATGAGAAAAATTCATTTTCATAGCAAAAACACCTTAAAGATCACATGTTGCTTGGCAGGGATAAAATTCTCAATAAATACTGTTGAATGTGGCCACTGTGTGAACTTCCCCCGGGGAGACATGAACAAATGTCTGTTCAACTCAGATAGGGCATCAATGGCCGTAACTATTTCCAACCAAGTCTAGCTTGGTGAACCAATGAGTTCATTGGGCTTAATTACAAGAGCATGGGAAAGGTTACTTATAGGAGCCTGGGTGACCCCCAAACAGCTGCCTCATTGAAAAGTCTCTTGCCAGTGTGGATGACCACTTCCCCATAGCTGTGTAGATGGAGCGTCCCCTTCAGTCAGCCTTTCCTGCTCCATATACTGCACCTTCCAAGATCACTTGTACCTGGGTCAGAAATACACACCGCTGTGAGAGAAATACACACAGCAAGAGCGACTGATGGACTCTTCCATGAGTGTCTGCTGGCCCTCCTCATTGCCTCCTTTTATGAAGGTCCATCAATAGGTGAGGCCTCAATGAGAGTCTCTTGAGCAGAGTCACAGCCGCTTCGGTTAAGCCGCCTGGTTATGGCTGTGAGGCTTGGAGGATGGGCTTCCGCAGCAGTGGAAAGGTAACAACTCTGTGGCAGGCTGCTTGAAAAATATAGTTATTTGCCTCTTTCTGTGTAGTATAGCTGTAGGGACAGGATGAAGAACACATAATACTGGTTTTGCTGTGCCTTACTTTTTCCCCTTTCCTGCTTACAGTAGAGCCTAAAATCTTGGTTGAAGGGATGAGCAGGGCATAAAGTAAGAAACAGATGACAAGAGCTGTGTCACTACTGATGCTGTAAGGACACTGGTGTTTTGTTTCCAAACTCTCATGTCTCCCTTCAAAACTGACCATCTGTACAAACCATGTCAACCATAGCTAATATTTACTGCATACTTACATGCTGGTACTGTCTGTGTAGATGATTTCATGCCAGTCCTCTCATGATAGCCCTACGAAAGATGTTGAAATTACTTCTGTTTTATTCATGGAAAGTAGAATTTAGACACGGTTAAATACTCTACCCAATGTCATGCCCTTGATATTAGTGAAAGTGGGATTTGCATCCTGGCAGTCTGGGTGCAGAGCCACACTATTGTAGTCCTTTCAACTAAGGTTGAGACATGACAGAGGCAAGGAGATGTCTTCCTACAGCAGAAGTGGCATTTTCAACTGGTCAGAAAAAACTTCAGGGGACAAGCAGCTCTATAGCCTCGTGTGTATGTGTGTGTGTGTGTGTGTGTGTGTGTGTGTGTGTGTATGTACACATACAGGTAGACAATGTGACTTTCTAGTTTTTTGTTGCTATGCTGTTGTTTTTTGTATTTTTATTTTATTATTACTTTTTAATGATATTTTTATTTTTATCTTATGTGTATGACTGTATTGACTGCTTGCGTTTAAGGGCACTTGTGTCATGCAATGCTCGAGGAGGTCAGAAGGCATTGTATCCTCTGGAACTAGAGTTACAGATGGTTGTTAGCTGCCATGTGGGTGCTGGGATTCGAACCCCGGGTCCTTTGCAAAAGCAGCCAGTGCTCTTAGCCGCTGAGCCATCTCTCTAGGAGCTCACTATGTTGACCAGGCTGGCCTCAAATTGGCAGAGGTCTGCCTGCTTCTACCTCCCAAGTGCTGGGATCAAAGGCATGTGCTGCAACACCTGGCTAAAATATTAATCTTTAAAAGGTTTATTTTCTAGTTATGTGTATATGTGTGTCTGTGTGGGGTATTTGGACATGTGAATAGAGGTCCCCTGGGAGTCCAAAAGAGGGCATTAGATCCCTTGGAGCTGGCGTTACAGATGAGCCACCCAATCTGGGTCCTAGAACTGAGCGTGAGTCCTCAGGAAGAGTGGCAAGTGTTTGTAACTGTTGAGCCATTTCTTCAGTCCCATCGAATATTACTATTTTAATTCTCCTTTAATTTTTAGAGTTTATGTTATTTGCTTTGTATTTTTTATTGGGTTAAAAGAAGTGCTTTGTTTAAAACAAGAGAAAAAAGGTATTTAGAAGAGCACACATTTTTTTTGTTTACTCTTAATGAAAAGTAAAAATATCTACTAAAGAGAGCTTAAAATCATGCTTCAAAACACAAAACCTGGAATGTAACTATGTATGCTTCCATCATGCCCTCAAGCATACCTCTGGTTCTTTCTTACCATTGGGTGGGCTAGAAGATTCCTTTCCAAATCAAATTTCCTTCAGAAAGATTCCTTTCAAGTAACTGACTTGATTTTTTTGCAAAAAGCATACACACACACACACACACACACACACACACACACACACACAAGAACTTGTTTTTTGCTCATAGACCAGGAAGAACTAGGAAGAGGGGACTCACTGAAAATGGTCATTTAAGTGGCCTGAGGTAATAAACTAATGATAAATCTGCTCCTTTTCCTCTCAGACATTCCCTTGACCCTGCTAAGCATGAAAGAGACTTTAGACCCCTGACATATGAAAAGGACTTGTACAGTGACATACAAAAAGTACCTGATGATGAAAGTGTCATTTTAAATTAAATTCTTTTCTAGTTAATATGTAGTGAAGTACAAACTGTTTACATGTTTCATAATATTATCTAAAATATTAAAATTGTATTTTGGGGGAGAAAGTGTAATGCTCCCCCCCATCTTTGGAGACCTAAAAATACAGTATTTGGTATGATTTGCACAATAAATTTTGTGGGGATAGAAAAAATGCCCTTTAGCAATTGATTTCTCTTAAAAGAATCTGGCATGCTTGCTTGCTTGGTTTATATAATATCTGAAAATGAAGGTCTCTGATGATGCTGTGCCTAACAAAAGATAGCACTAGGTCTGTGTCATTTCAAGGCTGAGAACATATGGTTTCATTCTTGATATTCTTCACAGACCCCTGCATGATGCTGTGCATGGAGGGGGAGCTTCTCTCTTAAGGATGTAAATTGGAAGGATTAGGAGGGATGCCACAGTTATCTGCTGTAATCCATTTATCATTTGGCAAATTTAGAATAATAGTCAAAGCATTCAACATAAAACATCAAAGTCCACACTAGTCTTTAAAATTTGTGGATCTCAACTACATCTGTGTCTTGCCCAGTGGTCCACCACTCACTTTCCTTCTAGTCAACAGGTGAACAAAACAGTTTTAGAAAAGGTACTATTCTGATGGGGTGGGGCTGCCTAAGTGCTTGCTGCTTGCTTGCTAGTTTTCCCAATTCTCTATGTGAACTCAAGAGTTTGGACAGACTAAATACTCAGTGCCAGATCCTCCTCCTCAGGTTTCCTTTTTCCAGTGGCTTCTGGATTAGTTACTTTCTTTGTTCCTGTGACAAAATACCTCACAAAAGAACTTAAGGAAGAGTTTATTTTGGCTCATGGTCCCGTAGATCTTGGCAGGGGAGGCATGCCCTGAGTGCTGGATGCTGGTGCTCAGTCCAGGATTCCTGCCCATAGAAGGGTGCCATTTGCAGTCAAGATGTGTCTTCTCAACCTCAGTTAAACTGTGGAAACTCCTGCAGAGACACAGCCAACGCGGTGATTCTGAATCCAGTCATGGCAATGAAGATTAGCCGTCACTATTCGTTTTTCTCTTAGTTTTTAAAACTTTGTATTTATTATTAATGTGTCAAACAGAGAGGGAGGAGAAGGGGGAAAATGGGAGGGTGAATGAATATATTTGGGAAGTGAACAGTAGGGTAGGAAAGTGGGTTTTACTAGGGAGAAAAGGTAGGTAAATGATGCATCAAGTCAATTACTCCATTCAGCAGCTGCTCACTTCCATGGGAAACCAGGCAATAGATAAAAATAGATGCCTCAGAGAATCCAGACCAATGGCTGAAGAAGTTTCAGGATTTATACACCAGCTCCTGAGATTCGTCATTAGGTTGGGGCTGTTGGGGTGTTGGAAGCAGGTGCCCCTTTGCATGGATCTTAGAATGGGACAAGATGGAAAGGACAGGAAGCAGCCTTCAAGGCTGGAGTCCGATACCGACCGTTGAAGTCAGCTGGAGCACTCTGCTGAGTCTGCTGCAACTCCCTCGAATTGCGAAGGGACAACTTTCACAGGCTTGTTCTGAGGATGTATGGACACAATTCGGTCATCGCAGGACAGAGAGTAACACGTGCCGTTTTATAAATGCCTATTATTGCATCTCTTTTTTCGATCTGTACGAACGTATGTCCCCTTTTTATTTTGACGGGGTCTCCCTAATTCCAGCGCACCTGGAATTCACTACATAGACCAGACTGGCTTGGATCTCACAGAGATTCACCTGTCTCTGCCTCTTGAGGGCTGGGATTAAAGGCGTGTGCCACCACACCTGGAGCATTTGTCACCTTTTATTGTGGCACAAGTTGGACTACAATACATTGAGCCTTTCCACTTATGTATACACTATGCATATAAACAATTGCCTGACAGCGTAGGCCCTTACTAACAAAATGTTTCATGGTTTTATATTTGTTATTATCTATAAGGCAATTATCACAATTGGGATTTTTACTTTCCTTCTCCTCCAGATTGGACATTCAGAATTTAACATGTTTGGAATTTGTTCACTTTTGTTACAATTACACATACACCTCTAAAGGTTATTGCATATGAATCCTTGAGTATATATATATATGCACATACACACACATATCTTCTCTAGTTTTGTTTGCAAGTAACAAAAATCCAAAAGACCAGTGGCCTGACAAGATGGAATCTCTCTCTCTCTCTCTGGTGTAAAAGTCTATGTGTTCTATGCAGACAGTTCCTGTGAGGCCCAAGGACAGGATTTC
>NW_008345000.1:2565611-2566110 GCF_000622305.1 Nannospalax galili
GCCACCCCTACTTTCTGTCACTGTGATTTTTCACTACTCTCACTACATGGGAGGAATTGTGCACTTATGTATCTATGTCTGGTCAATTTCATGGACATCAGGACATCACTGTTCATCTGTGATATAAGAGGTACCAGAATTTCCTTTTCAAGACTGAATGCTTTACCATTGCATATATAGGTCCCATTTTGATTTTCCACTTACTTGTTCATACTTGGGTAGCTTCTTCCTTTGGGGGTTATTATAGAGAATGCTGCTGGAACATGAACATGCAGAGATCCTTTATCAGGTGTATAGTTTACAATCTTTTCTCCCATTCCACAAGTGTTCTTTTCACTCTATTAATAGTATCCTTTGAGACACAAAAGTTTTTCTTGATACAATCCAATTTATTTATTGATTTTTTTTTGTTTCCATCTCAGGCTGGCCCTGAACTTGGGATTCTCCAGCCTCAGCCTTCCAAGTACTGGGATTCCACCTCCAGCTACTCTTTTCCGTT
>NW_008345001.1:0-268 GCF_000622305.1 Nannospalax galili
TGTATGTGACTGCCATATCCCATGTGACTGCTAGTTCCTTGGGATGTATAACACCCATCTGAATTTTAAAATAAATTGTCCTGTTGGGAAGACACAGGTCCCAGAGTTTATGACTCTGTCACTGCTCAGACCCTCTGCCCAAAGCCAGCAGGTCCCCCGCTAAGCAAAGCAAGCCTGAGTCCCGACAACTGGCACCTGAAACAGATACACTCTCAGACCTCTGCTTCACTGTGGACAGAGCAATCCTCCCCCCTTTGGCTGATTGGAT
>NW_008345002.1:0-150 GCF_000622305.1 Nannospalax galili
TTTTAAATCTTTAAAGAAAGAGATTGAGGAAGACATAAGAAGATGGAAGGAACGCCCATGTTCATGGATTGGAAGAATTTATATTGTGAAAATGACCATCCTACCAAAAGTCATTTATAGATTCAATGCAATCCCAATCAAAATCCCCAT
>NW_008345002.1:220-540 GCF_000622305.1 Nannospalax galili
ACCTCGGATAGCCAAAGCAACCCTGAGCACTAAGAGCAATGCTGGGGGGATTACTATACCAGCTTTTAAACTGTATTACAGAGCTATAGTCATAAAAACAATATGGTACTGGCACAAAAATAGACCCATAGATCAATGGAACAAAATTGAAGGCCCAAATATGTGTACATGCAATTTCAGCCACCTGATATTTGATGAAGGGGTCAGAAATATTCACTGGAGGAAAGACAGCATGTTCAGCAAATGGTGTGGCCAAAACTGGATCTCCGCCTGTAGAATAATGAAACTAAACCCCTATCTTTCACCCTGCACAAAAGTCA
>NW_008345003.1:0-278 GCF_000622305.1 Nannospalax galili
TTACACACATACACACACATAAACTTACAGACACATACACACACATATACAAACACACATACACACACACATATACACATACACAAACATACACACAAACATATACAAAACACACATACACACACATATACACACATATACACACACATACACACAGATATACACACACATACACACACATATGCACATACATACACACACATACACATAAACATATGCACACATACATAAATTCATATACACACACATACACACATATACACACACATACACACACA
>NW_008345004.1:0-258 GCF_000622305.1 Nannospalax galili
ATGGGATAAGAGATGGTTTATTCTGGAGCCAAATATGAGCGACCACGGCCCCAGTTCCATACAGCAATACAGTCACAGTTTGATGACGTTTTTATAGTGAGAGGAGAAGGAAAGTCATAAATGAAGACACTTCTCACCAACGTTGGTGGAAACAGGAAGTCGGTGTCACAGTAGAAGAGAGAGTTGGGCTGCAGGCCTCAGGTGCGTGGGACGGCACTCTCTGTTGGTTGGTGGGAGCTGGTGGTCTGCTAAGTTAGC
>NW_008345005.1:0-494 GCF_000622305.1 Nannospalax galili
CTGCCTCCCGAGTGCTGGGATTAAAGGCGTGTGCCACCACACCCAGCTATACACCTTTTAATAATAACTTTAAATATCAATGGACTGAACTCCCCAGTCAAAAGACACAGGCTAAGCGAATGGATTAAGAAACAAAATCTATCTCTTTGCTGTCTGTAAGAAACCCATCTCACCTTCAAAGACAGGCACTATCTTAAGGTAAAAGGATGGAAAAGAATATTCCAAGCAAATGTCACTAAGAAAGAAGCAGGGGTTGCAATTCTAATATCTGACAAAATAGACATCAAAGTAAAAATAATAAGAGATAAGGAGGGTCACTTCATTCTGATCAAAGGAACAGTTAACCAAGAAGATATTACAGTCCTTAACATAAATGCACCAAATTTTGGTGTACCCAAATTCATAAAAACAATAGTACAGGACTTTAAGACACAGATTAACCTGAACTCAGTAATAGTAGGGGACTTCAATCCACCACTGTCTCCATTAGACAG
>NW_008345006.1:0-312 GCF_000622305.1 Nannospalax galili
CTTATGAAATAATGCATTAATTTTGTTTTTACAAAATTACCTAAGTAGTATGCATCTCTCTCTCACTTCTGCCTCCCCCAACATAGCCCTGATTCCTTCCACCCCAGTTAGAGTACCACATTTTCCCTTTTCTCCCCTTGATAAGCCCCGGGTCTACCATCCCACCCCCACACTCTTGAGCTCCTTCTTCCCCTCTCTCCCCCAGGCTTCCTTCCTATTTTCCTATTTCCTCAGGTTATTTCAGGATATATACTCACATCAAAGGATTTTACATAATTTCCCTACATTCTAAATAAACATTTTTAGTTCACA
>NW_008345007.1:0-403 GCF_000622305.1 Nannospalax galili
TCTGGCATTGTTGCTTGTTATGTAGCCTTTTGCTATACATATGGACTCTTACGGAATTATGTTGGCCCATTTAATCTTTGGTTATACTTTCCTTTTGGGTGTTTAAGGCCATACAGTTGGTCCAGATATTAATTATTACTCTTAAGGTCGTTTGAGGATCTGTTCCTCAGGGGTCACATGGGCTTGGGAGGAGCCCCTGGCTCCTTTCTTTTACCAGTTCCACCTATGTGAAGATAAGTCAAAGGTCCTGCTTGACCATGGTTGGCTTTGCTTGGAAGCATGGAGGAAATGATTCCTCTGTTGTTGACCCTCCTTTTTATAGACTAGACACTGGTTCAAATCCATCTGGTGAGGTCCCCTTGGCCTCCTTGATCAAGAGGACAGGTGACCCACCACCATTATA
>NW_008345008.1:0-214 GCF_000622305.1 Nannospalax galili
CTTGCTGCTCATCTAAGGAACCAGAGTTCAGTTTCCAGCACCCATATGTGGTGCTCACAACTGTTTGTAACTGCACACACACACACACACACACACACATTAAAAAATGCACTTGGGAGGCAGAGCAGGCAGATCCCTGTGAGTTCAAGGACAGCCTGGTCTCCATAGTGAGTTCCAGGCCAGCTGCGGCTACAGGGAGACCCTGTCTCAAAAA
>NW_008345008.1:4238-9430 GCF_000622305.1 Nannospalax galili
CCCCATGCAGGTAAACAATGTGATAATTCCTTTACATATACTAGTTCCTTACAGTTACATGAAAAAACTTATACTGGAGAAAAACCCTATGAATGTAAACAATGTGGGAAGGCCTTTACAGATCACAGCAATCTTCAAAGACATGAAAAAATTCATACCGGAGAAAAACCCTATGAATGTAAAGAATGTGGTAAAGCCTTTATATGTAAGAGAGATCTTCATGTACATGAAAAAATTCATACTGGAGAAAAACCATATGACTGTAAACAATGTGGTAAAGCCTTTAGATGTCACAGATCTCTTCAGTTACATGAAAAAATTCATACCGGAGAAAAACCATATGAATGTAAACAATGTGGGAAGGCCTTTACAGATCACAGCAATCTTCAAAGACATGAAAAAATTCATACCAGAGAAAAACCCTATGAATGTAAAGAATGTGGTAAAGCCTTTAGATATAATAGTGATCTTCAAAGACATGAAAAAACGCACACTGGAGAGAAACCCTATGCATGTGAACAATGTGGTAAAGCCTTTAGATGGCACAGATCTCTTCAGTTACATGAAAAAATTCATACTGGAGAGAAACCATATGCATGTAAACAATGTGGTAAGGCCTATAGACAACACAGTTACCTGCAATTTCATGAACAAATTCATACTGGAGAGAAACCCTATGAATGTAAAGAATGTGGTAAAGCCTTTAGGTATAAGAGTCATCTTCAAAGACATGAAAAAACACACACTGGAGAGAAACCCTATGCATGTAAAGAATGTGGTAAAGCCTTTAGGTATAAGAGTCATCTTCAAAGACATGAAAAAACACACACTGGAGAGAAACCCTATGCATGTAAAGAATGTGGTAAAGCCTTTAGGTATAAGAGTCATCTTCAAAGACATGAAAAAACACACACTGGAGAGAAACCCTATGCATGTAAAGAATGTGGTAAAGCCTTTAGGTATAAGAGTCATCTTCAAAGACATGAAAAAACACACACTGGAGAGAAACCCTATGCATGTAAAGAATGTGGTAAAGCCTTTAGGTATAAGAGTCATCTTCAAAGACATGAAAAAACACACACTGGAGAGAAACCCTATGCATGTAAAGAATGTGGTAAAGCCTTTAGGTATAAGAGTCATCTTCAAAGACATGAAAAAACACACACTGGAGAGAAACCATATGCATGTAAAGAATGTGGTAAGGCCTTTACACTATACAGTCGCCTGCAAGTTCATGAGAAAATTCACACTAGAGAAAAACCATATGCATGTAAACAATGTGGTAAAGCATTTAGATGGCACGGTTATCTTCAGTTACATGAAAAAGTTCATACTGGAGAGAAACCTTATGCATGTAAACAATGTGGTAAGGCCTTTAGATCCAATAGTGATCGTCAAAGACATGACAAAACTCATACTGGAGAGAAACCTTATGCATGTATACAATGTGGTAAAGCCTTTAGGTACAAGAGTCATCTTCAAAGACATGAAAAAACACACACTGGAGAGAAACCCTATGCATGTAAAGAATGTGGTAAAGCCTTCACACGATACAGTTACCTGCAAGTACATCAGAAAATTCACACTAGAGAAAAGCCATATGAATGTAAACAATGTGGCAAAGCATTTAGATGGCATGGTTATCTTCAGTTACATGAAAAAATTCATACTGGAGAGAAACCCTATGCATGTAAACAATGTGGTCAAGCCTTTAGATGGCACAGATATCTTCAATTACATGAAAAAACACACTGGAGAGAAACCTTATGCGTGTAAACAATGTGGTAAGGCCTTCACACAATACAGTTACCTGCAAGTACATGAGAAAATTCACACTGGAGAAAAACCATATGAATGTAAACAATGTGGTAAAGCCTTCAGACAATACAGTCGCCTGCAAATTCATGAAAAAATTCATACTGGAGAAAAACCCAATTAATGTAAACAATATGGTGAAGTCCAGATGTCACAGTGATGTTCAAAGTCATAAGAAGTTCACACTAGACAAAACCCTGTGACTAGGAACTGTGTGGAAAAGCCTTTAGACGTCACAGTCTTCTTTATGTGAACAATAACCATTGTGTTAAAATTATAGGTTCTGAATGTTGTCATTTGTTGGATTGAATACTCTGGTTTGGGATGGGATGGTTTTGATGGGGAAATAAACAGGCCTAAACTCTGATCCTCCCTCCACTCCCCCCCAAAAATTCATAGTGGAGAAAAACCCTATCAATGCAAGCATCGAGGAAACCTTTAGATTTCGTATTTCTTTCGATGAGAAGAGGAAATTGTTGCAAAGAACCCTGTGAATGTGACAGTGCCTGTAGTTGCCAAACCTAATTATACAATAGAGTGGTTTCACACCACAGTGCTCTTTCAATGTCACCTCATGGGAAAAAAATGCTAGAGATGTAAAATCCAAGTGTTGTTAATGCTTCATATCTGAGTTCACTTCAGTTATGGATAGGAACTCAGTCTCAAACCTCCAGGAATATAAAGAACAGGGGTAAGAATTGAGCTGTCTCAGTTCCCAACAGCAACAGTGCTATGTGAGAAGTTTTTGTAATGCTTTTATATCTTTAGGGGTCTGGGGGTGGATGTGAATGTCCACCTTGGGCTAACATTGGGCCACCGTGCCAGAGAAGTACTCACATTTTCTCAGATCTTCATCATTGGTTCTGAGTCTTTGTGGTGTACCATCCATTGTGAAAGGAAGTTCCTTGCATGATGGATTGCAGCAGACAATAGTAGTGATCTATTAGGCAAGATCTGAAATCCTGAGAAGGAAGTTTGAGAGACACATCATAGTGACCTAACAAAGCAATAGCAATCACTTCTCTACTGGGGCCAGTTACCACTCTGGCCACAGTTTTGTTCCTGGCTTATAATATTGGATGCGAATTTTCTACTGTGGAGTGGGCTGTAAATCCAATCTGAAAGCTGCTTATTGTACTCAACAGTAGTTGTGCCACTATTACACAATGAGGCATATTCTGTGTCTCCTGTTAGTACTGGAGCACATGGGGTTTATAGCTGAGCAGGACTGCTGGTGACACTTCTCCCACAGCAATCTGTGTAACACCTGGCTCTCAGCAGTAGGATCTTACCATCTAGTTTCAGCACGTAACCAACAGTAATGACAATGGCCTTCATGGTTTGTGGGACAGATACTTGTCCCGACCCGCGAGACAGTCAGCGTGGGTATCTGGAGGGAGGAGAGGGGACGGAAAGGGACAAGAGATGCGAAGAATGGAGACAAGACAGGCTTTCTGATCAAGTCTCATTTAATGAACATCTACACAAAGTTTTTATAGTGAGGAGAGGGGGAAGACAGGCTTTCTGATCAAGTCTCATTTAATGAATATCTACACAAAGTTTTTATAGTGAGGAGAGGGGGAAGTTGGCAGGGAGAATTCCATTGAAGTAGAGCAATTCAATTAACAGAATGAATATCACAATGACACCACACCAATTGGTCATAGAGTAAATTCCATAGTAACACCACAATTCTATATAGCAAGTTATAAGTCAATTAAGAGGTTACACTTGTACGATTACAGAGTAATACCAAAGTTTCTTAGCAATTACATGAGAAAATGAGGGAGTCTCTCAAGCGGTAAGTGCCCAGGTTAGAACAACATGTTTGTGAGAGGCTTTCAAGTATAGTCATCTGGTTAATCTCAAACCAGGCCAGCCTTGATGTCTGAAAAACAGCTTTGCCAGGAATCAGGTCTTGCTATTTCCTGGGGTAGGGGCCTACGGCTCCCGACAGATACTTACCTGCCCCTGCCTCCTATGTAGCTAGCATTAAAGGCCTGTGGCAACGCACTTACTACTAATAGCTCATTAAAAAAATTTTTTAAAAAAACTAGCCCTAGTATTTTTTTGAGAAAGGGGGGTATATGTTTGAAGCTGATTGCCTTTAGTTGAGGTCTGTGCATCAGTGTTTGTGAAATGAGTAGCCTTGTCAGGGTCAATTACATAACACCAAGTTAGGTGAAAGCTTTCTTGGCAGCTTTACCTGTTCCTCACTTCCCTGGAAAGGCTCATAAAAGGCCTTGGCAGTGTTTATACTTGTAATGGTACATGTACACCTGTCACTGACAGACATAGATAGTATATGGTGTTTTTGCCAGTACATAAGGGATGAATTGGCTTACGTGTATGTGCTGTCATAACATCTAGATGTAGTTTTGATTCTGATAGGAATAATGTGATTGGCACCTCGATAAAGATGTCTAAGGAAAAAACAATGTTTCCTGCCTTTGTATATTTTCCTTCGGAGAGTGCCTAATCCTGTCATTGCTACTGTTGCCATAACAATCCTCCAGTGACAGACTGCAGCTCCATTGGCCTTCTGACATGGACTAAATAGCAGCGACTCTAGGAATTCTTCACATCTTCTCTGCCAGAATGGTATTTCTGAGGCACCCAGCTGTGTAGACTGAGCAGCTTCTGGATTGTCCTGTCTATCCTGCACATAGACATTGCTGGACTATCAATAGCATGGTGAGCTCATCCACTGAACCCCTTTCATGGCACATACATCTTCTGTTGCTTCTGTTCATCTCAGCATTCTTTATTGCGTAGTTTCTGTAACAGGGTGGGTTGCAGAGAACAGAATTAATGGATGTTGATCATTCATTTGCTGATTGTATTTGATCTGGCACACCACGTATACTGCACCAGAGAAATAAATTTTTCTTAACAAAAACAATTTCTAAGTGTGTGTGTGTGTGTGTAATATTATTATTTTTAATTTTATTTTTTTGGTGGTTTTGAGACAGGATCTCCCTGTAACCCCAACTTACTATGTAGACCAGGCTGGCCTTGAACTCACTGAGATCTGCCTGCCTCTGCCTCCCAAATGCTGGGATTATAAACTGGAGCTGGCTACACCTGGCTCCGAATGTCTGTTGTAAAGGGATTTAAATATCAAACTGATTTAATTTTATTCTAATAGTAAAAATTTCTTCAGGAAAGTTAACATGTTTTGTTTGTGTTCACATACACCTTTTATAAAATTTATTTTTATTTTGGGTATTTTGCCCGCATGGAGGTCAGAAGAGCATTGGATCCCCCTGAAATTGGATGATTAAAGAGAAAAGACTACCGCTTTTTAGATAAGATTGCATTTTGCATGGTAGTATTGTCCTAATATATGAATTACTGCAAATTGGAAACAGGAAAAA
>NW_008345008.1:12157-12949 GCF_000622305.1 Nannospalax galili
TAGCTAAAATTTCTTCGGGGAGGTGTAAACTCTGTCACTGATTCCTCCGTTGGGCCCTATGACAGAGGCTTGATTTCAGCAAACTACAGCCCTGGGGAGACATTTATTGGGCTTACTGACAGAACAGTGGGTAAAGTTGGACTTACAGGAGTGTGGTTTCACCTCTTCTAAGGCCACCAGGGAAGTGTTCATTCAAGCATGGATGGTGACTTCCCCACAGAAACAATGGGAAGAAGTGTTATAAAAAAGGAGGGTTACTTTCCATCACTGTGATAACAGCACTGGCCAGAACCAACTTGGGGAGGAAAGGGTTTGGCTTGAAACACAGTTCATCATAGAAGGAAGTCAAGGCAGGAACTCAGGGCAGGATCCTGGAGGTGGGAGCTGAAGCACAGACCATGGAGGAACAGTTGGTTACAGATTTGCTCCCCTGACCCATGATAAACCTGCTTTCTTACACATTACAGGACCACCTACCCACATCACTCAACACTGAAGAAAATGCCCCACAGATATAGCCACAGGCCAGTCCATTAGAGGAAATTCCTCTATTGACGTCCTTCCACCCAGGTGTCAAGTTTGTCAAGTTTGCAATTGAAACTATCCAGCACACATGCCATATCTTTGAATATCGATTTTGGTTCAGGATCCTTGTTTCTTTTCCTGTGTTCATTTTGTTAATTATCTGCTCTCTACCTGTCCTAGTTTTTTCTTCATTGCTGTGACAAAACACTCTGACCAGTACCAACTAGGGGAGGAAAGGGTTTATTTAGCTTACATCTCCCAGGTCAC
>NW_008345008.1:13332-13971 GCF_000622305.1 Nannospalax galili
GCTTTCTTATGCAACACAGGCCCACCTGCCCAGGGGTGGCACCACCCACAGTGGGCTGGGCCCTCCCACATCACTCATCAAGGAGATGCCCTTCAGACATGGCCACAGGCCAGTCCAACAGAGGCAATTTCCTGATTGAGGCTCCCTCAACCCAGGTGTATCAAGGTGACACTAAAGCCATCCAGCACACTACCACATCTTCAGTATCTAATCCAAGGAAACTGAATATGGTTAAAAGAAAAACTCTTATGTGGTCTTAGGGTTAATGATTATATTAACCAATCACCCAAGTATTAACTAGTTTTCTTTTTTTTTTTTCTTGCAAGTTTTTTGTTGTTGTTTAAAATAGGGTCTCACTACTTGACTCTGGCTGATGTGGAACTCGTTATGTAGTCCAGTCTGGCTTCAAATGTCTGGTAGAATTCTGCTGTAAATCTATCTGGTCCTGGACTTCTTTTAGTAAGGAGGTTTTGTATTATTGTTTTGATTTCTTTATATGTTATGGATCTGTTTAAACTGTTGATCTCTTCTTAGTTTAATTTTGGTGGTTCCCATGATTTTAGATATCCATTCATTTCTTTTAGGTTTTTGAATTTAATAGAATATAGGTTTTTAAAGTATTCTCTTATAATGCTCTAG
>NW_008345008.1:14078-14297 GCF_000622305.1 Nannospalax galili
TCTTGTTTAGCTTTTCAAAGAATCAGCTCTTAGATTCATTGATTCTTTGTATTGTTTTCTTTGTTTCGATTTCATTAATTTCTGCTGTGATTTTTTTTTTGTAATTTCTTCTCATCTTCTGGGTTTGAGTTTCATTTGTTCTTGCCTTTCCAGAGTCTTGAGTTCAGTGTTAAGTCACTGATTTGTGCTGTTCCTGATTTTTTTAATGTAGGCACTTAG
>NW_008345009.1:0-864 GCF_000622305.1 Nannospalax galili
TGGAAGCGGGGAGGGTGGTGAACTGCCTTGTAAATGCAGAGAAGTCTACTTTATATGTAAGACCTTTCAAGCAAAAGGTGAACATGAAAAATGCAAATTTCATTTGGTGTGTTCACCTTAATACCAGATTAAAAAATGAAATTATATAATATAGTTAATACATGCAAGGTACAGTGTGATATGTTGACGAAATCCTTTGATTCCAATTTGTGATTCCATATACTTTTGAGTGTTGGAGCATCCAGTGGAATGTGGTGGACATATCAGAAGCTACACCCTTAAAGAAAACACATTCTTCCACCTCCAGAATCATCAACTGACCATATCACCTAAATTAGGGGTGGGGGCTCATGAACATTTTCCCAAGTGATGTTGGAATGTTGAATAGCTTGATCTCTTGCAGGCAAACACAGCTGCAGTGAGATCACAAGTACAGGATTCCTGTTATGTCCAAAGACTGTTTCACTCCAATCTTCCCCTATCACTGGTCTTACAATATCTCTACTCTCTTTTCCTTGATGGTCTCTGAATTTTTGGGAGTGGATGTACTGTAGATGCCCCATTTGTGGCCGAGCACTCCAGTGACACATTCTCCGCATTTGATTTTGTGTGAGTTTCCTCAGTAACCACTGTCCATTATACAAAGAATCTTCTCTGATGAGGACTGAGAGCTGTACTAATCTATGGAAAGAAAGAGAAAAATTTAAAGAGCAGCTTAATACTATGTCTATTTAGCAGAACAGTAGTAGTAGGTTTACCCCTAAGGCCCTACAGCTTCCAAACCGTGGACTCTTATCCAGATTCACAGTACCAGGCGTGTGTTTCCTCATATAGTGTGGACCTTAAATCTGATCAGAAAGAAGT
>NW_008345009.1:8096-9254 GCF_000622305.1 Nannospalax galili
TGTTATTATACATAAGAAATCCCAAAAATTTCACCAGAAAACTGCTAGATATGATCACTACTTTCAGCGAAGGGCCAGGTTAAAAAATCAACTTATGGAAAACAGTAATTTTTCTATATACAAATAACAAGCAATCAGGAAATAATTCATGAAAACCCTCCCATTCATAATAGCTAAAAAGATATCTCAGGATAACCTTAACCAAAGATATTAAATGTCTCTATAATTAAAAATTTAAATCTTTAAAGAAAGAAATTGAGGAACACATCAGGTAATGGAAGAACCTATCATGCTCATGGATTGGTATAACTAATATTGTGAAAATGATGGTCCTCTCAAAATCAATCTATAGATTTAATGCAATGCCATTCAGAACCACCATGACATTGTACACAGAGGTAGAAGGAACCATCTAAAAATTTATATGGAATCACAAAAGACCTCAGAGAGACAAAGCAATCTTGGATAAAATGATCAATGCTGGGAAGAACACCATACCAGATCTAAAACTATATTACAGCATTATAGTCATAAAATCAGCTTGGTAATAGCACAAAAAGAGACACATAAATCAATAGAACATAATACGAGACCCAAACAGAAATCCATGCAATTTCATCCACTTGATATTTGACAAAGGTGCCAAGAACACACAATGGAGGAAAGACAATATCTTCAACAAAGGGTGTTGGAAAAACTGGATCTCCACCTAAACCTAGACCATTATGAAACTAGACCATTATGTTTCACTTTGCACAAAAGTCAATTCTAATTGGATCAAAGATCTTAATATGAAATCTGAAACTGAGAAACTGAAAGAAGAAAGAGGAGGTGGTACCCTCCAAGATATAAATGTAGGAAAGTGCTTTCTAAATCAGACATCAGTTGCTCAGATATTAAGGTCAACAGTCAACAAGTGGAATCTCATTAAACTAAAAAACTTCTGTACAGAAAAAAAAAATGAAGGAAATGAAGAGGAAACCCACTGAGTGGGAGAAAATCTTCACCTGCTACTTATGCAAAAAAGGATTACTAATCAGAACATACAAAGAACTCAAAAAACAAACAAAACAATCAAAAAACAAAACATAACCCCAACAAACCCAAACCAACCAAGCAAACAAACAAAAAACCAACCCCAAACATATGACGACTAGA
>NW_008345009.1:11281-33811 GCF_000622305.1 Nannospalax galili
ATTAAAAACAACACAGACTATTGTCAACACTCTTCTTCGCCCACCATAACCAGACAGGAAGATTCTATTCCTAAAGACATAGCACACTTTGCATTCAGAACTCTGAGATATAAAGCTGGAATATACCTGGATTTTTCCTCACTCTTGGCTAGCATGCATAGAGTCAGAAGGTGTTATTATACAAGCTTTTGGGGAGAAAAGTCATCAATGATCTCACTCAGCATTGGACTCTGTGTGTTATAATGCTGACTGCCAGGCAAGATATACCCTGTGGTGCAATAGTGGAACCAATGTTTCTGGGCTAACTAGTCACTTCCCGATCGGTTCTGGGGCTGCTCTATGAGAAAGAATATCAACTTGTTACTGTGAACTTGTTCACAAAGCCTGGGAGGTCCCAGGTCTAGGTGGAGACATACTATTGATAATTGCTTAATGGATATACTAAGTGTTTTCTAAATATGTTTAAACTTGTAAACCAAAACAGTTCTCAGCTTTGCTCAGAGAAGCCTTCTTTGGCAAGGGCAATGATCAAAATGGAAATTCATAAGTGATCAAAATGTTGAGGATAATTGAATGCTGAGTTCACAGCTGTAAATGAGGCATGTGTGTCACTCCTCTGAGACCCAGGCTCATGTGTTGAATGCTTGGTTCTCAGTTGGTAATGACATTTTTGAAGGTGATGGAAACTTCAGGATGATGTGTGTCTCTGAGATGTGCTTTAGAATCTTGTTCTCTCTGCTTCAATGATTCTATTAGAATAGTGCCTCAACTCTGTAATACTCTCCTGTCCATAATGAACCACAAACTCTGAAATCAGGAGCTAATATAAATTTTTCCCGTCCTGTTATGTTGGGCATTTTTTCACTGCAAGAGAAATAACATACAGAAAAATGGCTCAAAGATATGTTGAATACTTTGATTATTCTTGGTCAGAATCCTTTGGAAATTAATTCTCATGACAGTCTTTTTGGAAATTATTATTATTATTTTTTATTTTATTTTACCTGCATGTTTGTAAGTGAAATATGTTGTGCAATGCCTGCAGAGTCAGAAGAGGGTGACAAATTCCAAGGAAACAGTTTTACAGACTGTAGCCACACAGGGAGCTGAACCAGGTCCTCTGCAAAAGCAGACAGTGCCCTTAACTGCTGAGCCATCTCTCCAAACCCCCTAATGACATTCTTCACTGAAACCCGAAAAATATCCTAAAATTTCTATGGAAGGAAAAATATTTCCCCATGTTGCCAAAGAAATTCTGAAAAAAATATCAATGATGGAGGTAAATTCCCTGATTTCGAACTTCTCTACAGAACCACAGTAACAAAGTGGCATAGTAGTGACACAAAAGCATTTAGGCCAATGGCATAGAACTGAGGGCCTAGAAATAAATCTGCTCAGCTACACATCCTTGGTGATCAGAGAAATGCAAAGCAAAATCACATAGAGATTCCATTTCACCCCAGTCAGAATGGCACTTAACAAAAGTTCAAACAGCAACCAATACTGAGGAGGAGGCAGGGAAAAAGAGTCCTTATGCACTCTTTAAGTCAATGTACAAAAGGGCAGTCACCATAGAAATTGGTGTGGATTCTACCTGAACCCTTAACACAGAGTTCTGAGTAAGATGGTTGTTTGGAATTTAAATGGAATAGGAATAGTACATCTGCTACT
The DNA here is from genome assembly GCF_000622305.1 of Nannospalax galili. Taxonomy (NCBI): domain Eukaryota; kingdom Metazoa; phylum Chordata; class Mammalia; order Rodentia; family Spalacidae; genus Nannospalax; species Nannospalax galili. The sequence goes on from NW_008345009.1 coordinate 12,953, forward strand.
TCTCCAGTCCAAGATTTGGCTTTATCAACACTTGAACAAACCTCTTCTAATAGACTCACTAACTTTACATCCAGCTGGACTTGCTGGGGCATGGCCTGACTTGTTTTGAAAGTCTGACGGATACTTCTGCACTACTGAGGAGTGCATGATCAGCGTGTGATCATCCTTAAGATACACCCTGAGGGGAAAAGGGGATTTCCAGATGCCTTTATAAGCTCTGTAACGCCTGCAATAAATGATTTCCTGCTTGACTAGACTCCCCATTGTGTCTGATTGTTCCCAGTGCTGGGGGTGGCAAGGGCTGGCAAACGGCACACTTACTCATCCCCAGTCATCCTTGCATGGGGGTCACAGGCTCGAACCCCCCACAAGAGGTGATAAACATTACCATTGAAATCTACCTGATATTTTATACCAGTATTCAAGTGCCAAGGATCCAAGTGTAACCAACTGGGACTAGTAATAATCAGATACATCGATATTAAAGACATGTGCAAACATCTAAGTATTAGTAGCATTAAAAAGGTAGGAATCAGCATATTTTAAAATGAAATGGAGATCTTTAAAGGGTAAAATTTTATTCAATTTTATATGTTATAGGGTTTATACTGAGTTCAATATTATATGACTGTATTAATTCAACTGTGAATCTAAAAATTTACAGTCACTTTTGAAATAGATGTATTCTTGCTCTGGAAATTGTTACTGAATAAGTTAAAGCTGTAATGAAATGCTTCTTCCAATCATGTGGTTATCAAATAAAAATAATAAATAAATAATAAAGAAAGAAAGAAAGAAAGAAAGAAAGAAAGAAAAGGATATGGGTCTATAGGTGTATCTTTACCTGGTCTTTGTATTATAGTGCTACTGGCTTCATAGAAGGTGTTTGGGAGTTCTTCCTCTGCTTCTATCTTTTTGAATAATTTAAGCAGTATTTGTTGTATATTTTCTTTGAATGTCACAATTCTGCTGTGAATCCATCTGGGCCTGGGCTTTTTTTAGTTGGGAGGTCTTGTATTACTATTTCAATTTCATTATTTGTTATGGATCTGATTAAGCTGTTGATCTACCCTTGGCTTAACTTTGAAAATTAGGAACCCAGACAAGGCTGTCCACTGTCTCTACTCCTTTTCAATATAGTGCTGAAACACTTGCCAGAGCAATAAGACAAAGAAGGGAATTAAAGGAGTACCAATTACAAGAGGTCAAATTATCCCTATTTGCAGATGATACGATATTATACATAAGAGATCCCAAAAATTCCATTAGAAAACTGTTAGCATTTGTTAGTACTTTCAGTAAAGTAGCATGATACAAAATCAACTTACAAAAATCAATAACCTTTCTATATACCAATAACAAGTAATCAGAAAAAGCACTAAAGGAAACCCTCCCATTCTCAGTAGCCTCAAAAAATTAATGTATTTAGGAATAAACCTAACCAAAGATATTAAAGACCTCTATAATGAAAATTTCAAAACTCTAAAGAAAGAGATAGAGGAAGACACTAGGAGATGGAAAGACCTACCGTGCTTATGGATTGGTAGAATCAATATTGTGAAAATGAACATATGACCAAAAGCAACTTATAGAGTCAGTGCAATCCCAATCAAAATACTCATGACATTCTTCACAGAACTTGACAAAATAATCCTAAAATTCATATAAAATCACAAAAGACCTTGGATAGTCAAACAAATCTTGAGCAAAAAGAACAATGCTGGGGGATCATAAAACCAGATCTCAGATTATATTACAGAGCTATAGTCATAAAAACAGCATGGTACTGGAACAAAAATAGACATGTAGATTAATGGAACACAATAGAAGACCCAAACATGAGTTCATATAATTTCAGCCACCTGATATTCAACAAATGTGCTAATAATACACAATGGAGAAAAGATAGCATCTTCAACAAATGGTGCTGGAAAAACTCGATCTCCACCTGCAGAAAAATGAAACTTGACCCTTATCTTTCATCCTGCACAAAAGTCAACACCAAATGGATCAAAGACCTCAAAAATCCTGAAACTCAGAAACTGCTAGAAGAAAACATAGGCAGCATACTCCAAGACATAGGCTTAGGAAAGGACTTTCTAAATCAAACACCAGCTGCTCAGGCACTAAGGTCAACAATCAGTAAGGGGTACTTCATTAAATAACAAAGTTTCTGTACAGAAAAAGAAACAACTAAGAAATGGAAGAGGAAACCCTCTAGTGGTAGAAACTCTTCACCAGCTACACATCCCACAGAGGATTAATATCCAGAATATACAAAAAAAACTTAAAAAAGAAATAGATCTAAACACAGAGCTCCCAAGCAAAGAAACAAATATGGTTAAGAAGCACCTTAAAAAGTGCTCAACATCCTTAGTAATTATAGAAATACAAATCAAAACCATTTTAAGAGTTCATCTTACCCCAGTCAGACAGGCTAAAATCAAGAGAATGGAAGACTCCAAATGCTGAAGAGGATGTGGAGAAAGAGGAACACTCATTCACTGCTGGTAGGAAAGCAAACTCATGCAACCACTATGGAAAGCCATGTGGAGAACCCTCAAAAAACTAAATATAAATATACTATATGATGCAGTGATACTACTCATTGGCATATACCCAAAGGACGTTTCAAACTGTAGAGATATCTGTACATTCATGTTTCTTGCTGCTCTCTTCACAATAACTAAGAAACAGAAACAACCTAAATGTTCAACTGATGAACGGTTAATGAAAATGTGGTACAAATATGGTTAAGAAGCACCTTAAAAAGTGCTCAGCATCCTTAGTAATTATAGCACTGAGTTCTACTCAGTGCTAAGAAAAGAGGAAATTATGAAATTTTCAGGTAAATGGATAGAGCTAGAGAGTGTGATACTAAGCGAAGTAACACAAATTCAGAAAAGTAAGCAGTGTATGTTTTCCCTCATTTGTGGATTATAGAACCAATCCCTGATATGTAAGTATGTAAATTCTGATGTAACACCAGGAGCCGGCAAAGGCAAAGGATCCATGGAGGTAAAGGAAAAGAAACTACATGAAAGGGGGATAGTAGGGAACAGATGTAACCTGAGGGAGGTAGAAAAAGTTGGAATAATCAACAGAGAAGTGAGGAAGGAGGGACATGCAAGAGACTATGGTGTGGAGGAGCAAGGAAAGTCAGCAAAGGAAAGATGGTGGGAGTCGGGAGGTATTGGGGGGAGGGTGGTAATAATAGGGGCACTGTGACTAGGAAGAGAAGGAGGAGAGATGGAAGAAAAAAGAGTAGAGCTCTGTGAATCTGGGAGCTAGGAAACCTAGAGAGAAAAGGGATACCCTAGAAACCCTATGAGAAATGCACAGAGAGTGTTTGAACATTAATGCATGTGTATACCTAGGAACTGCTTGGTAGGGAACACAGTGCCAGATAGAAGAGACCTCCCTTAAAGTGACAAACATGCCATACAGCACTCCCCAAAGAAGTTTGTTTTTGCAACAGATAGAAGCTACTGCAGAGTTGTACATCTGGTCAGGCGTAGAGAACATACACCTGCGAGAAGCCCCGTACTAGGTGACACATCTACAGTCGAATCTCTACAACCAAAGCTCATGGAACACAGCAGAATAAGGGGTAGAGAGAGGGCTAATGCACCCCTCAACTCTCACCAGTCAGGCTTCAATATACTTCTGAGTGTGTTACACACAGAAGGCCTCAACTGGGCAAGTTTGGGAGAATAAGAGAGTGTAGAGTGTAGGATGGGCTCCTATATGGAAACTCACCCCATGGCTCAGGGACCATTGCAGAAGAGGAGGCAGCAAGATTGTAAGAGATAGAGCTGGTTCATGAACATAAAGAGGCAGAGGCTTCCAGGCCACTGGAGGCTTGCTCATGTGATCCTGCATCAACAGTGGCACTGAACTCGGGACCCATGTCAGCTCAATGAAACAAGGGCCCAAAGGGGATGTGAGAAATAGGTGGCAGCCCAGCACTAGATTGAGAGCTATTTGAGACTGGTTGCTGCTGGGTGAAGGAATGTATGGCTTACATACTACCACTAGATGGGCTGACTAGACTCCAGTGAATGCATTTACAGTGAAGGACATTTGGGAGCAAACATCTGAATGAATAGAACTCAGCATGTGTGGCAGAATGCATAGGGTTTGGTGGAGGGATAAGGGGAGGCATGGATGGGGAAGAGGTCTGGATTTGAGAGGGAAATGTATGAAATTTTAAAGGCTCAATTTAGCAAACAAGATGTTTTTTTTTTCTCTCTCACACATGGAAGTAAAGATGCTTCTCTCAGAGCAAGGAAGTAGACTAAGGGCTGTTAAGGAAGATGTTTTCCCTCAGAGAAAGGAGCACTGTAAACTTTTGACCTGGTCAACTTCCTGCTGCTAGTCATGCAGTGTTTTCATGACAGGATCCAGAGGCACTGTTTTCAGTGCCTATCCCTTCAGCAGAGATTGTGGACTGACCTTTAGGTCTCTGGGTTCCACCTGCTCAAAGGCAAGCCCTCTTGCTCTCCAACAAAGAGCTGCATCAAATACGAGAGCATCTAAACTCCATCTTCTACCAGTTCTGCCCTGTCCTCCTGCTCTCAGCCTGCTTTCTCTGACTGTTGAGCCTTTCTGGAGTTCTGGAATGCACATCAACTCTCTTCTGAACACCTACCAGCCACCCGAAACTCATGCTTCACCTTGCTTTGTTCTGTTATTGCTCAGCCATTTTCTCCCTGGGCTCCAAAGGCCAGTCGAAAAATGAAAATTATTTTCTCTTTTTCAAATTTATGATTTATAGGCCATTGCCATTAATGTTGGTTATACACCAGAAGTGGATGGTAAAAGACTACTGCTGAAGACACCACGTGATATGAGTTCGGGAAAGGGGGAAATCAAGCTTGGACTAATTTGTTTATTGGCAATTTATAAGAAAAGAAAGTATGCAGATAGTTTCAATCTACCATGTTAAGGCTTGAAATACAGGAAATATTTTCTCCCTTCACATGTTTATTTCATCATGTCAGTTTTTGAAATGAAATATACTTTCTAATATTTCACTTTTATGAAGACTTATACCTCTTCTTCACTTGTGTTTATTTTAGAAACATTTTAGGTGCATGCCTGGAAACACGGTGCTCGTTGTATATTTATGGATTCCACTATCTTACAGAAAATTGATGGCAAGTGAAGCGGTTTCCCTCCCTCTTTGAAAGCAGTCTACAGCATCGACCTCATATTCATACCTACAACTAGAAACTTCTTGCGTGACACAGTTATACACAAGTACCTTCTCTTACGCCATTTTACTAATTTGATTTTAAGAATTCCTAAGACTTTCCTTCTATTTCAATATAGAAATTTTCACTGTCACTACTCTTAAGGCATCATTATTTGGTTGGCCCATGAAAACTCTTATCAACACACTCCATACAGAACTCTCAGAAAGATACATGTGAATAATTAATTTTCAAAATCACAATTTAGAAAGTCTTTAATTAATGAATAATCTTTAAAATCTTTAAATGTGTTAATACATATTTCCATATTAGACAAACCAAAGAAGAAAATATCTTTTAGAAATTTTTAAAGTAGTAATTAATTTTCATTATAAATGCTGCAAGGAAAAAATTAGGAGCATCACCAAATAAAGATATATCAAATTTTGAATTGATATAATATCCCACATTGAAAGAAACATATTGGTGAACATATGGCTATAAAATGAAAAAAGGTGTTGCTTACTGTAAACTTGTAGTTTATTGATATAGACATAATGTTTGAAAGATTTCCACTGGGCTAAAAATTTCTAAAACAATCCTCTGATTTTCAGATCCAAACAGCATTAAAAAACAAATCATCTTTTGTAAGAACAATGATGTCTTACAACCAGTATCCAGTAAAGTTAATACAGGTTTGAATTAGCAGATCATTTTACATACTTTAGTATAACAGTAGCTAATGTTTTCAATATTTATAGGTTTCCGGTCATTTTGTCACCTAAGATGCTGCATAGGGCCACTTTCATATCCCTGTTTCTCAAGCTATAAATCAGAGGATTTAGGCTGGGAGGTAACAGACAGTAAAACACTGACATGAAGAGGTTCAATGATGATGCAGAGTTTGATAAGGAGCCTGAATATGCAACAAATCCAGAAGAGAGAAACAAGGTAACCACCATAAGATGGGGCATGCAGGTGGAGAAACTTCTGAACCTTCCTTGTGCAGAAGGAATTCTTAGGATGACACTGAAAATGTGAACATAGGAAATAACCATTAATATAAAACACATGAAAAGAAAACAAAAGCTGGAAATGATAAGTACATGTTCTAGAATTTGTTCTCCAGGGCAAGCAAGTGTGAGAAGTGATGGAATATCACAGAAGAACTGATGTATTATGTTGGGACCACAGAAATGGACAGAAAAGGTGCCTGCAGCATGAAGGGATCCATAGACACACCCACTGAGCCACACTGCAGCCACCATCTGCACACAGGCAGCTCTATTCATGATGGTCTCATAGTGCAGAGGGAGGCAGATGGCAGCATAGCGGTCATAGGACATCACCAAAAGAAGGGCAAATTCAGTGCCTCCCAAACATACGAAACAAAAAACCTGTAAGACACACCCCAGGAAAGAAATGGAGTGGATGTTGGTCACAGAGTTCATGATGGATTTGGGAACAGTGACAGAGATATAACAGATATCAATCAAGGACAAATTCTTCAGAAAGAAATACATGGGTGATTGGAGATGCTGATCTATGGTGGTGAGGATGATAATGAGGAGATTTCCCATTAGTGCTGCCATGTAATTCAGGAAGAAGAGTGTGGGGCACAGTGTCTGCAGCACTTGGCCTTCTGGGAATCCCATGAGCAAAAATTCCATGTAGTTTGTCATGTTGGTTAGTGTCTCAGTCATTGTGACTCTTGTCTGTTGAAATTCACATAAAATTAGCATTGCTTCAGTTACTTAGATCTCACTCCTAAGTTTTTAATATAATTGTTGATTTGTTTTACTCCATTCTTCTTGATGCTTTGTGGTATGATATTACAGGACAAATGCTATCTTTAAAACTGAAAAATTCCCAATCTTGTACAGTAAGTTTTATAAAAGCTCATAAGTGTAGTACATAATAATAAATGATCTTATCTGTCTCTAGGGGAAAGTTTGAATTAACTTTGATTGAATTCTTAAAGTGACAGGAATTTTTAACACAATATAGTTCAATATCAACCAACCTTAGAAATTTGGTTTATTTCCCAGTAAACTGCTTTCATAGATGAATTGATGTATAAATAATTTCAAATTTTTCTTTACTTATTTTTCTCCACCATGGTATAGCACAGGTAACCAAGAAAATGAGTGGGCATAGGAAAATATTTGTCCTGGAATAAAACTGTGTGATAATGATAGAGTTTCTAAGAAACAGCTCTCTATAGATATTCAAAGTCACAAGTGGCTTACTGATATTTTTACTGAAGTTTCAAGTTAGGTAGACAAAATATGTTTTTTGAAAAATGAATAGAATCTGTAACTTTATATCTCAAAAAATATAGCATATGTAGGCCACAAAGCAAGCCTCAACAGAAATAGAAAAGTGTAATGATTTGTTGTATCTTATCAAATCCAAATGAGATAAAATTAGAAATCAATACTGAATTAGAAACAATACAGTATATGGAAATTGAATAATACATCCTTGAATGATCAGTGGGCCATGGAAAAACTAGAGAACAAAATGTTTAAACCCACAGATGGAATGAAAATGGAAGTATAATTGACCAAAACCTCTAGTAAACAGCAACAGAGTTTCTAAAAGGGAGGTTTACAGGTATTTGTACTTACATTAAATTTTCAGAGAAAGTACCTAAATAACTTAAATACATTTCTTACGGTCTTGTAAAAGAAAGAAGTCAAACTCAAATCAGTAGAAAGAAAAAAATAAAAGCAGGGCAGAAATTAATGAAACAGAGAGTAAAGGGATGTTAAAAGAGACAATGAAATACAGAACTGTTTCTCAGAAAAATAAACAAGTTTGACAAATAATGAAAGTAATCAATCAGGGGGGTCAAAGTTAATAATATTGGAGCTTCAAAGCATAAATTACTAAGAGGACAATGAAGTAGAGATAATTATTAGAGGATTTTTTGGAAACATCTTCAAATAAAAATCCATATGAATTAGATAATTTCTAAACATATAGAATATCAAGATGAAAACAGAAGGTTATAATCCATGAGATCTCCAGTAAAAATGATAATGAAGTAGTAATAAAAATTCTTCAAATACAGAAATGCTCAGAAGCAGACAAATTTGCAGTCACATCTATCAGGCTTATAAAGTAACACCAATGCTCTTTGAACTATCATATAAAATAGGATGGGAAGGAATGCTGCCACTCTCATTCTATGAAGCAAATATTATCCTGATTCAAAAGCTAGAAAAGGATAAAATATAAAGAAAAATATAGATCAATTCATCTGATAAAAATAGATGCAAATGTTCTTAACAAAATACTTGCAAATTGGATTTGGCAATACATTAAAAGGATCACACTTCATGAGGTCAACTTGATCTCATTCTAAGAATGCAAGAATGTTTCAATTTACACCAGTCAATAACTGTAAAAGAGACAAAGGCTCAACAGTTAAGCACGCTGGCTGTTCTTGCAGAGGACCGGGTTTTGCTTCCCAGCATCCACATGGCAGCTAATAACCATCTGTAACTCCAGATCCAGGGGATACAATGCCTTCTTCTGACCTCTGTGGGTATTTCATGACTCAAGTACACATATATACATCCAGGCAATACACTCATACACATAAAAATAAAGTATTTTAAAAATAACAATATGACATGTAAATAGAATTGGAGGGGTACTGGGGAGATGGTTCAAGATTTAAGAGCATTTGCTTTTCTTGCAGAGGACCTGGGTTCAGTTCCCAATACTCATATTGTGGCTGGCTTATAGACATTGGTTCCATAACTCCAGGTCCGGAGGATCTGATGCCCTCTTCTTGCCTCTCTGGGCATTGCATGCATATGGTGCACTTACATGAAACCAAACACTCATAAATAAAATGAAAATGGTTCTTAAGGTATTTATTAAACAAATGAGTTTCAAAGTCATATTGGTCATCTGAATAGAAGCAGGAAAGGTCTTTGACAAGGTTCAACATACCTACATGATGGAAGCCATGAAGAAAGCATGAATAAAAGGAGCACATCTCAGCACAGTAAAGTCTATACATTACTGTTGGCCTCCATTATAGTAAATATACTAATACTGCATACATTCCCTCTAAAATCAGGATGAGACCAGGGTGTACTCAGCCTCCACTCCTCTTTAATATAGGATAGCACTTACATTTTTAATCATAGAAATGGGCAAAAGAAATGAAAATAGCACAAATAAGAAAAGACCACTATTTGCTAATGACAGCCTATACTGAAGCGATCCTAATCTTTCATATACAGGAATTAGACTTAACCCTCATTCACTCATTATATATAAATATTGTATATATAATATTACATCTGACATGAAAGGGGAAGTGGGCTATTTTTGAGGAGGAAGAGGACCTACAGGAGTGGGAGTGGAGCTACAGAGGAGGATAACAGGAGTGAACATGGCCAAAATATGATATACATGTAGAAATGGGTCATAAACTTTCTATGCTGAAAAGGCACATGTGACTGAGGTCCCAATATGTTAGATATGAGAATAAAATCAATTTTTTGAAAAATCATGCTCAGAAAATTTTTACAGTAGGTTAATATACACTTCTACAACTTATCTGTGTACTGGCTGTGATCTCAGCAGACTGCCAGAGAGTGCCAGTTCTGGCCTCACTCTGGCATAGAGATTGAGAACACAAGGGACTGTCTGAGAGCACCCAGATCCTGCTTCCACCTGGTGCTGATCTGAAGTTAGTAGGGGTCCAAACTTTAGAAGAAAGTCTGAGTGTACCTGACTGGAACCTGACTTGGGCTTCTGTGGATGCTCCTGAGCAGCTGATCTGAAGCCATCAGCTCCCACCAAAATAAAACCTGGGAGAACCTTAAATCTGTACCAACCAGCTTTACATGACCAATAAGAACAAAGGCACACCAATAATACAAACAGAAGCATACTTCAACTTAATTCTCATATCAGAATCATAAACAACAAAGAAATTCACATGCCAAAATCACAATGGAAGAATAATAAAATGGAAAGCTAAAACACTATGTCCCCACCAAACTCCACTAGTCCTGTGGAAGAATTCTGCAAGAAGAACCACCTAGAGGCAGCACAGGACACAGAATTTAAAAGAACAATCATAAACACTATCAAGGAATGTGGGAAGCGAGCACGGCCGAGCCAGCCAAAGATGGCGCCCTGGCTGGCTGCCAAACCTCGTGCTGTTTACTTCTACTCTTGGCTGACTGCCAAGGCTCATGATTCCCGCTTGTTTACTCCAAAGTATGGTGAGCCGAACAGGTGCTGCCAGCCTGATGATCTTGCTACGTGGCTAACGAACTGCACTCTGCCTGGCCGCTGCAGGTGTGTAAGCCCTGATTGGTCCCGGCTGGGGGGAGGGCTGTTGGAAACGCTATATGAACAGCTGAGAATGAAGTAAGAGAGAATGAAGTGAGAGTATGAAGTGAGAGATATAGGAGAACTACGAACGAGCAGCATCATAGTGGGTGAGATAATGAAGAGACTATAAGAGAGAATAAAGGAAGAAAAAGAAACAGAAGCTTGAACCTCACCTTGGTGTCTGTGTTGTCTTTCCTGGACTCTGCTGGACAGAGTCCCGACTTGCGACAAAGGAATTCAGTGCATTCAAAGAACACATGAACAAACAAATCAAAGAACTGAAAGAAGATAGGGATAAACTTCTGAATGAATTCATGAACGAGAAAGGTTGAAGAAAACTCAAGCAGAAATGAAGAAGGAAGTACAATATTCAATAAGCCAATTTGAAACAACAGGGGAAAGCCTCACCACCAGATTAAATAAAATGGAAAACAGAATATCAACATTGGAGGATAAAGTTGAAGAATTGGACCACTCAAGCAAAAAATATGAAAAATTTGAAAAACACAGTAATGGAAAATGCAGGAGATGTGGGACATGATGAAAAGACTAAATCTGCATATCATGGGCATAGAGGAAGGAGAAGAATTTCAGGTTAATGGTATTGAACAGATCTTAAACAGGAATGAAGAAGAGAATTTCCTGAAATAAGGAAAGACAGCTCCATAAAAATACAGGAAGCACATAAAACACCTAAAAGGCAGGATCAGAAAAGAAACTCCCCACAACATATCATACTAAAAACACTAACTGTACAGAACAGAGAGAGAATACTGAAAGCAGCAAAAGAAAAACAAGTCACATACAAAGGAAAGCCCATCAGAATTACAGCTGACTTATGAATGCAATTTTTGAAAGCCAGAAGACCCTGGACCAAGGTACTTCCAGTTCTAGATGACAATAGATGCCAGCCCAGAATATTTTACCCAGCAAAAGTATCTATTATATTTGACGGGGAAAGAAAAATCTTCCATGGCACAAATAGCCTTTCCACAAAACCAGCCTTTCAAAGAATACTTGAAGGAATACAGAGAGTGGAGAGAGAAACAACTATACCCTAGGGGCAATGAAAGAAAATAAATAAAGGTATAATTGAGGAAACACAAAATTAGACAAAGAACATAAACAGCAATTAAAATGATGGCAACCAATACACATCTTTCAATAATAACCTTAAATATCAAGGGACTGAACTCACCAGTAAAAAAAACACAAACTAAGTGAAATGATTAAGAATGAAAATCCATCTCTTTGCTATCTAAAAGAAACCTATCTCACCTTCAAGGACAGGCACTACCTTAAAGTAAAAGGATGGAAAAGAATATTCCAAGCAAATGGCACTAGAAATAATCAGGGGTTGTAATTCTATTTGACAAAATAGACTTCAAAGTAAAACTAATCAGAAGAGATAAGAAGGGTCACTTCATCTGATCAAGGAACAATTAACCAAGAAGATATTATAGTCCTTAACATATATGCACAAAACTCTGATGCACCCAAATTCATAAGAACAGCAATACAGGACTTTAAGACACAGATTAACCCCAACTCAGTAACAGTAGGAGACTTCAGTACCCCAATGTCTCCATTAGACAGGCCAACTGAACGAAGAATAAACAGAAAGACTACTGAATTAAATGATACCATACATCAAATGACCTAACAGACATCTTTCAAATATTCAACCCAAGCACCAAAGGATGCACTTTCTACTCAGCACCTCATGGAACTTTTTCAAAAACTGGCCGCATATTGAGCCACAAAACAAACCTCAACAAATATGATACCACAATGCAATTAAGCTCAAAATCAATACTGGACAAAGCCCTAGTCAATAAACAAATTCACAGTGATTAAACAACAAACTCCTAAATTATGAGTGGATCAAAGGAGAAATTAAGAAAGAAATAAAAGAATTCATGGAATTCAAAACAAAACAACACAACACAACCTCTGGGACGCTTTAAAAGCAGTCCTAAGAGGAAAGTTTATATCTCTCAGTGCCTACATTAAAAATTTAGAAAAAGCCCAAATAAATCACCTAACTGCAATACAAGATGCTGGAAAGGCAAGAACAAATGAAACCCAAACCCCTCAGAAGAGAAGAAATAACAAAAATCAGAGCAGAAATTAATGAAGTAGAAACACAGAAAACAATACCAAGAATCAATGAATCTAAGAGCTTGTTCTTTGAAAAGCTAAACAAGATAGACAGACACTTATCCCAGTTAATCAAGAAAAAGAAAAAACAAATACAAATCAACAAAATCAGAGCTGAAAGGGAAAACATCACGACACCCAAAAGATCCAGATCATTGTAAGGAAATATTTTAAAAACGTATATGCTACTAAATTTGAAACTCTAAAAGAAATGGATGGAAAACTAAAATCATGGGAGCACCAAAGTTAAACCAAGAAAGGATCAACAGTTTAAACAGACCCATAACATATAAGGAAGTTGAAACAGTAATACAAAGCCTCCCAACTAAAAAAAAGCCAAGGCACAGATGGATTTATAGCAGAATTCTACCAGACATTTAAGAAGACATCCAACCAATACTACTTAAATTATTCAAAATGATAGAAAAAGAGGGAGAGCTTCCAAAATCCTTCTATGAAGCCAGCATCACTCTAATACCAAACCGGATAAAGACACAACCAAGAAAGAAACTACAGATCCATATCCTTAATGAACATAGATGCAAAAATTCTCAATAAAATACTTGCAAACCACACATAGATGTATATCAAAAAGATCATTCACCAGATCCAGAGCTGCAGGGATGATTCAATATATGCAAGTCAATAAACGTCATTAATCATATAAATAGACTTGGAGACAAAAACCGCATCATCATCTCAATGGATACAGAAAAGGCTTTTGACAAAATTCAGCATGCATTTGTATTCAAAGGCCTAGAGGGAATTGGAGTGGAGGGAACATACCCCAACATAATTAAAGCTATATACAACAAAGCCACAGCCAATATCATTCTAAATGGAGAAAAACTGGAAGCATTCCCATTAAAATCAGGAACCAGAAAAGGATGCCCACTATCTCCACTCTATTTCAACATAGTTCTTGAAACTCTTGCTAGAGCAATAAGTCAGGAGAAGGAAATTAATGGAGTACTATTTGGAAAAGAAGAGGTCAAAGTATCACTTTTTGCAGATGATATGATACTATACCTAAGAGATCCCAAAAATTCCATCAGAAAATTCCTAGAACTGATCAACACTTTTAATATAGTGGCAGATTATAAATCAACCTACACAAATCAGTGCCCTTTCTATATACCAAAATAAGCAATTGGAGAAAGAGTACAATGAAATGCTCCCATTCATGATTACTGCAAAAAAATAAAATGTCTTGGAATAAATCTGACCAAAGACACCAAAGATCTCTACAATGGATATTTCAAATCATTAAAGAAAGGGATTGAGGAAGATACCAGGAGATGGAAGAACCTCCCATGCTCATGAAGTGGAAGAATTAATATTGTGAAAATGACCATCCTACAAAAAGCAATATATAGATTCAATGCAATCCCAATCAAAATCCCCATGGTATACTTCACAGAATTGAAAAAAATCTTCCTTAAATTCATATGGAACCACAAAAGACCCTGGATAGACACAGCAACCCTGAGCACAAAGAGCAACACTGTGGGGATTAATATACCAGATCTCAAAGTATACTACAGAGTTATAGTCATAAAAATAGCGTGGTACCTGCACAACAGTAGACACATAGATCAATGGAACATCACTGAAGACCCATACCTGATTACACACAATTTCAGCCACCTGGTATTTGATAAAGGTGCCAAGAGCACACAATGGAGGAAAAGCAGCATCTTCAACAAATGGTGCTGGCAAAACTGTTTTTCCACCTGCATAGAATGAAATTAGATACTTATCTTTCACCTTGCACAAAAGGCAATTCCCAATGGATCAAAGACGTCAGTGTGAAGCTGGAAACCCTGAAACTATTAGAAGAAAATATTGGCAGTGACCTACAAGATATGCATGTAGGAAAGGATTTTCTAAATCGGCAGAAGTTGCTCAGGAATTAAGGTCAGCAATCAACAAGTGGGGACTCATTAAACCAAAAAGCTTCTGTACAGCAAAAGAAACAATCAAAAAGTGAAGAGAAAACCCACAGAATGGGAAGAAATCTTTACCAGTGACACATCTGAAAGAGGTTAAACATCCAGAATATATAACATGCAAAAAACAAAGAATCACAAATCCAAATGACTGATTAAGATGGGCTAAAGATCTAAACAGAGTTCTCAGAAGAAGAAATAAAGATGGCTAAGAAACATCTCAAAAAGTGTTCAACATCATTAGTAATTAGGGAAATGCAAATTAAAACAACCCTAAGGTATCACCTTACCCCAGTCAGACTGGCTAGGATCAAGAGAACAAATGATACCAAATGCTAGCAAGGATGTGGAGAAAGGGGAATGCTCATTCACTGCTGGTGGGATTGTAAACTTGTGCAACACCTATGGAAAAGAATGTGGAGAACTCTTTAAAAAACGAAAAATGAACCTACCATATGATCTGGTTATGCCACTCCTTGGCATATACCCAAAGACTCACCCAAGAGACACTTGTACAACCATGTTTGTTGCTGCTCTTTTCACAATAGCTAAGAGACAGAAGCAACCTAAGTGCCCTTCAACTGATGAGTGGTTGACAAAAACATGGTATATTTATACAACGGAGTTCTATTCATCAGTAAGGAAAGATGAAATAATGAAATTTGTAGGTAAATGGATGGATGTAGAAACCATTACACTAAGTGAAGTAACAGAGACCCAGAAAAAATAAAAGACATATGTTTCCATCATTTGTGGGTCCTAGAACCAAATCCTTTTAAATTCCAGGTCCTTTTAATAAGATGATGCTGTACAGCAAGATGTCTCTTCTGCATGAAGTAACTACCATCATCATGACTTCAGCTGTGTCTGATTGCTAAACACCATCACAATTGGGCTTGTTGTCAATTGTGCTCATTCATTAAAGGAGGGGTTATCAGGGTCACTGGACTCTCACCAGAGTATCCAGCCATTCTTCCCAGCGGACTGTAGGTAATTTGGCCCTAACCACACTTGGTCTCCTGGATTTGCGGAGGGCTAAAGTATACAATCTTGGAAAGGCTAGGAGGAGACGTCATGACCCATGCTGGGTAAAGGCTTTCCAGTGTGCATGTCCTCAGGTCATTCATACACCTCAGCAACCCCTCAGTAACCTCGGTAAGTAATCTCACTAAATTCATTGGTTCTGCTTTTAACATTCTAGTGTCGAGCATTTCTTAGTTTCTTTAGAAAAGAACTCTCACAATGCTATAATTATGAGATATTAATGCCATAATATCTCATTAATGAAGAAAGAAAGAGAGAGAGAAAGAAAGAAAGAAAGAAAGAAAGAAAGAAAGAAAGAAAGAAGGAAGAAAGTGAAATGTAAAAGATATTAAAAGTATATGGGCATGGAGATATTTTACAAAATAGAACAAATGAGAAAACCTAAGCAAGTGATGAAGGTCTGTGTAGGTTTGTTATGATATATAAGGGGTGAGACAAAAATAATAAACACATAATCTTAAAATTTCTCTTGTCATAATTTAGTCAACTAGTTTAAGGGACAAAATGTATATCTAGCCAAAGTTTATCTGAGAATATTTGGTTTTCTAATCAAGCTTTATCTGTGTAGAACATGGTAATTAAAAGTATCAGACTGGTGGAATTAACCTTACTGGATGTCTAAGAGCTATACTTTGAGGCCTGTACTAATATGGTCAGAGTGACTTAAAGGACAGTTTTTGTTCCTTGCCCTCCAAGGTCAAATAAGTTCCAGGGGACTCTGAAACATCTCTCAAAATGTCCTTTAACTATGGTGAGTCACCTGTCCTTCTGTTCAGGGGGGCCATGGAGACCCCACAAGGTATACTTGAACAAGTGTCCAGTCTATAAGGAAGAGGGTCAACTCAGAGGAAACATCTCATTCATGCTTCCAAGTGAAGCCAGACATGGTTGAGAAGGAACTTTGACTTTTCTTTATATAGATGGAACTGGTAAAAACGAATTGATTTATTTGGGCCAACTGTATGGTCTTAAACACCCAAAAGGAAAGTGTAGCCAAAGAGTAAGTGATCAGTATATTTCTCTAAGAGTTCAAGGGATTATACTTCCCAGATATTAGGCTTAAGTCCATATAAAAAGTTATTTAGACAATTATTTCTCATTGATGTTTTTGTTCCTAGTCAGAAAGTGCTGCTCAGATGTATGACTTCAAATCTTGGTCTGCAATATTGTAGGGCCCACCTGTAGCTAAGGGAGACAACCAGCTATTGTTCTAAAATGATGGATAAATTTGTTTTCTCCCCCTACCCAGAAGCCTTTGAGAGGGAACTGACACTGTTTCTAACCATTCCAACAACTATCAAAATACCTGACAGCAAATCCTGAATCGATCATTCTTGAGTCCAGCCTTGGCAGACAAAAGAAAAATGAGGAGGAACCCAATAGAGGGATGCTTTTAGAAGCCCTTATCAAGGAATTCCTATGGACTCTCATATGAATATTTGAAAATTTCCCTGTTCTGACTTTTTTCTAGTTCCCTGTCTAGAACTTGTAATGCTTATTACTCTTGCCTTCAATTCTCCTTCACATCTCCTATTTACCAGTCAAGGACTTCTTTCCCCCTACAGATAAGAGTTATGCAATTTAGGAGTCTTTTAGATAGACCCATTGAAGGGATACCCCAATTGCCTCACCCTGCATCCCTGTTCAGCATGGAAGAAGCCAGAGCAGTCTGCATCCAATTCCCTAACCACAAGTTGGGTAACCTCTTCAGAGGATGGTGTGATAAGAATACAAGGTAGAAATTGGCTAGGCAGTTAGGGTTAAGGGGCC
The DNA here is from genome assembly GCF_000622305.1 of Nannospalax galili. NCBI lineage: Eukaryota > Metazoa > Chordata > Mammalia > Rodentia > Spalacidae > Nannospalax > Nannospalax galili. The sequence goes on from NW_008345009.1 coordinate 30,438, forward strand.
CCCAAAGAAAAGTAGCCAGTTTCTTAGCTAAAAAACACAATGTCCTTGGGCCTCTTAGCAACATACTCCATTCCAAATGCCAAAAATGTCATAGGTATGTGGGAGCTTTTATCTAATCCTTAAAAGATTTTAGGGTTACCTCTTCAGAGGGGGAAAGTTAGAGTAGCAAAAGCCCCATAAAAAAATAAGAGAAGAAAGAGTACATGAAATTATCAGAAAAAGTGATGGGAGATACGGGAGGAGTTCGAGGGGAGGGAGTGGGCATGGATTTGATCAAAACACCTTATATGCATATATGAAATTCTCAATAAATTGGGTTTTTAAGAAAAAGAACTCTAGAGCTCAAAGTAATTTTTAGTCTAAAAAAAAATAGCAAATCTTCACCAGCTACACATCCAACAGAGGATTAATATCCAGACTATACAAAGAACTCAGAAAAGAAAGAACATAAACAACCCAGTAAAAAGATGGGTGACAGACCTAAACAAAGAGTTCTCAAATGAAGAAATAAAAGTGGCTAAGCACCTTAAAAAGTGCTCATCATTCTTAGTAATTAGAGAACTAAAGATAAAACCACTCTAAGATTCCATCTTACCCCAGTCAAATTGGCAAAATCATGAGAACAAAAGACTCCAAATGCTGGAGAGGATATGGAGAAAGAGGAACGACTATTCACTGCTGGTGGGAATGCAAATTCATGCAACCACTACAGAAAAAAGTGTAGCGAACCTTCAAAGAACTAAAAATGAACCTACCATATGATCCAGTGATGCCACTGCTTGGCATATACCCAAAGGGCTCATCATACTGTAGAGATACCTGTACATCCATGGTTGTTACTGCTCTCTTCACAGTGGCTAACAGTAGCTAACAAATGGAAACAACCTAAATGTCCCTCAACTGCCTTATGGTTAATGAAAATGTGATACATCTACTCAATGGAGTTCTACTCAGCAGTAAGAAAAGATGAAATTGTGAAACTTGCAGGTAAATGAATGGAGCTAGAGTGCTATACTAAGTGAAATAACACAAAAACAGAAAAGCAAGTGGCATATATTCTCCCTCATTTGTGGACTGTAGCACCAATCCCTTACATGTGACTATATAAATGTTGATGTAATACCAGGATCCAGGTAAAGGGAAAGGCTACATGGCCGTAAATGAAAAGAAACAACCTCAAGAACAGATGTTACCTGAGGGAGTTGGAAAATACTGAGAATAATCAGCAGGGAGGAGAGGAGGGAGGGTCATGCAAGGGAACATCAGAGGGAAGTCAGGGGAGGAAAAATGGTGCAAGTCAGGAGAAATTGAGGGAAGGATGGGGATAATGGGGGCACTGTAATTAGGAAGGGAAAGAGGAGGAAAGTTGGATGGAAGAAAAAATAGTGGAGATGAGTGAATCTTAGAGGGCTAGAAAACCTAGAGGGAAAAGTGATGCCCTAGGCACTCTATGAGAAATGCACATTAACGCATATATATACTGGGAGCTGTTTGATAGGGAATGCAGTGCCAGATAGAAGAGACCTCCCTTAGAGTGACAAGCATTCCATACAGCACTCATCAAAGAAGCTTCTTTTTGCATCAGATGGAGGCTACTACAGAGCTGCACATCTGGTCAGGCACAGAGAACATATGTCTGGGAGATGCCCAAAACTAAGTGACACATCTGCAATAGAATCTTTACAACTAAGGCTCATGTAACATAGCAGAATATGGGGTAGAGAGAGGGCAAATGAACCCTTCAACTCTCACCAGTGATGTTCCCTTGTACATCAGAGTGCTATGCATAAGAAACTGTAGAATGTCAGATGAGACTCCTATATGGAACCTCACCCACCCATGCTCAGGGACCATTGCAGAAGAGGAGGCAGAAAGATTGGAAGAGCCAGGGCTGGTTCATGAACGTAAGGATGTGGAGGCTTCCAGGCCACTGGAGGCTTGCTCGTGTGAGCCTGTGGCAGCAGTGGCATTGAATGCAAGACCCATGTCAGCTCAATGATACAAGAGCCCAAAGTAGAGATGAAAAATAAGTGGCAGGCCAGCACTAGATTGAGAGCTATGTGAGACTGATTGCTGCTATGTGAGAGAGAGTATGACTTACATATGACCACTGGATGGGCTGACTAGACTCCAGTGGATGCATTTACACTGAAAGACACTTGGGTATAAACATCTAAATGAGTGGGACTCGGCATGTATGGCAGAGTGCATAGGGATTTGTGAGGGGATGGGGGAGGTATGGATGGGGGAGAGGAGTCTGAATTTTAGTGGGAAATATGTGAAATTTTAAAAGGTCAATAAAAAATATGTGAAAAAACATAGAAACAAAAAGAAAATATTTCACAACAATGAGTGATAAATTTACCAACACCTGAAATTTATACTAACACATTCAATGTTGAGGCAAAATCTAAAACAAAAAGACAAACATAGAGTCATAAATATAACTATAAATACAATTTGAAAATTCGGTGACTGTTAGACTCAATAGAAAATATAAATAGTATTAGAGGTTTTGAAGTATTATAAGCAAACTTTACTATTTATAGTCATAGACCCCTACATACATTTATTTCTTTCAGTGTTTATGTGAATCATTAATGACTATGAACAAATTAATAAACCACAAAAAATGTTTTAAAAGAACTCAAATCATGTAAAATTATTTTCTTCAGACTATAATTAAATTAAGACTCTCTAGATAATACAAATTAATCATTTTCATCAAAGTATTTCTGAGATTATTGATACTTTCAAAGACAATTATTAATAATTTGAACCAAATTATAATGGATATAAACAAGAAATTTTCTGAATTTCTTGAATTTCTGAATTTATCTAACCCAATAGCATTACTACATATAATTTTATTTTTCTAAATGATTAAATTACAAAAGCAAAAATATCAAAACTCAGTTGTGCAAATACAATTCTAAGCATGCATTTTAAAAAATAATAAATTAGCCAGGTATGGTGGCTCACACCTTTTATCCCAGAACTTGGTGGCAGAGGTAGGCAGTTCTCTGTGAGATTGAGGCCAGCTACATAGATGGTCTACATAATATGTTCAAGGTCAGATGGAGCTATAGGGATATTCTGTCTCAAAAAAACCAAAAAAGAATAAATTTAATTACAAAAGACTATAAGGAAATCATGAAGAATCAGTATTGGTTCTTTGAAGTGAAAACAGCAACAAAACAATGATTATGTATGCTACCTACAGTGCTGAATGAAAAGAAAAAATACAAATTAATAGTGGGCATTTTTTTTAATTTTTAAAAATGATTTATTTAATAACAACATACTTAGAAGAAGCATATCATTACAACAGCATTAACCTATTCAATAACATTTTTCTGAGCTAGGGTACATCT
>NW_008345009.1:34093-44925 GCF_000622305.1 Nannospalax galili
AATTGACATTGAGACGTTTTCACATGCATTTCTAATCTCTATATACATGACTATCACTGGTCACAGTCACGATAGTGGGCATTTTTTAAGTAGCTTCATTCTATATACCATGTTGAAACAAACATAAGGACATTATTGTAAAATAAATAATTTAGAAGAAATGGACAAATTTCAAACACATGTAATAAAAATAAAAAAGAAATGCACATTCTGAATATTTATTTTTAAAAAGTTTTTAGATGTCCACAGAGGCAACAATTAAAGTCTGGGTCATTTAAAAAACGGTATAATACCAAACAAAGATATATGCATAAGTGATCTCACCTCATAAAGCTACTATATCAAACATTCACATAAATGCCAGATAAAACAGAACTGCAGATTGGTGGGGAGATTAGAAACACCCAGAGTTTTCCACATCTCGCTGAGATTGGGGCATGAGAGATTTGTGGTGATTGTCATCGGAATGCCTTGAATTACAAGAGTACAGATGCAGAAAATAGTTAAAGTCTTGAAATCCTGGACTTTGGTTTTGTAATAAAAACAGATAACCATAACATGGACCACAGCAGGTGTGGTAGGGGAAGGGAATATTCTTCTCAGTGGAGCAAACGAGAGAAAACCTCAGTGATCTCCACAGTCACTGTGCTTCACACACACACTGTGAGCAAGCAGAACTGGCATTCATTGAGTGGGCAGGCCCTTGAGAGGTGGATCTCACCACTTCCAGTTTATTCCCAGGTGCCATGACAGATATCTGTCTTAAGAGGGGTCCTGCTGCCTTATCTCACAATTGTGGAAATCAGAAGCCCCAGTACTTTGAAACCTCCAAGTCCCAGTGGTACCCTCCTCTTCAGTGGCTATGAAGGAAGAGCAAATTCAAGAACACAGGAAGACAGATTTTTAAAAAAATATCAGTGGGTCAAAATTAATCCTTCAATGTTCAGGACTCTTCTGAAAATGAGGAAGAAGTACATGTAGGAAATGTTTTATACAGACAATGCAGGATCATTTCTATCAAAATAAGAATTGCCAATGACAACCATAGACATCTTATTCCCTAAAAATAAACTGATGTTGCTGATTACCTTAACTGCCTTTTGCCCAATTTCTCAAGCATTTGCAGTTTCATAGCAGACATGAATTAACACTGGTTCCAGCTACAGCAGAACCTCCCTGAGTCTTAGATTTCAAGGATGGCACACGTGAAGATTGGAAAATGGCTTTTGCAATCCAAAAGAGCCATCAAGGTAATTTCTATCTCGTATCCAATGACCATTTCAAGTTGGCATTTCTCATAGCTACCTTGCCTGAAGCAGAAATAAAATAGTGAGATGGAAAGTAAAAATGTCTGGCTTCTGGTGCTGAGCAGCCCCCATGAACAGCAGACACACGGTGCTGTGAATGGAGTGGCCACTTGGCCAAACACTGACATTAAACAGGAGATCATCACAAACCTGCAAATCTGCAGGAAGGTGCAGTGACTCTTTACTGTGATCTTATTCACATTGGGGAATTATTATTTTGCTTATTTAAGGCACATTTTTTTTCAAGAAGTCCCAAGTAATCCTCTTCTTAAAAGACCTGTGTTTCTAATGTTTCCTCCAGAAGCCATCTGATACAGACATTTTGAAACCTAAGAAATGAATGCACATGAAAAGACTAAAGGAATAGGCTATGGTTGTAGCTCATGGTAGAGTATTGACTAACAAGTTCAGGAGCCTGGGCTCAGTTCTTAGCATTACCAGAAAACAAATGTAAATAAATAACCAATATGGGGAAAAGGTGGCATAAATGCAATAAATTGAGATGATTTTTTATACTTTTTTAATTAAGAAAGTATTTTTGTTCTATGATTTCTTGATTCTTCATTAAATTAAGAGTTTAGATTTTACGATTCCTGAGAAATATCCATTTATAAAATTGTGTTCAGTCCTGTTTTGACCCTGCATCAATCCCTTCAGCTTAAAACTGCTCTCATTGTTATAGTATGCTTTTTGGACAGGTTTTTAAAAGTGAAAACCTTCACACCATACACAATGGAAAAACATGCCTCTCAGATACTACATTTGTTTTCAGCTATGTTTACTATTCTGCAGATGAGTCATGATTTAACATTTATTTTTTAATTTAATTTTTGTTGATGAGGGTGTTTAGTGGCCCTTCATTCTTCATTTTAAATGTGATTAAATGTAACTGTGGTCATACTTAAATTTTGTGTGAGGATAGTTGTTGAGATTTTTGTTGCTGTTGTTCTTAAAATGACCATTTAAACTACAGGAACGGATCAGACTCATGATTAGAAAAAAGAATTTTAAATTCTGCTAACGTAACTTCCAGGCATAGCCTGGCAAAGTTTAGGGAAAAGAAGGGTGTTTGAAGGCTTGCAGCAAGAGGAAAAGTTAATGTTTCTCTAGGTTTAAATGCTAACTACTCTGATTTGGTCTGAAATAACTGATGTGAACACTTCAAAGGAAATTTTGATTCCCCATAAACCAGCTCTCCTATAGTCTCATGAAGACCCCAAGTCCGGACTTACCTGGTATGTAACTCAAAGCACAATGTTTAATCTTCCTCTCAAGAGCTCTTCTACTGTTCAGGATGTGAGGGAGGAATTCGGTGAATTTTATCTGGATAGTTTGTCTTTTTAATGAGGTAGGAATAATATTCATTTGTTTATACTTAACCCCACGAGAGAACCATGGCCAGAGGGAGAAACACAACTGTCATGGGACCATGACTGAAGTTCTTTGTGAAACCCTGTTCACCTAGGATATTAATGGTGTGCTGGATGGTCCCATCCCTCATCTGTCACACCCTGTACTCATGCTCTGGTTCTTCCAGGGGTGTGTCCCTGACCAGAGACTCTCCAGTGAGTGTCCAGTGCATTTGGCCTGCTGTCCTGTTGCAATCCAAAGGAAACACTGACATCTCTAAACTCTATAGTAGGCTGCAGTTTGAACACATACATTTTAAAAATATATTGACATTTTTCTTTTACTTATTTGTGTGTGTGTGTGTGTCTGTCTGTAGGTCTGTAGGTCATGTGTGGGTTGGGTGGTGGGAGTGTCTGTGGAGGTCAGAAGAAGGAACTGGAGACAGCCTGAGAGGGTGGGTTTGGACCTCCATTGGTGTAAGGCTCTGATCTCAGCTGACCACCAGAGAGTGCTGAGTTCTGGCCTCCCTCTGGCAGCGGGCCAAAGAACTAAGGGGTCGGCCTAAGAGGCCCCAATCTTGCCTCCACATGGTGGTGAGCTTCTCCTAATTGTACCATACCCATCCCCCTACCTGGAATTTTTTAAGGCCCCTCCCAAGGCCCCAGAGCAGATCTAGCTTTGGTAGACTATGGCTGAGATTCTAGCAGACAGCCTGAGAGGATGGGTTGGACCTCCATCGGTATAGCTGCTCTGATCTCAGCAGACAGCCACAGAGTGCCAACTTCTGGCCTTCCTCTGGCATCCCTCTGGCAGAGGGCCTGAGAACTCAGGGGACTGCCTAAAAGCACCTGGATCCTACCTCAACATGGTGAAGGAAGCCTGAGTGTACCTGACTGGAACCTAAATTGGGCTTCTGTGGGTACTCCTGATTAAGTGACCTGAAGCCATCTGTTCCCTCCAAATTAAACCTGCGAGAACCTGAACCCTGTACCAACCAGGTTTACATCACCAATAAAGAAAGGATGTAGGCACCTGATAATATAAACAGAAGTATACTTCAAATTAATTCTCATATCAGAATCATAAACAAAAGAAATTCACATGACAAAATCACAATGAAGAAAGAATAACAAAATGGAAAGCCAAAAGACTATGTCCCCACCAAATTCCACCAATCCCATAGAAGAGTTCTACAAGAAGAAACCCCTAGACACTGAATTTAAAAGAACAATCATAAACATGATCAAGGAATTCAATGGATTTAAAGAATAAATCAGAGTTAAAAGAAGATAGGGATAAACTGAATGAATTCACAAAACAGAAACATTGAAGAAACCTCAGGCAGAAATGAAGAAGGAGTACAAAACTAAATAAACCAACTTGAAACAATGGGAAAAGCCTCACAACTAGAATGAATGAAATGAAAAACAGAATGGGGGGGAATGGTATACAAGGAACCTAGGAGATAAAGGGAAAGAAGGAGCTCAAGAGAGGTAGGACCATAGGAGAAGGGTATTATTGAGAGAAAGGGGAAAATGGGGGCACCTTAAGTGGGAAAACCATGATGGAGGGGTTAGACAATGTGAGAAACAAATAATGCCTAGCTAGTTCTAAAAATCAGAGGGAACCATGTTAGTCCAACAACCTACTGACAAATTATACATACCAGTTCAAGAAATATATGTCTAGGTAAGGTTTATCTGAAAACAATTGGTCTTTGCCCAAGATTTATCTACATGACACAGTAATTAAAAGTATCAGCCTGGTGGAACTAACCTTCTTGGATGTTTAACAAACTTTGAGGCCTATACTAATTTGGTCAGAGGGACATAAAGGACAGTTTTTGCTCCTTGCCCTCCTAGGTCAACTAGTTCCAGAGGACTATGAGCATCTTCCAAAATGTCCTGTAATTGTGGCAGGTCACCTGGTCTCTTGATCAAGGAGGCCGAGGAGACCCCATGAGATGGACTTGAACCAGTGGCCATTCTACAAAGAGTAGGGTCAACACAGAGGAAACATATCCTCCATGCTTCTAAGCAAAGCCAGGCATGATCGAGCAGAACCTTTGACTTATCTTCACATAGGCAGAACTGGTAAAAGAAATGAGCCAGGGGCTCCTCCCAAGCCCATGTGACCCCTGAGGAGCAGATCCTCAAATAATCATAAGAGTAAAAATAAATTGGTTTATCTGGGCCAACTGTATGGCCTTAAACACCCAAAAGGAAAGTATAACCAAAGATTAAAGGTACCAAAAAAAAAAATAAATAGAAGAAGAAAGAAAAACAGAATATCAACACTGGAGGAAAAAGTTGAAGAACTGGACCACTCAACCAAAGATTAAGGAAAAATTTTAAAAACACAGAAATGGAATATGTAAGAGATGTAGGACACCATGAAAAGACCAAATCTAAGGATCATAGGACTAGAGGAAAGAGAAGAATTTCAGGTTAATGGTGTTGACCAGATCTTAAACAAGATTGTAGAAAAGAATTTCCCAAAGTTAAGGAAAGACATCCCCATACAAATACAGGAAGCACATAGAACACCAAATAGGATCAAAAAAGAAACTCCCCATGGCATCAAAGTAAAAACACTAAATGTACAGAACAAAGAGAGAATATTGAAAGCAGCAAAAGAAAAACAAGTCACATTCATAGGAAAGCCCATCAGAAATACAGCTAATTTATTAATGCAAACTATGAAAGCCAGAGAGCCTGGACTAAGATATTTTCATTTCTACATGACAATAGATGCCAGCCCAGAATACTTTACCCAATAAAATATATATTATAGTTGAGGGGGAAAGGAAAATCTTCCATGACATGAATAGCCTCAAAGAATATATGTCCACAAAACCAGCCCTTCAAAGAATACTTGAAGCTATACAAAGAGCAGAGGGTACACACCAGGGATAGCAAAAGAAAATAAATAAAGGTATAGTCTAGGAAACACGAAATTAGACAAAGAACACAAACAGCAATCCAAATGATGGCAACCAATACACATCTTTCAATAACGAGCTTACATATCAATGGATCTCCCCAGTCAAAAGACACAGTCTAAGTGAATGGATTAAGAAACAAAATCCATCTCTTTGCTATCTACACAAACCCATCTCACCTTCAAGGATAGGAACTACCTTAAGGTAAAAGGATGGAAGAGAATATTCCAAGAAATGCCACTAAGGAAAAAGCAGGGGTTGCAATTCTAACATCTGACAAAATAGACTACAAAGTAAAATGAATCAGAAGAGATAAGGAGGGTCACTTCATTCTGATCAAAGGAATACTTACCCAAGAAGATATTACAATCCTTAACATATATGCACCAAACTCTGGCACACCCAAATTCATAAAAACAACAATACAGGACTTTAAGACACATATTAACCCCAACTCAGTAATAGTAGGGGACTTCAACACCCCACTGTCTCCATTAGAAAGGTCAACTGGACAAAGAATAAACAGATAGACTAATGAATTAAATGATACCATACATTAAACCAAGCTAACAGACATCTTTCAAATATTCCACCCAAGCACCAAAGAATACACTTTCTACTCAGCCCCCCATAGAACTTTCTTAAAAATTGAACACATACTGGGCCACAAAACAAACCTCAACAAATACAAAAAAAATTGAAATAATTCCATACATTCTATCAGGCCACAATGCAATAAAGCTCAGAAACACTGGACAAACCCCTAGTCCCTACATGAACTCATGGGGATTGAACAACACACTCCTAAACAATGAGAAATTAATAAAGAAATAAAAGAATTCCTGGAATTCAATGAAAATGACAATATAACACAACACAATGTTGGGGACACATTAAAAGCAATCCTAAGAGGGAAGTTTATAGCTCTAAGTGCCTACATTAAAAAATTACAAAGATCCCAAATAAATGACCTAACACTGCAATTCAAGACACTGGAAAGGCAAGAACAAATGAAATCCAGACCAAGCAGAAGAGAAGAAATAAAAATCAGAGCATAAATTAATGAAATAGAAACAAAGAAAAAATACAAAAAAATCAATGAATCTAACAGCTGATTCTTTGAAAAGCTAAACAAGATAGACAGACACTTAGCCCAGTTAACCAAAAGAAAGAAAGAGGAAATCCAAATCAACAAAATCAGAGATGAAAGGGAAAACATCACAACAGACACCCAAAAATCCAGACAGTTATAAGGGAATATTTTTAAAATCTATACACTACTAAATCTGAAAATCTAAAATAAATGGATGGATATCTGAACTCATGGGAACCACCAAAGTTAAACCAAGAAGAGATAAGCAATTTAAACAGACCCATAACATATAAGGAAATTGAAACAGTAATACAAAGCCTCCCAACTAAACAAAACCCTGGCCCAGATAGATATACAGCAGAATTCTACAAGACATTTAAAGAAGACCTCCATCCAATACAACCTAAATTATTCAAAATGATAGAAACTGACAGAGAACTCCCAAATCCCTTCTATGAAGCCATCACTCTAATGCTGAAACTGGGTAAAGATACAAACAAAAAAGAAAACTATAGACCCGTATACTTAGTGAACATAGATGCAAGAATTCTCAACAAAATACTTGCAAACTGAATTACAGACACACATCAAAAAGATCATTCACCATGATCAAGTAGGCTTTATCCCAGAAATGCAGGGTGATTCAATATATGCAAGTCAATAAATGTCATTAATCATGTAAATGGACTCAAAGACAAAAACCACATTGTTATCTCAATAGATGCAGAAAGGCTTTTGACAAAATTTAGCATGCATTTATGTTCAAACTCCAAGAAGGAATTGGACTGGAGGAAACATACCTCAACATAATTAAAGGTATATAGAATAAACCCACAGCCAATATCATTCTAAATGGGGAAAAACTGGAAGCACTCCCATTAAAATCAGGAACCAGACAAGGATGTATACTGTCTCCACTCCTTTTCAACATGGTGCTTGAAAGTCTTGCTAGAGAAATAAGACAGGAGAGGGAAATTAGAGGAGTACTAATTGGAAAAGGAGAGGTCAAGCTATCACTTTTTGCAGATGATGTCGTACTATACATAAGAGATATCAAAAGTTCCACCAGAAAACTCCTGGAACTGATTAACACTTTCAGTATAGTGGCAGGTTATAAAATCAACCTAAAAAATCAGTAGCCTTTCTATATATCAATAACAAGCAATGAAAGAAAGAATACAGGGAAATGCTCCCATTCACAATTGCTGCAAAAAAATTAAAATACCTTGGAATAAATCTGACCAAAGACATCAAAGATCTCTACAATGAAAATTTTAAATAATTAAATAAAGAGTTTGAGGAAGACACCAGGAGATGGGAGGACCTCCTATGCTCATGGATTGGAAGAGTTGATATTGTGAAAATGACCATCCTACAAAAAGCAATAAATAGATTCAATACAATCCCAATCAAAATCCCCATGACATACTTCACAAAATTAGAAAAAAAAATCCTTAAATTCATATGGAAGCACAAAAGATCCCAGATAGCCAAAGCAACCCTGAGCACAAAGAGTAACGCTGGGGGGTTTCTATACAAGAACTCAAAGATCTATGACTACAGAGCTGTAGTAATAATAATAGCATGGTACTGGCACAAAAATAGACACATAGCTCAATGGAACATCATTGAAGATCTAAACCCTAGTACATGTAATTTCAGCCAACTGGTATTTCACAAAAGTACCATTACACACAATGGAGGAAAGAGAGCTTCTTCAACAAATGGTGCTGGCAAAAGTTGATCGCCACTTGCAGAATGAAACTAGATCCTTATCTTTCACCTTGCACAGAAGTCAATTCCAAATGGATCAAAAACCTCAATGTGAAACTAGAAATCCTGAAACTATTAGAAGGAAATATTGGCAGTAACCTACAAGATATGCGTGTAGGAAAGGGTTTTCTAAATCAGACAGAAGTTGCTCAGGAATTAAGGTAAACAATCAACAAGTGGTATTTCATTAAACTAAAAAGCTTCTGCACAGCAAAAGAAACAATAAAAAAAAAGTGAAGAGAAAACCCACAGAATGGGAAAAAAATATTTACCAGTGACACACCTGAGAGAGGTTAAACATCCAGAACATATAAAGAATGCAAAAAACAAAGAATAGAGAAACCAAGTGACCCAGTGAAAAGATGGGCTAAAGATCTAAATAGAGCATTCTCAAAGGAAGAAATAAAGATGGTGAAGAAACATCTCAAAAAGTGTTCAACATCATTAGTTTTTAGGGAAATGCAAATTAAAACCACCCTAAGATATTACCTTACCCCAATCAGACTGGCTAGGATCAAGAGAACAAATGATACCAAATGCTGGCGAGGATGTGGAGAAAGGAGAACATTCATTCACTGCTGGTGGGATTGCAAACTTGTGCAACCTCTATGAAAAACAGTGTGAAGAACTCTTAAAAAACTAAAAGTGAACCTACCATATGACCCAGTTATACCACTCCTTGGCATATAACCAAAAGACTCATCCTATTGTAGAGACACTTGTACAGCCATGTTTGTTGCTGTTCTTTTCACAATAGCTAAGAGACAGAAGCAACCTAAGTGCCCTTCAGCTGATGAGTGGTTAACAAAAACATGGTATATTTACACAATGGAGTTCTATTCATCAGTAAGGAAAGATGAAATAATGAAATTTGCAGGTAAATAGATATATCTAGAAACTGTTATACTAAGTGAAGTAACACAGATTCAGAAAAACAAACAACATATGTTCTCCCTCATATGTGGATCCTAGCACCAAAGCCTTTTAAATTCCAGGTCCCTTTAATAAGATGATGCTGTACAGCAATCCATTCTGCATGAAATAACTACCATCATCATGACTTTAGCTGAGCCTGATTGCTAAACTTCATCACAATTGGGCTTCTTAACAGTTGTGCTCATTCATTAAAGGAGGGCCAAGAAAGGTCATTGGACCCTCACCAAAGTATCCAGCTACTCTTCACAGCCAACTGTATGTAATTTGGCCCTAACCACACATGGCATCCTGGATGTGGGGAGGGCTAAAGTATACAATCTGGGGAAGTCTAGGAAGAGAAGGCATGACCCATTCTGAGTAAAGACTTTCCAGTATGCATACTCTCAAATCATATATACACCTCAGAAACCCCTCAGTTATTTTGGTAAGTAAGCTCAATAAATTCATTTGTTCCCCAGTAAAACTTTAATCAAACATTGGCTTGACACTAGAACCTTAAAAGGGAATAAGCATTGCTTAGCATCCCCTGGAAAAGAAGTCTCACAACAGGTGGAAAATTTATCTGTTAATGTTATTATGTTTCAATTTAAAAAAAAAAGAAAATGAGAATGTAAAAGATGTTAAAAGGATATGGGAATGGAGATACTTTTCAAAATAGAAAAAATGAGAAAACCTAAGCAAGTGATCAATATATGTTTAGGTTTGTTATGATATATAAAGGATGAGACAAAAATAATATATACATAATCATAAAATTTCTATGGTCATAGTTTTGCCAACTAGTTTAAGGACCAAAATATATATCTAGTCAAGGTTTATCTGAGAATATTTTTTTTTCACCTCAGCCTTAGCACATGATAATTAAGAGTACCAGACTGTTGGAAGTAAACTTCTTGGATGTTTAACAGCCATAGTTTGAGGCCTATACTAATGCGGTCAGAGGGACTTAAAGGACAGTTTTTGCCCCTTGCCCTCCAAGGTTGACTAAGTTCCACGGGACTGTGCAACATCTCAAAATGTCCTGTAACTGTGGTGAGTCACCTGTCCTCTTGTTAAAGGAAGCCATGGTGACCCTACAAGATGGACTTGAACCAGTGTCCAGTCTACAAAGAGGAGGGTCAACTCAGAGGAAACATCTCGTTTATGCTTCCAAGTGAAGTCAGACATGGTTGAGCAGGACCTTTGACTTATCTTTACGTAGATGGAACTGGTAAAAGAAAGGAGCCAGGAGTTCCTCCTAAGCCCATGTGACCCCTGAGGAACAAATCGTCAAATGACCTTAAGTGTAAAAATAAATTGATTTATTTGAGCCAACTGTATGGTCTTAAACACCCAAAAGGAAAGTGTAACCAAAGAGTAAAGTGATCAGTATATTTCTTTAAGAGTTCAAAGGATTACATTTCTCAGACATTAGGTTTAAGTCTCACATAAA
>NW_008345009.1:45183-46600 GCF_000622305.1 Nannospalax galili
GCTGAGGAGGAACCCAATAGACAAATGCTTTTGGTAGCCCTTGTCAAGAAATTCCAATGGACTTTCATATGAATATTTGAAAATTGCCCTGTTCTGATTTTTTTCTAGTTCCCTGTGTAGAACTTGTAATGCTAATTTCTCTTGCCTTTACTTCTCCTTCACATCTCCTATTCATGATTCACAGACTTTCTTTTCCCCCTTGAGATAAGAGTTATGCAATTTGGGAGTCTTTTAGATAGACCCACTGAAGGGCTACTTCAATTGCCTCAGCCTGCATCCCTGTTCAGCATGGAAGAAGAAAGAGCAGTCTGTATCCCTATTCTCTATTAGCAATTTGTGTAACCTCTTCAGAGGATGCTGTGATAAGAATAGGAGGTAGGAATTTTCTTCACAGTTAGGGTAAAAAGACCTCAAAGAAAAGTAGCCAGTTTCTTGGCTAAATGTCAAACTGTCCTTGGGCCTTTTAGCAACATACTCTGTTCCAATGTCCAACAATGTCGAAAATATTTGGGAGCTTGTATCTAATCCTTAAAAGATTTTAGGGTTACCTTTTCAGAGTGGGGAGGGAAAATGTCAGAGTAGACAAAAGCCCCATAAAAATAAATAAATGAAAGAAAGGGGGGAAAAAAGGAGCTGGATCCCCTGGAGCTAGAGTGAAAGGCAATTGTGCACTGCCTAATGAAGATGCTGGGAACCACATTCCAGTCCTCTGAAAGACCTGAGCCATCTCTCCATCTCTTCATATGCATGTTTGTGGGTGCCCGTGAACTTACATCTAAGAATTTTTGTCTTTTATGCCCATCGTGTTTATTACTATCTTCCTCTGAGGTTTAAAATCAGCATTGTTATATAAATATATCTCTCAAAAATGAAGACGTCTCTATAGTAACACAAAGTATTGCCATTGTGTTGTAGGTGCTATACGACACTGAAGAGAAACAGAGAGATGAAAAGCATTTCTTTCCAGGAAGTTTGTTTGTGCCACCTCTTGACTCAGTGGTCTGTAGCCCCAGAGAGCCAACCCTAAATGCAACAAAACCTCAGCCTTTATAGCCACTGTTAGTGTCCCTTACTGTTCACTTTGTCTCCCATATAGCAGCGCATTCTGGCTGGATGTCCCACACTGCAGGTCCATGACAGAACTGTGTGCTTGCACTGGGGCATAGACAGTGCTGAACTGCCTTCCCTTTGTTCAGGATGGTTCCTGACATAGTCTTCATTTGATGCTCAGAACTCCTTAGGTTCAAAGACCATCATCTTGGTTTAGGAGTTGTGGCTGAGAAAACAAAACATAATACTACAAATTACAATGGACAGGTTTAGAAACAGATAGATGATGATAGATAGATTATAGATGATGATAGATATAGATAGATGATAGATAGATAGATAGATGATAGATAGATGATAGATAGAT
>NW_008345009.1:47663-61882 GCF_000622305.1 Nannospalax galili
GATAGATAGATAGATAGATGATAGATATTCATTCCTGGCTTTTAAACTACCATAATGTAAAAACTTCTCAGGCATCAAAAATTTTTAAAAGGATTTCAGTTACAGTAATTACTAAGCTAATAGAAAAATAATATTGAGTAGCTTCCTGGACATTTTTATCTTATGTGACAACTCTCTATTTACTATGTAACAATAATTTACCCTCCACCATTAGACTTTAGAGATGGAGCCATCAAGTGTCCCCTTCAGGAAATAGATTTAAGGCTGGATTGGTTAATAGTTCTTTCCTTTCTGTTTTTGACTGAAATATTCTTTAGATCAAAGTGTTATTGTTACTTCACAATAACACAAGGAAATTATAAGTAGCATACATTTAATAAAAGTGAAAACAGTAAAAAACAAAGGCATTAATTCCTCTAGGGAATAAAATTTCATCAGACTCTTTAGAATTAATTTTAAAGGTTCCTTAGATTACCCATGGGGAAAAACTTGTGAAATATATATTTGTTCATCCAAGAAAATCCTCTCTAGTTCTCCTAAGCTTCCACAAGATAAAATTCGATATGCATCAAACCAGTCAGAGAAGATCTGTTTTAGTACATTCATTACCAAGCTTCCCATTATCCCCTCATAATAAACAGAACAAAACTTGTTCTTTTTTAGTCTTCATTTCAAAGACTCTCCTGGTGGGAGGGTTGTCCATTTTCTTAGGTGCTGTTGTCAGCAGTCTTCTTGATTTGAGATTAATGCGTCCAACCTCTTTCAACCATCTGAACCATGATTTTGCTACTTAAAAATACCAGAAATGGCCACCTGGAAGTCAGTTTCAATTTGTTTTCTTTTCAGTATTTTATCAGCAGTTTCCCAGCTGAAAAGGATGGGCTGGAAATTTAAGTGGAGGAAACCGAATGAGAAAGCCTTGCAATCCCCAAGAAAGCAAACTAAGGAAGAGTCCCAGCACATAATTTCTGAGAAATTATTTTTTAGTTTCAGGTGGGAAAGTCTGTGGACCCATTAGAGATCTGATTCGCATTCCTTTTTTAAAAAAACTTTTTTAAGGGGCTGGAGAGATGGCTCAGCAGTTAAGAACACAGGTTGTTCTTGCAGAAGACCTAGGTGTGAATCCAAGCACCTATATGGCAGCTAACAACTATCCATAACTCCAGTCCCAGGGGATCTGACAGCCTCTTCTGACCTCCGTGGGCATTGCACGACATGGGTGCACTTACCTGCATGCAGGCAATACATGCATACACATAAAATAAAAATGATAAATAAAATTTTTTAAAATACTTATTTTATGTGTATGCATGTATTGCCTGCATGTATGCAAGTGCACCCATGTCATACAACGCCCACGGAGGTAAGAAGAGGGCATTGGATCTCCTGACATTGGAGTTGTGGATGGTTGTTTGCAGCCATGTGTGTGCTAAGAGTCGAACTAGATCCTCTGTAAGAGCCTCCAGTGCGCTTAACCACTGAGCCATCTTTCCAGCCTACCCCATCCTTTTTAAAAGCAACTTTAAACTTAAGCAAAACTATAGGTAAACACTTAGTCCAAGATAATCTTGTTTTAAATACATTTTGCATGCACACACACACACACACAAATGTACATACATGTTAAAGAGATTGATTTGCTCTATTTACTTTCCCACATGATGAATCATGGGATATGATAGTTCAATTAATGTATTCTATATGTATAACTTATAATGCGAAATCATGGCATGATTTATATCAAATTAATTTTAATCACATTACCAGCAATAGCAGATAAGAAGGGAAAGTCTATATACCTGCAGTTGTGGTTTATCATTAACAGTGAATACATTAGTTTTTACACCATAAGCAATTTTAAGAAGTAGACCGGGCAGCATCTTAGTTTAGGAGGACTCCAAATTAGAATTAGTTTTCTCATTACCTCCCTTTCCCTCTTTGGCAAGTTACATATCCCTTACATACTCCCTTAGTAATTTTATAGACTCCTGCACAACTTTTGTGCTGTATCACATCTAGTCTGAGGTCTTCAGTTAATCCCCTTCTTGCAAAATGTGTTTCTTATAAGATGTATACTGATACAGTCTGAAATTACAGGAAACCCCATGACCTTTCTGATCAAGAGGACAGGTGACTTATTAGAGGGCCTTATTGTCCTCTAGGTTATGGCATACCTTGGAAGGCAAGAGCAAAAATATTGGGTCCTCTCTTTGAGTAGCTTACCCTTATTGGTGTAGCTTTGTTGAACACCCAGGAGAACTTTACCAGTCTGGTAATTTTAACTTATGTTTAACTTTTAGATATAGCCCTAGACAAAACAATCCAAACAGTTTTAAATCAATTTTGGGTTTGTTATGGGTCAGTCCTCAAGAGGTTAAAACCTAAAAAGTTAGTAAAAGCACAAGCAATTATCTTAATTAGATTAGCAGTTTTGTTCTTTTAAGCCAGTTCTTGAAGTACCGTGAGTACAATAGCATAGCCTTAGGACTATAGTCAGAGATACATCACCCTCAGTATCACCCATCACAAACCTTGCACAGTTAAACCTTTTGCAAATTGGCTGTAAGCTTCACACTTCTGTCATCATTTTTTATTTTTAATTTTTAGAACAAAATTTTATTTTATCATGTAAAACCTGTAACCTCACATTTGCATCCTTCTCAACAATTGTTTCTAGTTCCTATTAACTCTTCCTTATTTTATCTCCCTAAACAAGGGTTGATTCCAAATAACATTCATGGCACATTGTAGCAAATTAAGATTACCTGTACATGTACTTTAATGACCAAGCTATTCCTTATTTTAGTATCAAGAAAACTTTATCTCCACTTGAAATTTTACATTTCAGTAAGAGTCTTAGAACAATAAAAAACAAACTTGAAATGAAGGAATGCTGTCTTCAAATACAAAAAAAAAAATCGGGCAAAAGCATAGACAGAGGCAAAAAATCTTTATATGTCAATGTATAAATGTAATTTTAGATGACAGAGAACTCATTAATGTCTTTTAATCCTCATCAAAAGTCATGAAGGGTATTATTTTTATTGTCCTTTTACATAAACATTTTGGGTTTTTCTCTACAATGTTTTAAGGTTTCTGTGAATTTAGTCCTCAATTATTTTGAAACATTATTGCTATATTTGACCCACTGTTACTTACAAAGTGTAATTTTTATATCCCTTCTTCCAAGATTTTTTGTTTATTTTTTCATCTAGACTTTTTCATCTGATCCTTTGGTCTTTTTTGAACTCCAATGATGGAGAAATTATTTTATTCTGCAGTAGTGTCAGCCAGGCCCTAGTTCAATCAGCAGCTTTAGTTTCTCTGGCCAACAAAAGGTTTAGCCCTCTTTAAGAACCTTTGTACATCCAGCTGATGCTACTTTTGAATGCAAACTATGTCTTTTAAAGGACCCAAATAAATGCTTCAAAGAATCAAAAGCCAAGAAGTTCAGTCATCATCGAGGGCTTTCAGCAGGTTTTTCAGAATAGAAAGGTCACATTATAAGTTATGACATAGGATTTTTCCTACAAAGTTTTTAATCTCCCAGATTTCAATACATCTTTTAATTATTCCTGAAATTGAGTGGAAAATGCTTCAATTTTCTACAAATGGAACAATTTGCTGCATTTTCCAGATGTGGAGAAATGGAAGCCTAAACAGAGGAAATAAATATTTACATATCATAAGAAAACCTACTTTTAAAATCACTACAAATATTTAAATATCTGTAAATATTGCTATGTATGTAAAATGCCTGTACACATACTTAATAGCATGCCTGCCTGTATATGCTTGCATGCATGCATGCATACATGAACATATTTATGTAGATGTCCATATTTTCCTGAAGGAATATAGAAGAGAAAATATAACTCTAGACAAGACTTAAAAAGCTTGCCAAGTGCCCAGGTGAGGTGGTTCTTGCCCATTATCCAAGCCCTTGACAGGCAGAGGCTGGAGAACTTCCACAAGTTCAAAGTTGGCCAAGAATACATAGTGAGACCATGCCTCAAAGAAAGACAAAACATAAAAACAGCCTCAAAGCTCTAAAGCAAAAAATGTGGTAGTTAATCTTAATTGTCAACTTCACTGGATATGGGATTAAAGTCACTGGGTGTTCCTGTGACAGAATGATCATATTATTTGTAGCAGGTAGTCCCACCCTAAATGTAGGCAGTTCCTTCTGGTGGCAGCCCACATAAAAGGGCATGGAAGAAGGATGCTTTACTTTTTGCCTGCTTGCCTTTACCCTCACTGGCAAGTTGGTCTATCCTATTATTGTGGCATTTCTTCACCAGTATCAGAACCAACCTCTTCAGTTTCCAAGGTGAATAGAAGACTATCCCTAGACCAACCTAATTTCTTACTGTATCCTTATATTTACAGAAAAGTATACCTCCCCGCTCATCACAAAAGCTTCTTTTTGCAACAAACAAAGATTATTACAGATTTTCCAACTAGTCAAATGAAAAGAGTAAGTGTCTATGAGACGCCAAATCCTAAGTGACATATCTACAATTGAACCCCTATACCTAAGGCTTTGAGAACACATTGGAACATGAAAGAAAAAAATACTAATTGATATTTCGACTCCCACCAGTGAAGCACCCTCATTCAACAGATGAGGATTAACTCAGAAATTTACAACCAGCAAATGTGCAGAGAATAATCGACTTCAGAGTGCTTGTGCCTGGGTAGAACACCTACATCAAACCTCTGAAATCCAGGGCTCAGGGACCATTGTGGAAGAAGTGGCAGAAAGACTGGAAGAGTCAGGGGTTGTTGATGACCTCAAGAAAACAGAGTATTCCAGATGACTGGGAAGTTGCTCATATGAACTTCCAGAAATGGTGACATTCAAGCTCAAACCAGACAAAAACTGAAGTGCAGAAATGGGTAAGACACCCCAAACTTAGCTGAGGAACTATTGACGACAGATAACTACCTTGAGAGGGAGAGTTTGTTTTCTTTAATCTAGTGACACTAGATAGGTTAACCAGGTTCCAGTGGATGGAATAATATGGAGGGACATCTCGGAATACAAACTTTGCTCAATAGACATTAACATATGTGACAGAATGCATGAAATCCAGTTGGGGGCCATTCAGGGGTGCAGATAGGGAAAGAGATCTAAATATGATCGAGATATAGTGTTAGAAATTTGGAAGAAATCAATACCAACAATAATAAAAAGAAAAATAATAATATAGAACATGGAGTGGGAGGAATAGGGGGGTGAGGGTGAAGATGAGGAAGAGGGAATGAAGGTGATCAAAATACTTTTAAGAAATTCTTGAATATACAATAAAAATAAAACCAAAATAACATAAAAAAAATTCCACAGTATTAAACCAGGCATGGTGGAGCACACCTTTAATCTAAGCACTTGGGAGGTAGACGCAGGCAAATTTCTGTGAGTTCAAGACCAGCCTGATGTATATAGCAAGTTGCAGCCAGCTGGGGCTCCAGGGAAACCCTGTCTTGAAAGAGAATTCAAGAGTGTTTATAAATATCGTTTATCAACTCAAAGAGGATTCAATATTTTCCAAGAGAACACAAGCAGACATTCTGAATGAAATAAGGAATTCAACCAAAAATATGAAAATATAATTTAATAAAAAGATAAAAACACTGAAGAAAACCCAAATAGAAATGATGATTGAAATGCAAAAGAAAATAAGTCAAATTTAAAATTCTGAGGAAAGCCTCACTAAAAGAATGGATCGTGTACAAGAGAAAGTATCAGAGTATTAACACAATAAAGAAGAAATGGATCATTCAGTCATAGTCTATGATAGAAAATTATTAAATATATGGAAGAAATGTGCAAAAACTCTAGGACTCCATGAAAACACACAACCCATGTATTATAGGTATACAGGAAGAAGAAAAATTTCATGTGAAAAATAGAGAAAATATCTTTCAATGATCCTAGGAAAGAATTCCCAAATCAAGGGAAAGAGTAATCCATCCAGATACAAGAGGCACATCTAACACAAAACATTCAGGAACATACTAGGGAATCTACACACCATATTATATATGAAACATAAAATGTACAAAAAAAGAGAAAACATTGAAAGCTGCAAAAGAGAAGGGCCAAGGTACACACAAAGGCATGCCCATACAGTAATGTCTGGCATTTCAATCTAAACCATGAAAGCAAGAAGGGCTTTGATTGATACCCTTCAAATTCTGAAAGATCACAACTTCAAATCCAGTCTAATACTCCCAGAGAAATTGTCTGTCATATATAAAGGTGAAAGAAAAACTTTCAGTGATAAAAGCAGGAAATGAATTCAATACCAACAAGCCAGCCATACGGAGGTCAGTCTGAAAAGAATGATGGGCCAGGGATAGTCACGCACATCTTCAGTCCCAGCACTCAGGAGGCAGAGGCAGGTGGATCTCTGTGAGTTCATGGTCAGCCTGGTCTACATAGCAAGTTCCAGGCCAGCTAGGGCTACAGGAAGACCCTGTCTCAAAAAGACAAAAAAAGATGTCTGTTATAACTGAAGGAGAAAGAAAAATCTTCCAGAACATGAATAGACTAAAAGAACACATGTCCACAAAACCAGCCCTTCAAAGAATACTTGAAGCACTATGTCTCTTTATAAGTAATACTGTTATGGAATAAAATATATGCATATTCGATGAATAAAAAGAGTTCACAGTTGCAGTAATTGTGGCCTCCTGCACAAGACCCATGGTAACTCAATTAAACTATCGGCCCAGAATGGAGCAAGGGAAATGGGTGCCAGGCTGGCTCTAGCCTGGGAACTGTTCTGGACTAATTACTGCTGGGTGAGGGAGAGTAGATCTTTCTTAAGATCTCAAGATAGACTGACTAGACTCCAGTGGATGAACATGCATGGAAGACTATCTGGGTACAACTGCTTAACTGCTAGAGGGGTAGAAGACATGGATAGGGGAGGGGGACCTAGAGTGGGTTAAGAACTGCTGTACGAAATGTACAAAACCTCAATAAAAATGGTTTTAGAAATATGGGATACCATGAAAAGACCAAATTTACACATCATAGACATAGAGGAAGGAGGAGAATCTCAGGTAAATGGTACTTACCAGATCTTCAACAGGATTGTAGAAGAAAATCTAACAAAATTAATGACAGACATATCCATACAAGTATAAGAAACACATAGAATGCCAAGCAAACAGGACCAGAAAAGAAATTCCCCATGACATATCATAGTAAAAACACCAAATGTACAGAACAAAGAGAGAATACTGAAAGTTGTAAGATAAAATAATAAGTCATATATAAAGGAAAACCCATCAGAAATACCAATGGGAAAAAATATTATAAGAAAATTACACTGAGAAATGGAGGCATTGTAATTCTAATATCTGACAAAATAGACTTCAAAGTGAAACTAATCAGAGGCAATAAATGTGGTAACCTCCTTCTGACCAAAGTAATAACAGATCAAGAAGATACTGCAATCATAAACATATGCGCACCAAACTCTGGTGAACCCAATTTCATAAAAAAGTACTTTAAGACACAAGCAAACCCCAACTCAGTAAAAGTTCATGACTTCAATACACAACTACCTCAGAAAGACAGATCAACTATACAAAGAATAAACAGAGAGACATCTAAATTAAAAGATGCCATACTATCAAGTGGACCTGAAAGACATCTAGCAAATATTCTACCCAAGCACCAAAGAGTACACATTCTATTCAAAACTCCATGGAACTTCCTCTAAAATTGACCACATACTGGGGAACAAAACAAGCTTCAAAAAATACAAAAAAATTAAATAATTCCATACATTCTGTCAGACCACAATACAATACAATAAAGCTTAAAAACAGCACCAAAATAAGTTCTAGTGACCACATGAACTCATGGAGAGTAAACAACACACTCCTGACTGATGAGTGGGTTAAAGAAGAAATTAAGAAAGAAAAAAGTATTCCTGGAATTAAACAAAAAGGATAATAAAACACAATGAAACCTCTGTGATACTTTAAAACAGTCTTAAGACAGCAGTTTATACCTCTTAATTCCTACATTAAAAATGTAGAAAGGGCACAAATAAATGACTACACATAGAAATTCAAGACTCTGGAAAGGCAAGAACAAATGAAACCCAAACCTAGCAGATGAGAAGAAATAACAAAAATCAAAGCAGAAATTACTGAAATAGAAACAAAGCGAACAATACAAAGAATCAATGAATCTAAGAGATGGTTCTTTGGAAAGAGAAACAAGATAGACAAATCCTCAGTCAAGAATATCCAAATGAAAGAAAGAACGAATCCAAATCAACAAAATCAGAAATGTAAGGGGAAATATCAAAAAAAAACACCAAAAAGATCCAGAATATTATAGGGGAATTCTTTAAAAACCTATACTTTCAGAGGTTAAGAGCACTGACTGCTCTTGCAGAGGACCCGGGTTCAATTCCCAGCATCCACATGGCATCTACAAATCGTCCTTAACTCCAGTTCCAGGGGAATCTGAAGCCCTCATTTGACCTCTGTGGCACTGCACAACATGGGTGCACTCACATACATACAGGCAATACATCCATACACATAAAAAATTATTTAAAAATTATATATATATATATATATATATATTTAAAAAATATATATATATATATATATATAAACCTATACTCTATTTATTTAGCTTGAAAATCTAAAAGAAATGGATGAATACCTAAAATCATGGGACCACCAAAGCTAAACCAAGAAAAGATCAACAGTTTAAACAGACCTGTAACATAGAAGGAAAAGGAAACAGCAATACAAAACCTCCCAACTAAAAATAATACTGGGCCCAAACTGATACACAGCACAATTCCACCAGACATTTAAGAAAATATGCAAACAGTACTACTGAAATTATTTAAAAAGGCAGAAACAGAGGGAGAAATTGCAAACTCCTTCTATGAAGTCAGTATGACACTAGTACCAAAACCAGGAAAAGACACAACCAAAAATTAATACAATACACCCATATCCTTAATGAACATAGGTGCAAAAATTCTCAACAAAATTCTTGCAAACCACATACAGACACCCATCAAAAAGATCATCCACCAAGATAAGTCAGCTTTGTTCCAAAGATGCTGGAATGGTTCAAATACTACTATTTCAATAGTAGTATGCTGGGCCAGTCATTGTCGTGTTTATTGGGTTTTACAGTAGGGTAGGACCACTGATTGGTTTTCTCCCTAGTCAGCTTGCATAAGATCCTCTGATACTATGAGAACTAGTTTTAAGGAGGAGGCTTCCAGGTCAGTTCCTGCTGGATTGCACCAAGTCCTGTGTCCAAAGTGTTTCTTGTCATCAGCAGTAGTATCTTACCAAGTACTGGGAGGAAATCAAAGGCTGTGGCAATAGCCGGTGTTATTCTTGGAGTCTTTTGGACTACCCTAACCAAAAACTTGAAGGGAGGTTTCACCTGCCTGGTGCTGCCTTTTGTTATATAACATTCAGCTATACAAATGCACTAATATATATTTTGATTGTGTGTTTTTCAGTAGGCTTTCAAACTAATACATTTCTTACCGGTTTTCCTCATTCCCTAAGTATTACTTATCTCTCATAGATCTCCTCCTGCATCCTGTATCCCAGGTAAAGTATGCCCATTTTCTCCTTTTCCCCTATGATAGCACCAAATGCCTACTGTTCCCATCTCTTGAGCTCCTACTTCCACTTTATCCAGTGGTTCCAATCGATTTTCCTGAATCCTGTGATTACAAGAGGTTATACACTAATATCTAAGAATTTTAAGTAAGATTTACAATTGAGAGAGAACATGTCTCCTCTTTTTCTGAGTCTGTGTTATTCCACTTAGTATAGTGGTTTCTTGTTCCATCCATTTACCTGTAAATTTCATATTTCTTTACTGCTGAATAGAACTCCATTATGTAAATGTACCATGTTTACATTACCCATATATTTAGCTTCCAGTTCTTAGCTATCTTGAAAACACAGCAACAAACATGGCTGTGCAGAGATTTCTGCAGTATGATGAGGCTTTTGAATATGGGCAAGGAGTGATATAACTAAATCATATGACATATTTATTTTTAGTTTTTTAAGAGTTCTCCACACTGATTTATACAATGGTTGCACCAGTTTGCAATCCCAGTGAATCCAGATTTCCCAGTCTCTGCAACCTCAGTAGCATTTGGGGTCATTTTTCCTCTTGATTTATGCCATTCTGAATAGGGTTACAACAAAATTTTAAAATAGTTTCGATTTACATTTCCCTAATTATTAAAGCTATTGAACACTTTTTAAGGTGTTTCCTATCATTTTTTTTCTTCTTTTGAGCTCTCTATTTAGATCATAGCCCAATTTTCAATTGAGTCAATTGTTTGCTTGATTCTTTGTTTTTTGAGTTATTTCTATACTCTGGATATTAACCCTCTGTAATATGTACAGCTGGTGAAGCTTTCCTCCCACTCTGGGGCTTCCTCTTCAGTCAATTGGCTGTTTCCCTTCCTACGTATAAGCATTTTAGTTTAATGAGTTCCCATTTGTTAATTGGGAACTCAATTAACCCTTAATCCCTCAGTAACTGATGTCTGATTTAGAAAGTCATTTCATGCACTTATATATTGTAGTGTACTATGTTTTCTTTAAACAATTTCGGCATTTCACACTGAGATCTTTTATACATTTGGAGTTGACTTTTGTGCAGGGTGATAAGTATGGGACTAATTTCATTCTTCTACACATGGAGATCCAATTTTGCCATCACCACTTGTTGAAGATGGTGTCTTTTCTCTAGTGTGTGTTCTTGGCACCTTTATTGAGTATTAGGTGCCTGAAATTTCCTGTACTAATGTTTCGGTTTTGTATTTTGTTCAGTTGATCTATATGTGTTTTTGTGACTAGCTCTGTAATATTGTTTAAGATCTAATGTGGTAATCTCCCCAAGCATTGTTCTTTGTGCTCAGGATTGCTTTGGCTATCTGAATTCTTTTATGTTTCCATATTAATTTTAGATTTTTTTTTTGTTGTTTCTGTGAAGAATCTCATGGGGATTTTTATTTGGATTGCATTGAATCCATACCTTGCTTTAGTAGGATGGTCATTTTCAGAGTATTAATTCCACCGTTTCATGAACATGGGAGATCTTTCCATATTCTTGGCTCTTCCTCAATCTCTTTCTTATTTAGTTTTCAATGTAGAAATCTTTAATGTCTTGTTTAGGCTTTTCCCAGGTATTTTTCCATATTTTTCTGGCTATAGTGCATGTGTTTCCATGAAATCTTCCTCTGATTGGTTGATATTGGTATATAGAAAGGCTACTGATTTTTGTGAATTGGTTTTTTTATCCTGTCAGCTGATTGATCATTTCTACCAGTTTTCTGGTGGAATTTGTAGAATATCTTATGTATAATATGATGTCATCTGCAAATAATGATAATCTGACCACTTTTTTTCAATTAGTACCCCTTTACTTTCCTTTTCTTGTCTTATTGTTCATGCAGTATATTGAAAAAGAGTGGGGACAGCCTTGTCTGCTGCTTAATTACAATAGACTGCTTAATTACAATAGAAATTCTTTACTTTCTTCTCCATTTAGAATGCTGTCAGCTTTGGGTTTTTTGTATATAGCCATAATTATATTGTTCCTTCCAGTCCAATTCTCTCTAGGACTATTTACCATGAATTCATGTTGAATTTTGTCAAAGGCCTTTTCTGAATCTATTGAGATGATCATGTGCCTTTTATCTATAAGTCCATTAATATGATTTATTATGTTTAATGGCATACTTGTATTGAATCATACCTGCATCTCTGTAATAAATTCAACTTAATCATGGTGGATGATCTTTTTATGTGTATCTGTATGTGATTTGTGAGAATTTTTGCATCTATAATCATGAGGAATATGGGTCTATACTCCTCTGTGTGGTGTGTGTGTGTGTGTGTGTGTGTGTGTGCACCTGTGTGTACATCTGTGTGTGTCTTTACCTAGTGTGGTGGTTTGAATGAAAATGTCCCCTATAGGATCCAAGTATTTGTACATTTTTCCCCAGATGGTGGAGCTGTTTAGGGAGGTCTTAGAAGGTGTGGCTCTCCTGGAGGAAGCATATCACTGGGGGTGGTCTTAGAGAGTTCTTAAACCTCACTGGAACTCCAGTTGCACTCTGGCTTCCTGTGCATGCTGTAAGATGTAGGGTTTAGCTTCCACTCCTCCTCCTACCACCTCTGTCACCATGCCTCCCACCATGACAGACTATAATTCCCTTGGAACCATAAGCTCAAATAAATTCTTCCTTCTATAAATTGCCTTGGGCAGTGTTTCTATCACAGCAACAGAAAAGCGATTAATACAGTAATTGGTACCAGGAGTGGGGTGCTGGCTGTGAAGAAGCTGATCATGTGGGGTTTTCAAGAAATGTGGAAGGCTTTGGAAGGTTGGGTTAGAAAAGCTGTTGATTGCTGTAAGCAGAGTTTAAAATTCCATTCTAGTAAACACCTGGAAAAACCCAGTGCTGAGAACAATATAGTTCCAGAGGGAAATAAAGACTTAAGCAGCACTTGGGATAGTTTGGCAAAGAGCCTGGCTGGAATCTACCCTCCACCAAAAGCTTGCCTGAGGCTAAGTTGCAAATCAATGGACTAATTTCTCTGGT
This sequence comes from Nannospalax galili, assembly GCF_000622305.1. NCBI lineage: Eukaryota > Metazoa > Chordata > Mammalia > Rodentia > Spalacidae > Nannospalax > Nannospalax galili. Next base: position 60,305 of record NW_008345009.1, read on the forward strand.
GGAAGAAATTTCAAGACAACCTAATGTAGAAAAGGTGGTGTGGCTATTAATGGTGAGTATTATGCAGATCTATAGTGAAAAAGAGAAAATGGGGCAGAAAGAAATGCAGTTTGGATTGAAAAAGAGCACAGAAGATAAATGTTGGAGCCTTGACCTGTGATGGAGAGGATCCCTTTGATAAGGAGATTAAAGTGATTAAGGAGAGGCCTACAGATACAAACTTAAACAATGGAGAGAGTGCTCCAGGGAAATACCACATCCAGTTAAACCTCCAACTTGTGAAAGGAAAATACTGCAGGGACTGCTGAAGAGAAAAAGATTCTAAAATGGGTAAGCAGGCTGGAGTCCATCCCAAACTTGCAGCCAAATTTGGCAGTGTCATTCACCTGGTGCTGGCTTTGGAGGCATGAAAGATGCAGAGTGAAGGGGTCATCACATCAGTTCCTCCTCCACCATGGTTTCAGAGAGCTGCCAAGGCCAGGCAGTGTGCACCAAGTGTTCCCCTGCATACAGAAGGCCCTGATAGGCCATTATGTGAAGCTGTAAAGGTGAAGCCTGGTTGGCAATGGAGACCCCAAGAAGAGTCATGATATCAGACCTGTGAGGCTTCTGCCAAGAAGACCTGCATATAGGCAGTGGTACCAGCCCAAGAGAGAGATGTATGTTGCACACAGCAAAGCTAGAAAAGATGAGCCATCTAAGCCATTTGGAAATAAAGTCCCAGAAGTTGGACGTGGAGCTACTGGATTTGGTCTTTGTCCTGCTGGTTTTTGGTCTTGTTTTGGTCTGGTATTTCCTTACTATGCTTCTATTCCTCTCTTTTGGAAAGGTAATGTGTATTTGATTCCACTGTATGTTGGGAGTATGTAATTTGTCTTTTGATTTTACAGGGGCTTACAGTTAAGATATTTCAATGAGTCTCAGAAGAGACTTTGGACTGTGGACTTCTGAATAGTATTGAGACTGATAATGACTATGGGGACTGTTTAAGGTTGGACTAAATGCATTTTGCATTTTGCATTTTATATGGTCATGAGCCTATGGGGACCAGGGGGTGGAATGTGGTGATTTGAATGAAAATGTCCCCCATAGGCTTCAAGTATTTGGACTTTTTGTCCCCAGATGGTGGTGCTGTTTTGGGAGGTCTTATAAGGTGTGGCTATCCTGGAGGAAGCACGTCACTGGAGGCAGGCTTAGGTAGTTCTTAAGTTTCACCAGATTGCCAGTTCAACTCTTGTTTCTTGTGCCTGCTGTAAGATGTAGAGCTTAGCCTCTACTCCTCCTCCACCTCTGCCACCATGGCTCCTGCCATGACAGACTGTAATTCCCCCTGGAACTGTAAGCTCAAATACACTGTTCCTTCTATAAATTGCTTTGGTCATTGTTTCTATCACAGCAACAGAAAAGTGACTAATACACCTGGTTTTGATATTAGAGTAATACTAGCTTCATAGGAGTTTGGGAGTTCTCACTCTGTATCTTCCTGGATAATTAAGTAATATTGGTTGTAGATTTTCTTTGAATGACTGCTAAAATGCTGTTGTTAATCCTTCTGGACCTGGGTTCTTTTTTTTGTTC
>NW_008345009.1:61892-64457 GCF_000622305.1 Nannospalax galili
GTGCTTGGGAGACTTTGTTTGTTTGTTTAAATTTTTTATTTGTTATGAGTCTGTCTATGTTGCTAATCTTTTCTTGGGTTAACTTTAATGATTCTATTGAATTTAGAAATTCTTCCATTTCTTTTAGAGTTTGTAATTTAACAGCGTATAAGTTGTTAAATTATCACTTTATAATATCTGGGTCTTTTGGTGTCTGATGTGATATTTCCCCCATTTGTCTCTGATTTTGTTGAGGCAAACTCCACCCAGCCAGTCACTGTTTCTTTCCCACTGAGTGGGGAGCAATTGCTGACTTTAAGGTGCCCAAAGCAGGCTCAGAGTTTGCACTTAGATTCCACTACTTCATCTTTCCCTGTCGGGGTACTGCCCTGGTAACAGACACTGAGAACACCATCTATGAAATTCCTACGGGCACCACTTTAATAGATTTCCTGCCTGGAATCTTTCAGCCCACTTTGCCTGGATGCTGTTATGGTGGGAGTGACTGCTCTACTGCAGTCAGAACAGCAGCAGCAAGTCCAGCTGGATGTAAAGTTAGTGAGTCTATTAGAAGAGGTTTGTTCAAGTGTTGATAAAGCCAAATCTTGGACTGGAGAAGTAGCAGATGTACTATTCCTATTCCATTTAAATTCCAAACAACCATCTTACTCAGAACTCTGTGTTAAGGGTTCAGGTAGAATCCACACCAATTTCTATGGTGACTGCCCTTTTGTACATTGACTTAAAGAGTGCATAAGGACTCTTTTTCCCTGCCTCCTCCTCAGTATTGGTTGCTGTTTGAACTTTTGTTAAGTGCCATTCTGACTGGGGTGAAATGGAATCTCTATGTGATTTTGCTTTGCATTTCTCTGATCACCAAGGATGTGTAGCTGAGCAGATTTATTTCTAGGCCCTCAGTTCTATGCCATTGGCCTAAATGCTTTTGTGTCACTACTATGCCACTTTGTTACTGTGGTTCTGTAGAGAAGTTCGAAATCAGGGAATTTACCTCCATCATTGATATTTTTTTCAGAATTTCTTTGGCAACATGGGGAAATATTTTTCCTTCCATAGAAATTTTAGGATATTTTTCGGGTTTCAGTGAAGAATGTCATTAGGGGGTTTGGAGAGATGGCTCAGCAGTTAAGGGCACTGTCTGCTTTTGCAGAGGACCTGGTTCAGCTCCCTGTGTGGCTACAGTCTGTAAAACTGTTTCCTTGGAATTTGTCACCCTCTTCTGACTCTGCAGGCATTGCACAACATATTTCACTTACAAACATGCAGGTAAAATAAAATAAAAAATAATAATAATAATTTCCAAAAAGACTGTCATGAGAATTAATTTCCAAAGGATTCTGACCAAGAATAATCAAAGTATTCAACATATCTTTGAGCCATTTTTCTGTATGTTATTTCTCTTGCAGTGAAAAAATGCCCAACATAACAGGACGGGAAAAATTTATATTAGCTCCTGATTTCAGAGTTTGTGGTTCATTATGGACAGGAGAGTATTACAGAGTTGAGGCACTATTCTAATAGAATCATTGAAGCAGAGAGAACAAGATTCTAAAGCACATCTCAGAGACACACATCATCCTGAAGTTTCCATCACCTTCAAAAATGTCATTACCAACTGAGAACCAAGCATTCAACACATGAGCCTGGGTCTCAGAGGAGTGACACACATGCCTCATTTACAGCTGTGAACTCAGCATTCAATTATCCTCAACATTTTGATCACTTATGAATTTCCATTTTGATCATTGCCCTTGCCAAAGAAGGCTTCTCTGAGCAAAGCTGAGAACTGTTTTGGTTTACAAGTTTAAACATATTTAGAAAACACTTAGTATATCCATTAAGCAATTATCAATAGTATGTCTCCACCTAGACCTGGGACCTCCCAGGCTTTGTGAACAAGTTCACAGTAACAAGTTGATATTCTTTCTCATAGAGCAGCCCCAGAACCGATCGGGAAGTGACTAGTTAGCCCAGAAACATTGGTTCCACTATTGCACCACAGGGTATATCTTGCCTGGCAGTCAGCATTATAACACACAGAGTCCAATGCTGAGTGAGATCATTGATGACTTTTCTCCCCAAAAGCTTGTATAATAACACCTTCTGACTCTATGCATGCTAGCCAAGAGTGAGGAAAAATCCAGGTATATTCCAGCTTTATATCTCAGAGTTCTGAATGCAAAGTGTGCTATGTCTTTAGGAATAGAATCTTCCTGTCTGGTAATGGTGGGTAAAGAAGAGTGTTGACAATAGTCTGATGTTTTTATTTTCAACTATTTCAGCCATTTATTTTGATTACATACTTAAATATATATTTCATCACAAAATATGTTATTAAGATAAACTTCACCTGGCTATATTTACTCTTTTCACTTTTATTTATTTTTTGCAAATATTTAGGGTTTTGTGCATTTCATATACATTTTAATCAAATTTAGACCCCCCCTCCCCTACTCCCACCCCCTATAGGCCTCACCACAACCAGATATTCTATCATATATGTTAAGTCCTTTCCTACCAAGCATTTGTATCGAGATGCCCCACAGTACAAATTGCTGGAGTCTAGTC
>NW_008345010.1:0-513 GCF_000622305.1 Nannospalax galili
TTTAACAGACATACTTTGAGGTCTATAAAAATTTGGTCAGAGGGACATAAATGACATTTTTGCTCCTTGCCCTCCTATGTCAACTAGTTCCAGGAAACTATGAGCATCTCTCAAAATGATCTATAATGGTGGTGAGTCACCTGTCCTCTTGATCAAGGAGGCCAAGGAGACCCCATCAGATGGACTTGAACCTGTGTCCAATCTATAAAGAGGAGGGTCAACACAGAGGAATCATTTCATCCATGCTTCCAAGCAAAGACAACCAGAGCTGAGCAGGACCTTTCACTTATCTTCACATAGGTGGAACTGGCAAAAGAAAGGAGACAGGGGCTCCTCCCAAGCCCATGTGACCCCTGAGGAACAGATCCTCAAACGATCTAAAGAGTAAAAATAAATCAGTTTATCTGGACCAACTGTATGGCCTTAAACACACAAAAGGAAAGTAAAACCAAAGATTAAAGAGGCCAATATAATCTCATAAGAGTCCATAGGTATAGCCAAAGGCTACATACC
>NW_008345010.1:4040-11388 GCF_000622305.1 Nannospalax galili
TGATAATCAGTATTTCACTGTTTCCCTGATATGAAGGTTTAAGAGAAAATTGATAAGAACTTTTAAAAGTTATAAAAATTCTTTATATGTTCATTATGATAGTTATTACAGTTTGCATTTTTCTGTACAAGTATATTTTTAATTTATTTTTTTTAATTATTAATTCCTTGAGATCTTAATACAATATATTTTTATCGTAGTACCCCCTACTCCACAGCTCTTCCAAGATCCACCCTTACCTCTCTACAACCCAAACTCATGTTCATTTTCCCCCATTGAGACAATACGTGTTGCCCAACAATTCTTGGGTATAGACCCTGCCCTAGATTGTGGTTGACTAACACCCTAGATGAAAACAGACTCATCTGATACCAGAAGTAGAAATTGCACTAGCTCCTCAGCTATGCCCACCTCCAGCCTACATGATGGGATTCTGCCTGGCTTAACCTTGAATGAGTCTTGTGCACGCTGTCAAAACTGCTGTGAGTTCATATGTGAAACTGCTTGGAAAGCATTGTTTTCTGTTGTTATCTATCATCTCTGGCTCTTACAATCATTCTATCCCCTCTTCCAAAAAGATCTCTGAGCCTTGAGTATACGGGTGTGATATATATGCTCCATTTGAGACTCAGCACACTGCAATGTGTTATTCTCTGTAAGTGAACCGGTTGTAAACCAATTACCAACAACTACAACAGAGGTAACCCCTCCCTGGTACTGGGGTTTTTTATTTACCAGGATGAGGTGTATAGTTACTATACTGTCCCCCTCTTATAGGATAATTCCATTGAGAATTTTTAATAAATTTATATGTATATATTTTAGAAAGGTTATATAGTAGTGTTTCCACAGAGCTTTTTCAAACGGCCTTTAGTGTTAATTCATCTCCCCATATTCCCTCCTCTACCCTACCCTTCCTTCTCCCATCTCATTTGAACTTTCCTGTACCACTGTTCCCCTTTCCCACTTTATATTACTATGGTCTGTCTTCCACCCCTTGAACAGTCTCTCCCACAAGACCACTTACTAGTTTCCCAATATCTACGGAAATTACAAGTGAAACACATATATCTAAAGATTCAAGGATAATATCCACATATGAGGAAAAAATTGCAGTTCACCTTTGAGGGTCTAGGTTAACGCGCACAAGATAGATATTTCCAGTTCCATGTTTTTATCTATGAAATTTGAAATTGCATTTTTGTTAACAAATAAATACAGTGTGTAAAGGCCCCGTGTTTTTCTTATCCAGACATCAGTTTATGGGCATTTAGGATATTTCAATTTCCTAGCTATTGTTAAGAGAACACCAAAGCATATGCTAGAAGAGACGCTGTCCTAGTTTCTTTCTATCGCTGTGATAAAAAACACTACCAAAAGCAACATGGGGGAGAGGGTTTATTTCACCTTTATCTTACACTTTTCCGTGGAGGAAATCCAAGGCAGGTCCTCAGGGTATGAATTTAAGTACAGACCATGAAGGAATGATGATTACTGGCTTGTTCCCATGGCTTCTGCTCAGCCTGCTTTCTTATAAGACCAAATTCCACCTGCCCAGGGGTTATACCACCCACAGAGGGCTGGGCCCTTCCCACATTACTCAATCCCACAGATCTGGCCACAGGCCAGTAAAATGGAGGAAATACCTCAGGTGAGTTTCCCTCCACCTGGGAGTGTCAAGTGGACAACTGAAGCTACCTGAACCCTTGTCAAATGACACACAAACACATCACTATTAAACCACAACCTTTCCATTTCTTATACCCCAAATTTCATGTTAATATTAATATGACATTATAAATTGCTGTAGAATTAAATGTTCCACAGTCCTTAAAAATTCAAACACTTCAAAAGCTCAGTCTCCTTAAAAAGTCTCTTAACTGAGATTGTAGAGAGTATGTTCCTGGATAGGACTCCTACATTAAACCTTACCCACCCATGGCTCAGGGACCATTGGAGAAGACAAGGCAGAAGAGCATAAGATCCAGGGGTAGTGCATGAGCATAAGGACACAGAGGCTTCCAGACCTCTCGGAACTTGTTCATATGCATTTGCAGCAATAGTGTCAGCATGCATAAGACCCATGCAAACTCAATCAGACAAATACCCAGCATAGAACTGGAGAAATGCTAGCTAAAGAACGAATGACAGGCAGCTAATTACTGCTGGGTGAAGGAGAGCTGTTTTTCTTTAAGGGTGTGATTCTAAATAGGCTGTAGACTCCAATGGATGAATGCACTGAGGGACATCTGGGTATACAATCTTGACTCCATAGAGCTTATCATATATGACAGAATGATTGAAATCCAGGTGTGTAGAGGGGGGAGCTTTGGGGTCTGCAGATGGGGAGGGGGGTATAAAGATGATTAAGATGTTTTGTATGAAATGCATAAAATTCTTAAGTGCTGTCTTATTTCAAAAGGGAAGAACTGGGCTCACTTAAGCAAAATGAAAGCCCAGCAATATGGCTCAATGTTGGACATCTGGGATTCACTCATGATCTTCTTCTGGGCTCTGAAGGGCTTGAGCATCTTCCCTTCTCTGGCTTTGCCATTCATAGCGCAGAGCTTCCACCATAGTCTCAGCCCAACTGCACTCCACACTTGCTGCTGCCCTTAGTGGTTTTTCCACTGATTCTGACATTTCCAATATGCTCCAATGCAACTATTGCAGATGCAATACCAATGTTGCTGCAGCTAGTGAGGCTGGCAATGAGGGGCTCTTAAGTTGCAGCCATTTCCCTCGTGTGCCAGAGCCTCAGCTACAGTCAGTTACATTGAGGTCTCCTTCATTTCCCTCTCACATACATGCAGGGTATGCACTGAGCTCCTCAGACAGGCAACTCAGACATCTGGCAACTCAGCCACTGCAAGCAGGAAGGTTTTGTTAGTGTTTGTATCACATAATACAACTCAGAATGTGAATAAGAGACATAAGGTAATCAGTTTCTGCGTCCTGAGGACACTATGCATAGTTCCTACAGGGCATATACAACTAATTAACAAGAAAGTTTCATAAGGGAAATGTCCCTTTGAGTTCACGGGAATGAATGACCAGGAACAATTTCCTAAGATTTGTTGATTGTTTGTTCTTTATTCATCTTTGAAAAACATTTCCCATAGATTGTTTCTCATGGAAAATCAGACCTTGTTATGAATGAGAACTAGACCTGTGTACATGGTAGCCACACAAAGAAGCTCAAGTTTAATAGCAACCATGTTTAAGAAGAACTGGTTCCTCAGTTATAATTTTTTAGGGTAACCTTACCCTTGATCATAATAGTCCTTGGTCTCCATCTAGAGAAAGTCAAAAGGAACTAAGGTGCTTGTTCAGTGCAGCTCAGAGGGGTCACTCTGCAACACTGCTCTCACTAAATAGGGAGAAAAGTGATCATTCATCCTTATTCAAATTGATGCAGATCATGTTGAACTATCTCCTGTGTATTGTGCCAAGTACAGATTGTATATTAGCAGAGTTACAAGATAACAACTGGAGAATCCAAATTATACTTTGGGACTCTATATATTATAAATAATTTAAACCAAAAAAATACTGTGTTGACAAAGAAAATATGTAAACCCATTAACGTTTTTTCTGTATAGGGAAAAATGTAAAATGTAACATGTTTATGTGTCTATGTGTTTAGAAAATAAATATGCAGTGTGTATTAACAATTTCTGCTGAGACTGGAGAGATCACTGAATGACTAAGAGCACTAGCTGTCCTTGCAGAAACCTGCATTCAATTTCTAGAACCCACATATTGGCTAACCATCCATAACTCCTGTTCCAGTGGGTTCTTCTGCAGGCATTGCTCGACACGGGTGCACTTACATGCAGGCAATACACACATACTCATAAAATAAAAATGAAAAAAATATTTTGAACACTTGTGCTTCATACTCATGAAAATGGTTAAAAATTTTAGTAGTAATAGTAAAATGTATGGTCAATCATTTCTGCTTTTTTTAAAAATTTTACAAAAACTTTGAGAATTTCATATATGCACATAAGGTGTTTTGATCAAATCCATGCCCACTCCCTCCTCTCCAACACCTCCCATATCTCCCCATCACTTTTTTCTTTTTCTTTTCTTTTTTTCTTCTTTCATTTATTTATTTTTAATGGGGCTTTTGGGTACTCTAACATCCCCCTTCTGAAGAGGTAACCCTAAAATCTTTTAAGGATGAGATAAAAGCTCCCAAATACACTTTGGGGTCTTTTACTCTAACTGCCTATCCAATTCCTACCTCCTATTCTTATCAGGCCGTCCTCTGAAGGGTTTACCCAAATTGCCGATAGGGAATAGGGACACAGACTGCTTTGGCTTCTTCCATGCTGAAAGGGATTCATGGTGAGGCAACTGGGGTACCCCTTCAGTGGGTCTATCTAAAATGATTCCCAAATTACAAACTCTTATCTACTGGGGGAAAAGAAAGCCCTTGAATCATGAATAGGAGATGTGAACGAGAAGTAAAGATAAGAGTAACTGGCATTACAAGTTCTAGTCAGGGAACTGAAAAAGTCAGAACAGGGCAATTTTCAAATATTCATATAAGAGTCCATTGGAATTTCTTTACGAGGACTTCCAACTCATCCCTCTATTGGCTTCCTCTTTTTTTTTCCTTTGGACTAGGGCCAAATTACATACTGTTGGCTGGGAAGAGTGGCTGGATACTCAGTGAGGGTCCAGTGACTCTGCTTGGCACTCCTTTAATGAATGAGCACAACTGTCAACAAGCCCAATTGTGACTATATTTAGTGATCAGGCTCAGTGGAAGTCATGATGATGGTAATTATTTCATGCAGAAGGCACTGCTCTATACCATCATCTTATTAAAAAGGACCTGGAATTTAAAAGGATTTCATTCTAAGAGCCACATATGAGGAAGAACATACATCATTTGTTTTTCTGAGTCTGTGTTACTTCACTTAGTATAACAGTTTCTAGATCCATCCATTTACCTGCAAATTTCATTATTTCATCTTTCCTTACTGCTGAATAGAACTCCATTGTGCAAATATACCACATTTTTGCTAACCAGTTGTCAACTGAGGGACACTTAGGTTGCTTCCATCTATTAGCTATTGTGAAAAGAGCACTAAGAAACATGATTGTACAAGTGTTTCTACAAAAGGATGAGTCCTTTGAGTGAATGCCAAGGAGTGGTATAACCAGGTCGTATGGTAGGTCCATTTTTAGTTTCTTAAGAGTTCTCCACACTGTTTCCCATAGGCGTTGCATATTTGCAATCCCACAACCAGTGAATGAGCATTCCCCTTTCTCCACAACCTTGCGAGCATTTGGTATCATTCGTTCTCTTGATCCTACCCAGTCTGATTGGGGTAAGATGAAACCTTAGGGTGGTATTAATTTGAAGTTCCCTAATTTCTAATGATGTTGAACCCTTTTTAAGATGTTTCTTAGCCATCTTTTTTTCTTCCTCTGAGAACTCTCTGTTTAGATCTTCAGCCCATCTTTTAATTGGGTCATTTGGAAAAAAATCTCAATTCTTTGTTTATTGAGGTCTTTATATATTCTGCACGGTAAACCTCTGTCAGATGTGTCACTGGGGAAGATTTTTTCCCATTCTGTGGGTTTTCTCTTCACTTTTTTGATTGTTTCTTTTGCTGTACAGGGCTTTTTAGTTTAATGAGGTCTCATTTACTGACTGCTGACCTTAATTAATGAGCAACTTCTGTCTGATTTAGAAAATACTTTCCTACACCTATATCCTGTAAGTTACTGCCAATATTTTCCTCTAATAGTTGGTACTGATGCAAAAACAGACACATAGATCAATGGAACGTCACTGAAGATCCAAACCTGAGTACATGCAATTTCTGCCACCTGATATTTGACAAAGGTGCCGAGAACACACAATCAAAGAAAGACAGCATCTTCAACAAATGGTGCTGGCAAAACCAGATCTCCACCTGTAGAAGACTGAAACTAGATCCTTATATTTTGCCTTTTACAAAATCAACTCCAAATGGATCAAAGATCTCAATTGTTTTTATTTTTATTAATGAGTCATAAATACTACATGTTACTAGGCAAAAACTATACATTCAGCAGCATAATTCACAAATACTATATTCAGCTAGGAAAAAAATCATTTTTGCTTATTCCTAATTGCATTTAGAAGGATATGATTTTTTCACTAAAAATCTTTTTATTCATTCTTTGAAATTTTCATAACGTATTTGGATAATATTCAGACACCCTGCCCCATCTCCAGCCCCACCTTACTATTACTCCAACTTCATATCATCTATTATTGTTTTCTTTTTTTCAAAGATAACCTAGCAGGTACAACAAAATTAAAAAATCTCTCTCTCTCTCTCTCTCTCTCTCTCTCTCTCTCTCTCTCTCTCCTCTCTGAGAAGCTATCAATTGCCAATAGAACCACAACTAGGGCTGGGCTTCTTGTTCACCTCCACTATCACTGCTACATTTCTGTCTGGCTTGAGTTTTCACAAGTCTTGTGCATACTGTCACAAGCACCATGGGTTCAAAAGTCCAACAGCTCTTTTGAGAGCTGAAATCAGTTTCCTTGCATTTATCCACTATTTCTGGTTTTTACAATCTTTCTGTGCCCTCATCTGCAATGATCCCTTAGGCTTAGGAGAAGAAGATAGGGATGAACACTCTGAACTCTCTTATTCTCTACACAATGACCAGTTGTTGGTCTGTGTGATAATCACTGTTTACCATAAGAATTTCTTCTGTTGAGAGTTGAGAGATGCACGTATCTACAGGTATTACAATGAATCATTGGGAATAAATTTGATATTATGTCTATTTAGCAGAATAATGGTAGTAGTTTTTACCCTATGGCCTGTGCCCTGTCTAGCCACAGGGACTTGACCCTGATAACAAAGACAGTTATGAGCTCAATCTTATGAAGTAGGCCTTAAACCCAATAGGTGTTTGATTCATCAACTAACATTCCTTTCTCTTCCAGTTACATGCACAGCATCTTTTGGTGCCATGGAAGCTTACCAGTAGAGATGAAGTTTTGAGGTCAGTACTTGCTTGATTTGTCCTCTTTTGTTCTACAACTCACATATGTAGTGTTTTCATTAATAGAGTCCTACTGTCAAGGTATGGAGGGTAACAAAGAGAAATGGCAATAACCAGTATTATTTGCTTATGGGGTCCCCCTGGTGAACAAGTCCAAAAGAGGGAGCCTAGTCCCATGATTGGGTTTTCATTTGCTAGCCTATGGTGTATTGTAAGGCCTGACCCCAAATTATAAGTTAACTACTTTTAAACTCCTTTCATACTGTAATGTTTCTATTTTAAGAAGTTTCTACAGCAGTAGATTTCCATATTAAATTTTCAG
>NW_008345010.1:12168-12983 GCF_000622305.1 Nannospalax galili
ATAATCCAGCACAGATGTTCTCGTATCAGACAAAATAAACTTCAAACTAAAACTTGTTAAAGGAGATAGGGAAGCACAGTAAATATTTGTTAAAGAAGAGAAGCCACCAAGAAGACATTACAAAATAAACATATATGGAAGGAGGAAAGGGATGGCAGTACCCAGAGAAAAACTCACACCGCTGTGTTCCAACGTTCAACATGTAGTTAGAACACATATTAATGATTTAATGGTGCACCTGAAGGCCTTGGAAAACTAATAACAATAAGCAATAGTTGGGTAAAAATAAATTTAGGACTGAAATGAAGATCTTGATTTTTAAATAAATAAAATAAATGAATCAAGGGTATTTTTCTTTGAAAATATTAGCAAGATTGACAAACCTCAGCCAAATCAATCATAAGAAAGCTAGGATAAAATTATTGATGTCATAGATGAAAAAGGAAACATGGGAAATGCTGAGGAGAGTCAGAGAATCATAAGGCAGATTTTTAAAAGTATATTCCAATAAACTGGAAAATTGAAAAGAACTGGATTAATCTTTAGATATGTGTGATCTACCAAAATTAAATTAGGAAGGAAACAACTTAAATATACCCATAAAAGCCAATGAGATAGAAGCAGAAGTTAGAAATATCTCAGAAATAAACGCTCAGGACAACACGGATACACCACAGACTTTTACCAGATCCCCAGAGAAAACTACTTCTCCTCAAATGATTACAAAAAGAAAGGAACATTTCCAAATCATTTTTTGAAGTCAGTATTACTTCAGTATCAAAATAGGAGAAAGATTTTTTAATTATTTATTTAAT
>NW_008345010.1:13595-14351 GCF_000622305.1 Nannospalax galili
AGGAGTTGGCTCAGCAGAGAAGATGGTGGCCATGCAAGCATGAGGACCTGAGCTCAAATCTCCAGCAATCTCCATTTCATTTTAGAATACATTGTTCCTTGCAGAAAGACTCATTGTTTTTGCTACTAACACTGAGATTTTGGAGCTTGCATCTCTAATACATCTGTATCTGATTATCACCAGTCATAATCAGCTGCACCTGGATCGCTGGGGCCTGTACAGGTCCACAAAGTCATCGGGCAGATTTCAGCTGTATTGTTTATCTCCTCTACCGATCAGCATGACATAAATTGCCATGCTTCCTCCTCAAATATAATACATATTTTAAAAATGTGTTGATTTGTGTGTGTGTGTGTGCGTGTTTATATCACACAGAACATCCCAAACCATCTCATTCAAATATACACCCACTTCCCAGATGGCACCCTCCCATAGCCTCCCTCCTCCCACTAGAGCCCTTATACTCTGATATCTTTGCTACACTCTGCTGAGTTGTCAGCACCCTCAGCCATTCCCCACTACTTGCCCTTATGGTGAATCTAGTCAGCATATCTAGAGGTCTTTGTTTTAGGAGGGTCAGCTGTTCCTCTTCTAGAAGCAATCAGTTGTCAATACTCCTTTAGATAAGATTAGGGTCTGCTGTTCATTTTCCCAGTTCTACTCTGGGTTACAATTTTGGAGTCCCTTTGGTCACCCTGGCCAACAACTCAAAAGAAGATATCTCCTATCTGGCATTGTTGTTTGTTTTGTAGCATT
>NW_008345010.1:17244-17879 GCF_000622305.1 Nannospalax galili
CTTCTCCAGGAGGCCTGAGGATAGTAGTGCAGGCTAGGAGAGTTAGCCGGTGGTGCAGGCCCAGGGAAGCACAGAGAGGCAAGGGCGGGGCCAGGACCAGAAGCGGTGCTCCTGGAGCCCAAGAAAGGGACTGAGTTGCTCTGGTTGAGAAGGATCAGGAAACAGTATTGGTTCCCCAGGTGTCTGGAGCCCCAAGACTAGGAACGGCGCAGGGCCCAAACTAGGAGTATAGAACAGCAGGAGGGATGGAAGGGTGAATGTGGGTTAGGAGTCCCGGCGCGGAGAGCTGTGCTATAGACTTACCCCAAGAGGCCTGAGGATAGTAGTCGAGGTTTTGTATTTTTAAAGAAATAATAATAATTCTTCAAAGCATATAAATTTGCTCCTTAAAAATTAGTATGTGTGAAAAACATTACCTTTGAAATCTACATGATGACTTTTATTCATGCTCAGATGCCAAGGAGCTCAGAAAGCAACTGACTGTGGCTATTAATAATCAGATGTATACACATACATATATATACATCTTAGTGTCAATTGCAATAAAAAGGAATTTTTCTGTATGAAACTGTGTATTTTAATAATGAAATGGAGATCTTTTATGGGGTTTGAAACCTCATTTAATTTTATGCTTT
>NW_008345010.1:18115-21389 GCF_000622305.1 Nannospalax galili
CCACCAGAAAGCTCATAGTACTGATTAATATATTCAACAAAATAGTAGGAGACAAAATTAACGCTTAAAAATCTGTAGCCTTTATACATATAAATGAGAAATATACTGGGAAAGAAATCTGGGATACATTCTGATAAACAATAACACAAAAATATATTGGAATAAATATAATGAAGGAAGTCAAAGACTTGTACAATAAAATCTTTAAGACACTGAAGAAACTGAAAAAAGTGTCAAGAGATGGAAGCACGTCCCATAATCATGGACCAATATGATCAAGACTAGGAAAATAGCCCTTCTACCAAAAGCAATATACAGATTCAGTACATTCTTGATCAAAATTACAATGTAATTCTTCACAGAAATTAAAAAGATTAATCATAATATTAATATAATACCACTAGCATATGCAGGATGGCCAAAACAATCCTCAAAAAAATATCTGCTAGAGGTATTCCCACCATCACTGATTTTCAGTTATACTTTTGAGCTACAATTACTTTACAATACATAATAAAAACTTTACAATGCGCACATTTATCAGTGAAGTAGATTTTAGGACCAAAGTGGAAGTCTACACACATATAGCCACATTATTTTTGATAAAGAAATCAGAAGCACACTTTGGAGAAGAGACAGTATCAAGAAATGGTGCTGAATAAACCAGATCACTGCACAGAGAAGAATGAAACTTGAACTGTATCTCTCACCCTTCACAAACCTTAGCTATATTTGGAGCAAGGGCCTAAATATAAATCCTAATATTTTAAATCTGATAGAGGAGAAAGTAGGGAATAGAGTGGAACTTATTGGCACCAGAAAGGACTTTCTGAACATGACACCGATAGCATAGGCATTAAGACCAACAATTGACAAACGGTACAGCACAAAACTGCAATTCTTCTGTATCAGAAAAGATAACAAACTTTGGAGTGAAAAATCCTAGAGAATAGGAATAAATATTTTCTGCCTAATCATTTCTTCTTTTGGGAGTGTGCTATTTAATCTCCATGAGGGCATAGGTTCTTTTGCTGTTGATTTTACATTTTATTGCCTTGTCTGATAGAATATATGGAATCATTTCAAACTTTTTGGCATGTGTTAAGATTTGTATTGTGTCCCAAAGTTTGGTCTATTTTAGAGAAAGTTCCATAGGCTCCTGAGTGCTTATGTGGAATATTCTGTACCTGTCTCTCTCTTAGGTCCATTTGATGTATGATATCATTTAATTCAGATTTTTCTGTTTATTCTTTGAACATTTGACCTATCAGAGAAAATGGCATATTAAGTCACCTACTATTAATGCACTTAGGTTTATCTGTGTCTTATAATCCAATGGTACTGTATTCATAAACTTGGGTGCAACAGATTTTGATGCATATATGTTTTTAAGAGTTATGACCTTCTTTATCTATTCTGCTTAATTTTAACTTGAAGTGTATTATGTCAGATATTAGAATAGCAATCACTGCTTATTTATTAGTGTCATTTTCATGGATTGTTTTTTCCATCCTTTCACCCTTCAGTGGTGTCTCTCCTTAGTGGTAAGATGAGTTTCCTACAAAAAGTACATAGATTTTGTTACTTGATCCATTCAACTAGTTTGTGATTATTGCCTGGGCATTTAGACCATTGATATTTGGAGTTATTTAAAGTTGTGGACTGGTTATTGTCATTTTGCTTTCTGTTTGTGGTCTTACTGTTATTTTGGGTTTCAGTACTTTACAAATTCATTTGTTTTCTTTTTGTACCACATGAGTATGGTCATTTCTTTCTTCAGACCTTGTATTACCTCAAGCATTTTCCACAAGTTTGATTTGATGAACCTGAATTCTTTCAGTCTAGTTGTATCATGGAAGATTTTTCTTTCCCTTTCAAGTATAAAAGACAGTTTTTCTGGGTAAAGGATTTACTGGGTTGATATATACGTTCATTTAGAACTGATAATACTTTGATCCAGGTTCTTCTATCACTCATAGTTGCATTGAAAGGCAGCTGTAATTCTGATGAGTTTTTCATTATATGTAATGTGTTGTATCTCTGTTCCTCTGTAGCCCCAGGTGGCCTGGAACTCACTATGTAGACTAGGCTGGCCTTGAACTCACAGAGATCTGCCGGCCTCTTCTTCCCAAGTGCTTGGGACTACAGGAGTGTGCCACTATGCCCAGGCAGTGTTCTCTGTTTTGTACATTTAGTGTTTTTACTATGGAATGCCATGGGTAGTTTCTGTTCCGGTCCTAATTGATGTTCTGTGTGCTTCTTTTATCTGTACAGGTATGTCTTTCTTTGATTTAAGGAAGTTTTCTTCTATAATCCTGTTGAAGATCTGGTCAATGTCATTTACCTGAGATTCTTCTCCTTCCTCTATGCTTGTGATACATCAATGTGGTGTTTTCATGGTGGCCCACATTTCCTGCATGTCCATTCCTGTTTCTTTTTATTTTTCATATTCATTGCTTAAGCAGTCCAGTTCTCCAAATTTGTTGTCCAGGCTCAGTATTCTTTTTTCCATTTCATTCAATCTGTTTCTGAGACTTCCTCCTGCCGTTTAAAATTGGTTCATTGAAATTTTCATTCCATCTTAATTTCAGCTAGATTTTTCTTTACTATTGCTATCTCTTTTGTGAATTCACTTTTCACTTTCCTAAATTGTTTTTGTCATTTCATTCAGTCATGTATTTGTATATTTTTGAGACTCAGTAAGGAGTGGGTTGTTTTTATCCTCTTTGAGTTCTTTGAATTATTTGTCTTTTATTTAAAGTCATTGAAATCTTTAATCATATTTATGATTGTCCACTTTCATTGTGTGTCCGGGGGTTTCTCTGTGTAGTTCTCATTTTAGCACACTGCTTTAGGACTGGTGAGTTTTGGTGGGACATATTATCTTGATTTTTCATATATTTTGTGTTTTCGTGTTGTGGTTTGTGTATATGGAATTATTTTGTTGGCTGGATATCTGATATGAAATTCTGGTCTCCCTTTGTTTAGTTGAAGTTCACTTATGATTATGTTGATTTTGTTGTTGTAGTTTTGTTTTTTACATGAATGTTTTCTCTATTTTCTTTTAAAATTTTTTAAAATTATTTTGTGCATGTATGAGTGTATTGCCTGCATTCATGTAAGTACAACCACGCAGTGCAATGCCTGCAGAGGTCAGAAGAAGGCGTTGGATTTCTTGGAACTGGATTTAGGACAGTAGTTAAGCACCATGTGCATGCTGGGAACCCGAACCCGGGTCCTCTGCAAGAGCAGAAAGTGCTCTTAACTGCTGAGC
>NW_008345010.1:21500-29176 GCF_000622305.1 Nannospalax galili
GGAGTCTAGTCAGTCTATTTAGTCAAGTCCTTAACGAAGATCTATTCTCCCTCACCTCAGAGTAATTAGTTGCCAATTGTTCCTCTGCTAAATTTGGGGACTGCTTCACACTTCCTTAGTTCTATGCTAGGTTTTGTTTGATTTAATCTGTATGGGATTTGTGCATGCTTGTCACCATTGTTACCAGTTCATATGAGCAATTTCGCAGAGACCTGGAAGACTTTGTTTCTTTGTGTTCAGGCATCAACCTTGGATCTTACAATCTTTCTAACACCTCTTCCACAATTGTCCCTGAGCCATGGGTTGGTCAGTTTTAATATGGGAGTCTTATCCAGGGACAGGGACTCTGCAGTCTCTTACTCTCCACATCTTGGAAAGCTGTGGCCTCCTGTGTGCATTGTATTCTATTGCATGGGGAAGCTTTGGGGTGAGAGCTGAAGGATGTATTAGTATTCTCTCTACTCCTTGTTTCACTATGTTCCATGAGTCTTAGGTGTAAAGGTTCCATTCTATATGTGTCATTGAGCCTGAACATTTCAAAAGCACATATTCTCTCAGTGTGACCAGATTGGGAATCATGTAAGAGTCTCTTCCTATGACAAAAGAACCTTTGTTGATGAAGGATTAAGGTATTTAGGCATACTTGTCTAAATATATAAGGATCCATGTTTAGCATATACTCAGAAATTACATTTGTCTATGGATGTGAGAGTCCTAGGGAAACGTTGTCATTTTATTCAAAATGTCTCTCCTAACAAAATTGTTTTGATTTATAAATGAGATGAGACAGTGATACAGGATGAAATGATTTTCAAAAATTATTTTAATCTCTCTCTCTGCCTCCTCCTCTCCTCCTTTTTTCCCCTCTCTGATAATGCATCATGACATAGTTGAATATACTTCACAAGACAAAGGACATTTTAACATTATATAATATATCCATATAATTCAGAATTCTGGCAGAATAAAAAAAATTATACAATTATAATGTCAGAAAATTCATTTCTAAATGAGTCAACAACTATCCACAATAACTGTCTCAGAAGGCCAAGCATAATGATAAAAATGCCTGAAAAACTCAGACAAATTTCTTATTCAATGATAAATTATCTAGCTTTTAATAATACAGAAAAAATCAAAATGCTGATTATCATTATCTCCATCTAAAACAATAGCACAAACATACCCAGTGCCATAAGACAAGACAAAAAGAAAGGCGCGAAGCTTAAAATTAAATTATATGTGTTTTCTAATACAAATTTTACATAAATTTATAAAGAGAAGTATCTAAATATAAATATTTTAAGTCGGCAAGGTAAGTATGAGATTTACATATTAATTGAAAAGAGAGCATAATGAAGAAAATCTGGCCTAGAAATCTTATTTCATATTTTCTGCTTAATTTTTTTCCTTTTATAAAATTAGAGCAATTAACTCAGTGTGTGCTGCATGTGCATGCAGAAAAGACAGATAAATGAACAAAACATCTTTAAAACTCAAGAAACAGATCTGTTCATGCAGGGTCAGTTGATTTCTACAAAAGCAACATGGTGGATTAGAGAGTACTGTTGTTTTGATCTCGGTTGTAAATCCTTTTAAATTAGGCTGTGGAATATCAATTTTTCATTGTCACCATTACTTCTGCAAGTGCATTTACCACAAGCCTTTTCTCCTGCATGAAATCCTGTGAAATTAAAAGGCATATGGGACTAGTTCAATATTCCTTGACACTTGTAAGCAGACCAGTGATCAGAGGGGAGGCATGAAGAATCCATGTGAAGTCCTGCAGACACCTTAGTGAATCAACACCACACTGCTGGGATTTCTAGCCATAGCAAGCACTATGATTAGGCAGCCTTCCCTTTCTCTGACAGGTGTACTGTAGCTTTTGTGAGAAATCCAGGAATTTTTTCTTTTGGAAGTCAGCATCCCCCAATAAGTTACTCCAGTCTTTTAAATGCTATAGCTTAGAGACTGTCTTTCTGTATTTAAATAATTTGTGCTCACAGAGTAGCTTATACTTTTCTGTATGAATCCCAACTGGTGCTGTAGCTCAGACCACTCACTCACATGAAATTACTGTGTTCTGTGTTAAATACATAAAAGGCATTGGTATTGTGTATTGCTCGAGGTGAGGATGAGAAAAGATATTTAGGATGGAGAGAAGCCTCTTTAGCCTCGTCTATCAAACAAACGATTGTTCGATTGTTCGTGAGCTTGCTATAAATATGAGCTGCATCAGGGAGTTTCAGTTAGTAACTAAAAAGGAGAAACAGCTGGGCAGCCCAGTCTCACAACTCTGCTTCCTGGGTGTTTTATGCTTTGGTTCATATCACTGTGGAGGGGTATCATAATCCTCTTAACAGTAATAAGTTGCAATATCTCCAGACCCCAACCTGCTGATGGTCAGAGAATAATCTGTTCCAGATCCACTGCCACTGAGCCTCGCTGGGACCCCAGATTGTAATGTGGATGTATAGTAGATCAGGAGTTAGGTACTTTCACCTGGTTTCTGCTGGTACCAGTTTAAATACTTGCTAATATCCTCACTTGCCTGGCAAGTGATGGTGACTGTGTCTCCCAGAGATACAGATAGAGATGGAGACTGAGTCATCTGGATGTCACATCTGGCACCTTGGAGTAGAGAAAAAATAAATACCCATATAATTAAGTATGATAAAAGAGAACTTCCCCAGTGTGCCCCTCAGCACGAATCACAGTGTAACTTTTAAATTCCCACTGTAGTAATTTTTACCTGGGAACCAGAGCAGCAGGAGCCCTAGGAGCTGAGCAGAGGTCCTCATGTCCATGTTGTGTCTTGGCTGCAGCTGACTACACAGGGTGTGACCAGCATATGAAGAAGTCCCCAGGGCTGTGCTGTCACTGAATGCAAATCATCAGGGACTGGTCAGGGTTAGTGCAACTACAGGGCTAAATTAAGTCAATAACTTAGCAGAGGCCCAATGTCTCTAACACCCACAGTCAGACAAGGGCAGCATTTATCTGCTAGAAAATGCATTTCTTCCTTAATTTCATAACGTTATTGAAAACATTTTGGAATAAAAAGTGTTTTAAAATTCCATCCATTCTTTGATTGTAACTTTGTTCTGTCCTGTAAGGTGGTCTGCTCGTTTAGCAGAACTGTGTGGAGTCTCTTCTCAGGAGGCAAGTCCTTCCGCCACTTCACCTTTACTTCAGCCTTTCTCTTCTCCCAGCATGGTTTTCTGGAGAAATTCTGATTCCATAAGCTCCATTGTTTCAACACTTTAACAATACAAGTGCCTATCTTTAAAATATCTTGTCTCCTGACAGGACAGTTAAACAAGAACTTATTCAGTTCCTGGAATTTTCTTAAAAACATTACTTTCATCCAGTTACAACCATAGATAATGCTTCTCTCAACTCTCAGCAGAGATCCAACCTTACACAGTGAATGGCAATTAATACAAAGACCCACAACTCAACTGGTCAATGTGCAGAAAAGAAGAGGCTGCAGACTGCTTATCCTTGGACTGAAAACCTATATCAAACTTCTGCCTCTAAGTTTCAAGAATCATTGTGGAAAAGGAAGAAGAAAGAATGCAACAGTCAGAGGAGATGGATGACCAGAGGGAAATGAGTTTTCAAGATGGCTGGGATGTTGCTTATTTGAACTCACAACAATGGCATCATGGAGATGAAACCAGATGCCTGCATGACTCCTGCTCCATAAGGCTATTTTCAAAATTCCCCCATGTCTTATATATTGTAGGTCATTTATTTTTAACAGCTACAGTTCATCATTTGTGAAGCCAGGTCCTTAGTAACATGTGTACTGGTTAGTTTTTGTCAAATCAACATAAACTAGACTCAATTGGGAAGAGAGAACATCAATTGAGGAATTGTTTCTACTGGACTGGCCTATGGGCATGTCTACATTGCATTTTCTTGACTGGAAATTGAAGAAAGAGGGCCTATCCCACCATGAATGGATCCATTCTTAGGCAGAACACCAGGTAAACTGCAGATGCCAAACTTATAGTCAAAATCATGTGGGACACTGTACCCTATTAAGGTAAGGTGAATTGTAGTCTGGAAAAATGATAGGTAGGAGTAACTCGGTAGATAAGGCATAAATAAGATTCATAACCAACATAATTTCTTCTGATGTTAGTTTTTTCACCTGATTCACTATGGAAACGATTCCATTTTGAAGTCAGCTATGTTTATTGTGGATTTCATTCCATAAGGACAAGTCTTGCTTCAGGATCTGTCATGTTTTGTCATGGGTATGTCATGGTTTTCACATACCTTTTGAAAAATTGACTGCATTTTAGACTTATGACTGAGGTCAGCCCACTGGTAAACACAGCTATGTCAAATGATTGTTTCTTCTAATATTTGGTGATTATGGCAGCTGTGGGCCAGATCTGCTGAGGGAAAGTATTGGTCAATGTGGCTGCAGAATGAACAAGTGCAGGCAGAGGCTCTGTGACAAGAGTGGCTCAGCTCTGAGAGGCACTGCTGCTGGAGCAGCAGAAGATACTAAGGATGGAGACATTCCCACAACTGGGAATCATCCAGTTCACACCGGAGCAATGGCTGCAGGTGGCAGCACACTAAAGCATTTCAATATCAACGTCTGGTGTACTAAGTGACCTGAGTTACTGTTTCATGATAAAGGGAAATGCAGTATGTAGGGAGCAAGAATCACTGTAGGAATAGTTTGTTAACCTTTATAGCTATGGAAAAAAAAAAAACAGTTAATCAAATTTTCCACCATTCTTTATATGAAGTAATTTAGCTGTCTCTAATAAGACACATTAAGGTAACGGCAGTTTGAAGAAAAGCAGATTTATTCAAATATGAGACTTAAACTATGAAACTGCAGATTTTTTTTCTTCTATTCTGTGGCCCTGAGATCCAGGCTCCTACCATCAGAAGGCATCAAAACTGAGTCATGGTTCTTTTACTTCTGTTTTCAGGCAGACGTGTGATAGCAATGCTGCAACGATCACTGCAGACCCATGCCAAAGGATCTAACGTCTTTATCAGTCTTCCTACCGTCCTACCCACCCCTAGAACCCCTTTACATATTCTCTCTATACCATGAAACTCTAGGATTCATTTGACTTTTTTCATTATCACTTATCCATTTAGCTGAGTCAGTTATACATCCCATGTTCTCTAATATTCTCAGGCTTACTGTTTTATTTTTTAATCCAACTTAGGAACTCAGATAATTCCCATTAAATATATACATGCTATGTGAAACTCTGTTCAACAACTTTTCATACAAGGCCTTTGTTCTACATTTAAGAAGGTGTATCCAGAAATTTAAAAATCACAATTAAATGATTCTCCTCGGTTATTTGTTTGGGTTTAGTACCATCAAGTTCTGTGTCTCCTTTATACTGGAGAATGATATGTAAAAGTAAGTGACACAGATGGGGAGGCAAGAGAAAAAGTATTTAAATACATTACATATTTCTTCCTACAAATACACTGACAATTAACCAGGCAAAAACAGACTAGTAAGAACAAAACTATTGGGGGCTGGAGAGATGGTTTAGCAATTAAGAACACTGTTCTTACAGAAGAGCCGGGTTTGAATCCCAGCACCCACATGGCAGTAAACACCTGTCTGTAACTCCAGTTCCAGGGGATCCAATAGCCTCTTCTGTCCTCTGCAGGCATTGCACCACATGGGTGCACTTGCCTGCATGCAGGCAATACACGCATACATATAAAATAAAAATAATAAATATTTTTTAAAAAAGAACAAAAATATTTTTCTTATTTATTTGCATGCTGTGTGACTGTGCTCACATGTGCCCTTGTCCATGTGTGGATAGGTGTGAATGTCAGAGGACAATCTGTGAAAGTTACTTCTTCTTTGCATCAAATGGCTCCTGGGGATCAAACTTGAGTCTTCATTGATCTACCTTGCAAGTTCCAAGATCTTTTGTTAAGTCAGACTATTGGGTTCTGTGTGTCAACGTGAGCCTAAATTATGTGATCTGATCCTTGAGCAACATAGTTGTATGTGCTCAACATAGGGAGAATTAAGAACAGCTTCCTCATAGCTCTCCTTTTGTGTCTCTGGCTGTTGGAAATACACTTGACTCCTCTTCTCTTTCTCTTGCTGCTTATGTTATGCCAGAACGTAGGACCTAAAATAGGCTCTAAGGCTGAGGAAAGGCCCCCTTTGTTGTGAGGACTAACTGCAACCTACTCTAGGTCCTTCAACTTCTTCCTCTTAAACAGAGTCCACATATAGTTTATAGACATACCATTAGTACATACATCATGACATAGCTTTTAGGAGAAACATGAAAATATTGAGTGAAGAATGTTACATGTATGAAATAGTGTTATGGGATGCATGGAAGGACTCAGATACTAGTGTCTGCAATCATCCAGTTGTTGCTTGTAAACATGATTGTAATGATCAGTTCAACAATTCTTGAATACCATTTCCTTCCATCTAATTTTAGGACACATAATATCAAGCAATTTTTCACTTTGAATATGAAAAGTCGTAGTTGTCTTTTCAATATTGTGGTTATTGAGCCTTTCCCATGCTAAATGTGGCCTCAGATCTCAGATGATGGTTAATGTCTGTTTTCCATTTACCTGATTCTGTTTGAAGCTGAAGTTTTCTTTTGAATAAGAGCATGACACTATTCATGAATCTATTTTGTTTTATGAAAATATGTATTACTTAATCACCCAATTGTTTTATTGAATAAAGCAGTTCTTTATAAATGATAGGGCATATGACCTAAGCTTACTCAGAGAAATCATGCAATCATGTCAACAGAGAAACCGCACTGCCACACACAGTATATGAGGGAGACATGGGGTATGGGATACTCACATTCTGAGGAGGACAGAAAAGGTGACCATGGGCTGTGGGACTGAAATGAGGAAGGTGCCCACATTGTGCTTCAGGGTTTGGAACACTGCTCACAAGTGTAGAATATCACCTTTGGACAAGGATGAATACAACATTCACATGTTTCTGAACCATGTTCTCCTCATTAGAAGTCGAAGCTATTACTGCAATTTCTGAAAGATAACACTATCATGAGTGATGGTGATGTTTGACAATGCATCATTATTTGTAAGGCTTAATCTTCACTGTTGTCTAATTTAGAAACTCTCATTGTGGACTCATTATTGTGCTTAACTTCAAATATCAACTGTCAGAATGAGTGGTATTGAGTTGCTCATGTTATAAAGGCAATCCTTCTAGAAATAATTCTAAAAATGAAGCTGTTGATGCAGATTGGAAGTTACCCTGCTTGAAATGCTTATATATTCAATCAACCTGCTACAGTTGAGAAAGCTGATCCTGACACATCTGCTACAAAAAGACAGCACCATTCCACAGGTGCCAGAGATCGGCCCTTAGTCAGCAGCTCTCCATTGTATTGGTTACACACACATTTCCGTTTCTTGTGCGGTCAACTATTTCATGGAAACAAGGGATTTATGTTTCTCACATTGACACTGAAACTTTCCATTGTCAATACACAATTACACTGTTTAAACTCAAACTTAAATATGAGCAGAACATTTTTATTAACACATTGCCAAACTGCATTGCAAGTAATAGCAATTTAGTTCAACACAGTGATAGGGAAAACAAATCCCATCAATGGAACATCAGCCTTCCCTTATGGGTCAGAACA
>NW_008345010.1:29976-31241 GCF_000622305.1 Nannospalax galili
CATTTACTACTCAACAATATAATTATTCCATTTGCAATTAGTGATGTTCGTTTAAATGAACAGTCTTAAAAGATCCCTTTGGTCAAATAAACATCAGCTAAAATTGTTTAACATAACGTCTTAATCTTTGTAGTGTTACTGCTCAAGTGGTCATTCAGTTTGTTTATCTGCAGGAAACCTCTACTTCCCTGCCTTGGAACTCTGGTTGGCAGTTTCCTTTAGCAGGAGATTCACTCAGCAAGGGTCTTTTTTGTTTGTTTGGTTGGTTAGTTGGTTTTCATTTTTTGGCTTTGGGGGTTTTGGGGGGTTTGTTTGTTTTTCTGTGGCTGCTGCCTTAGCAGTTATCAGTTAGCTGTCCACTCTCTTAGGCACCTTTGATTTGCAACTTGAGCATGCTTCCCTTCAAAATACTCCATTTTCTGGGTCCTACCTACTCCTATCAGTAATCACTGTGTTTTTTACATAATGCACACATGTATAAACAAACATGTTGTATTCAATGCTGCATGTTTATTATGTGTTAATTAGAATTCTTCTTAAAATGTATAGCTTTTCCTGGAGCGATTCCAACCTCTCTTCTGTGAATGGAAGTTTCTAGGAAATACATGAGTCTTCAAAGTTAACTTTCTTTTGTAAAGCTGATTAACTGATTAGAGCTCCCATGAATTTGGAGATTCTAGGATGCTGCAGGTCCAGAGACTAATTACGATTTGTCTCAGGCTAGCTTTACCCCTAAATAGCCATTCCTTGCCCACCACTGTTTCTGAATTAACATCCTGTGACCAATGGATTTAAAAACAAAAACAAAACCTTTTGGAAGGTATTAAATAGCAGACCATCTACCACCAGTTCCCACAAACCAAAAGGCTAAGAATGTCATCAGACAGCATCTGAGATATAGAGTAGAATCCACACCCCCACTTTGTCATGACCCACCTACAGAATGTGCCCACCAATGTATTTGAAGAGTATGTGGGTTTGTCATTTAATGTTCTATTACTACAAGAAGTTCATAAAATTGCCACCTCATTGGAACATAGTATTTGGGGAAACCTGAATCTGTGTTCCTAGGTAATGGTCATTAATATTTAGTTCCAGAATAATCCATCTCTTTTATTCCTCTGAGGTGAGACCTGTTTATTTTGTCAACATTTCACCCCATGCAGGATGCCAACAAGAGAATAAAGAAAGGATTCCACATAATTCTAGCTCAGTGAACCAGAGATATCACTGAGGTCGCTTACAGGAGAATGGGTAAGTGGTTC
>NW_008345010.1:31609-34129 GCF_000622305.1 Nannospalax galili
ATCATGTGGGACATTTGCTTATTACCTGTGTCTTAGTACGCATACCTCAAGGACAAAATGTTTCAGACATTTTCAATTCAGAGGAAGTTGCTATACAACAAATAGGTAGTTAATTATCATTCCTTTACTTAAGTCTTGCTTTGCCAACGTCATACCTAGAATGTCTTAGGTTTACCTGTGAATCTAAACTGATGCTGTATTCCAGACAGCTCAGACATTAATGAGACATATTCTTTACGAAGTCACGTTGAGCATTGTTGTGGTTATATTGCTTGGACTAAGTAGAAGGAGAAAGAGTCAACACTCAGAGAAGACACATGGGTTCGTACTTGCCAAACCTCCCGGGGGTTTGCAAATAATCTGATTCTATAAATAAGAGGAACATCTGGGGCAGTTCAGCCCCACACTTCTGCATCTCTGGGGTTTATGCTATGACTTGTACCACTGTGGGAGGGTTACTATTACTTTGCTGACAGAAATAATCTGCAACATCTTCAGTTTCAATGTTGCTGATAGTCAGAGTAAAATCTGTTCCTGAATATTGGCCACTGAACCTTGATGGGACACCAGGCTGCAAATTTTTTGCATAATATATGAGGAGTTTAGGAGCTTCCCCTTGTTTGTGCTGGTACCAATGTAAGTAATCACTAATGCCCTGACTTGCCCGGCAAGTGATGGTGACTGTGTCTCCTACAGATGCCGACAGGGAGGATGGCGACTGAGTCAACTGGATGTCACATTTGGTACCTGATATTGGAAACAAAAATAAAGACGCACAAATGAAAATCTTATAATAAGATTCCAGATGAGACAGAGGCAATGACCACACTACGTGGGAATAGACTCCAATGCTGTCCTTACCTGAGAGCCAGAGGAGCAGCAGCACCAGCAGCTGAGTAGGATTCCTCATGTCTATGCTGTGTGCTGACTAGGACTGACTGCTGCAAAGGGCAAGGCCAACTTTTTAAGAACCCTTAGTGAAGTGGGATGTGCCACAAGCACATGCAAATCATCAGAGTTTGAGGAGAGCTTGGCACAAACACAAGGTAGGCTCAATTTAGTAACTCACTAAGGCTGAGTTCCCGGGTGTCCTCATCTAGATCAGACTTGCACTGCTTTCTTTGTAAATAAAAAGGTTCCCTGTGGGGACTTTAGGACACATTCATTAAGTCTACTTTCCCATGAGTAGACTGTTCTTTTGTTTACTTCATGGTTCACAGCATCCTTTTCTTTAAGACTGCTCAACTACCATGGATTGCTGAGAGTCAAATATATAGAAACTGAGAATTGGACCATATTACTCCTGCAACCTACTGACAAATTATACACAGCAGACCAAGAAATATATGTCTAGGTAAGGTTTATCTGAGAACAACTGGTCTTTGCCCAAGATTTATCTACATGGCACACAGTAATTAAAAATACCAGACTGGTGGAATGAACCTTCTTGGGTATTTAACAAACATACTCTAAGGTCTATAATAATTTGGTCAGAGGGACATAAATGACACTTTTTCCTCCCTGCACTCCTATGTCAACTAGTTCCAGAGAACTATGAGCATCTCTCAAAATGTCCTATAATGGTGGTGAGTCACCTGTCCTCTTGATCAAGGAGGCCAAGGAGACCCTACCGGATGGACTTGAACCAGTGTCCAGTCTAAAAAGAGGAGGGTCAACACAGAGGAATCGTTTCATCCATGCTTCCAAGCAAAGACAACCATGGTTGAGCAGGACCTTTGACTTGTCTTCACATAGGCGGAACTGGCAAAAAAAGGAGACTGGGGCTCTTCCCAACCCCATGTGACGCCTGAGGAACAAATCCTCAAATGACCTTAAGAGTAAAAATAAATCAGTTTATCTGGACCAACTGTGTGGCCTTAAACACCCAAAAGGAAAGTAAAACCACAGATTAAAGAGGCCAATATAAATTCATAAGAATCCATAAGTATAGCCAAAGGCTACATAACAAGCAACAATGCCAGACAGGCGATACCTTCTTTTGAGTTGTTGGCCAGGGTGGCCAAAGGGATTCCTGGTAGTAACCCAGCGTAGAACTAGGAAAATGAACAGCAGACCCCAATCTTATCCAAAGGAATATTGACAATTAATTACCTCTAGATGAGGAACAGCTGACCCTCATAAAACAAAGACCTCTAGATAGGCTGACTAGATTCACCAGAAAGGCAAGTAGTGGGGAATGGATGGGGGTGCCAACATCACAGCAGACAGTAGCATGGATATCAGAGTATAATGGCTTTAGTTGGGAGAGGGAGGCTATGGGTGGGTGCCATCTGGGAAGTTGGTGTATAGTTGAAAAAGATGGTTTGGGCTGTTCTGTGTGATACATACATACAAAAAAAATCAACAAAATTAAAAAATATATATATTATATTTGAGGAGGAAGCATGGAAATTTATTTCATGCTAATTACTAGAGGTGATAAACATTACCACTGAAATCTACCCGATGACTTTATAGACATACACAGGCATCAAAGTTCCAAGTGCAACTGATTATGAC
>NW_008345010.1:34955-36057 GCF_000622305.1 Nannospalax galili
CCTTAAATTCTCACAAGTTTTGTATAGATACAAAGAGAGAAGAAGGAGGAAAGAGAAAGGGAGGGAAGGGAGGGAAGGAGAGAGAGATTTATGGACTGTGCCATGTACATGTTAGTGTCAATTGTATTAAAAATGAATTTTTATCTAAAAAAAAAAAGAAGTTCTTATACTTGTAACTGTGGACATTGTTGAGGCCAAATAGATTTTTTTCATTATTAGAACAAGGAACCAGTGCTAGAATAAGATGCAGCTGGGATAGGTAGATAGACAGCAAAAAGACAAATCAGTAGCGGTACATGCGTGCATACACAGAATTTTTTAAACATGAAGAAAATGTGGAAACACAGCATACTAATAATTCTCAGAGGAAGGACCCAGGATCTGAGCACTATCCAACTTTTCTCTACCAGTTAACGTTCAATTTCATTCCTGAGTTGTTCTGTAAACTTTAGATCAGTGTATCCCAGAAGAGAGCATTAATGTAAGAATCAGATTCTTAATGACTAGGTATGGCACATGAGACATGAAATTCAGAAGGAAAAAGGAAAATATGAGAAATCTATGGGAATGCCAGGGTATTGTACAAGGTATAGAACGTTTGAAAGACATCCATGTTGTACGTATACAACATGGTGACCACGGGCCCTTGGTGCTACAGAGTAAGGACACTGTCCCCTCAGAGTGAAGAATGGAAATCGGACCAGGGGACCCTCAGCATTTGTCAAATCAATAGCTCTTTCATTGCTCATCTGAGAGTCTTTATTGGAAACTCAGTGTTTGATGTTCACACAGAGTTAACAAATGGTAAGTACTCAAGCACTATAAGACACATAGGACCTTTCCTATCATAATAGTAAGAAAACAGCACAGTGTACCCAAGTCCATGGCCACTGCCCCAGGAACAGACTTTCTTTGATGTATGCGAAGATGGGAGAGGTGTGATAATTTGTTTCCTAGTACTCTGGGAAATAACTGTCTAATCAGTCTGCTCACAGCATCCTTGGAGTAGTTTGTCCCCCCCTCAAGCATCCATATCAACAAAGTCCAAAGAAGTCTATTAACTCTTAGTGAGCCAAGTGACAGGAACCTATTAAGTATTCGT
>NW_008345010.1:36128-36910 GCF_000622305.1 Nannospalax galili
AGTGTGCTTTCTTATATAACCCAGGACCACATGCTCAAGGTAGGGACCACCAACAGTGAGTTGCGCCTTCCCACAACACTCAACAACCACAAAAATTTCTTACAGGCTAATCTAATCAATGAATTTCCCCAGCTGAGGTTCCCTCATTCCAAATATGTCAAGGTGATAACTGAAGCTATTCAGCACAGATGGTTTCAACTTCTTACCCGATTTCAAGCATTGCTTTTTGTTCTCTAATAACTCTGACTTCTAAGAAAAGATATCCACATCCTGAATTACATCAGTGTGGGAGGAAGCATGACAAAAAGATGGTAAGAAAAATGTGACAATGGTTTTGAACCAATGTAGTCACCAGGAAATGGAAACAAAATTAAATGAGTTGAAATCTTAAGACCAAAGTCATCACAGCATCTACAACTCTCCTATGTTATTGTTGGAAAATGAAAATGCCATGGTCATTTAGGGATAAAGTTTGGCACGCTTTGAACACTTGCTGTCAGAGCTCACAATTATATGCATCTGCTGTAGATAATGAAGACATGTGTGCATGTAAATCTGGTACAATAATATTCATAGCACTTTCAGTTATAATAGCCAAAAATGAAACAATCCACATGTACATTAATAGATGAAAGAATAAATTTCATCATTTCTGTAGCATAAAAATGTCATTGGGCAATAAAGAGTAACAGATTACTTATACACAGAATAGCACAAGTGAACCTTTAAACAAACAACTATGTTCCAAGATGTAGTCAAAGACGGAGAACACGTGGTGTATG
>NW_008345010.1:36960-40954 GCF_000622305.1 Nannospalax galili
CAGTGATAATCAGTATTTCACTGTTTCCCTGATATGAAGGTTTAAGAGAAAATTGATAAGAACTTTTAAAAGTTATAAAAATTCTTTATATGTTCATTATGATAGTTATTACAGTTTGCATTTTTCTGTACAAGTATATTTTTAATTTACTTTTTAAAGTTATTAATTCCTTGAGATCTTAATACAATATATTTTTATTGTAGTACCCCTCCTCCACAACTCTTCCAAGATCCACCCTTACCTCTCTACTAACCCAAATTCATGTTCATTTTCCCCCATTGAGACAATACGTGTTGCCCAACAATTCTTGGGTATAGACCCTGCCCTAGATTGTGGTTGACTAACACCCTAGATGAAAACAGACTCATCTGATACCAGAAGTAGAAATTGCATTAGCTCCTCAGCTATGCCCACCTCCAGCCCACATGATGGGATTTTGTCTGGCTTAACCTTGAATGAGTCTTGTGCACGCTGTCAAAAATGCTGTGAGTTCATATGTGAAACTGCTTAGAAAGCATTGTTTTCTGTAGTTATCTATGATCTCTAGCTCTTACAATCATTCTATCCCCTCCTCCAAAAAGATCTCTGAGCCTTGAGTATACGGGTGTGATATATATGCTCCATTTGAGACTCAGCACACTGCAATGTCATATTCTCTGTATGTGGACCGGTTGTAAACCAATTACCAACACCTACAAAAGAGGTAACCCCTCCCTGGTACTGGGGGTTTTTATTTACCAGGATGAGGTGTCTAGTTAGTATACTGTCCACCTCGTATAGGGTAATTCCATTGAGAATTTTTAATAAATTTGTATGCATATATTTTAGAAAGGTTATATAATAGTGTTTCCACAGAGCTTTTTCAAAAGGCCTTTAGTGTTAATTCAATTCCCCACATTCCCTCCTCTACCCTACCCTTCCTTCTCCCATCTCATTTGAACTTTCCTGTACCACTGTTCCCCTTTCCCACTTTATATTACTATGGTCTGTCTTCCACCCCTTGAACAGTCTCTCCCACAAGACGACTTACCAGTTTCCCAATATCTACAGATATTACAAGTGAAACACACATATCTAAAGATTCAAAGAGAACATTCACATATGAGGAAAAATTCGTAGTTCATATTTGAGGGTCTAGGTTAATGCGCACAAGATAGTTATTTCCAGTTCCATTTATTTACCTATGAAATTTGCAATTGCATTTTTGTTAACAAATAAATACAGTGTGTAAAGGCCCCATGTTTTTCTTATGCAGTCATCAGTGTATGGACATCTAGGCTATATTAATTTCCTGGCTATTGCTAAGAGAACACCAAGGCATATGCTAGAAGAGGTACTGTCCTAGTTTCTTTCTATCGCTGTGATAAAAGCACTACCAAAAGCAACTTGGGGGAGAAAGGATTTATTTCACCTTTATCTTACAATTTTCCATGGAGGAAATCCAAGGCAGGTCCTCAGGGTATGAATTTAAGTACAGACCACGAAGGAATGATGATTACTGGCTTGTTCCCATGGCTTCTGCTCAGCCTGCTTTCTTATAAGACCAAATTCCACCTGCCCAGGGGTTATACCACCCACAGATGGCTGGGCCCTTCCCACATTACTTAATAATCAAGAAAATGATTCCACAGATCTGGCCACAGGCCACTAATATGGAGGAAATACCTCAGGTGAGTTTCCCTCTACCTGGGAGTGTCAAGTGAACAACTGAAGCTACCTGAACCCTTGTCAACTTGACACACAAACACAGCACTATTAAACTACAACCTCTCCATTTCTTATCCCCCAAATTTCATGTTAATATTAATGTTATAAATTAGTATAAAATTAAATGTTCCACAGTCCTTAAAAATTCAAACACCTCAAAAGCTCAGTCTCCTTAAAAAGTCTCTTAACTGAGATTGTAGAGTGTATGTTCCTGGATAGGACTCCTACATTAAACCTTACCCACCCATGGCTCAGGGACCATTGTGGAAGAGGAGAAAGAAAGATTGTAAGAGTCAGAATTGGTTCATGAACACAGAGAAACAGAGGCATTCAGGCCACTGGAAGCTTACTTCTGTGAACTTGTAGTAATGTTGGCAAGCTGCACAAGACCCATGCTGATTCAATCAGCTAAGGACCCAGAACAAAGTGAGGGAAATGGGTGGCAGATTCAGGCCCTATCCTTGGAACTGTTGGAAACTAATCACTGCTGAGGGAGAGTATATCTTCTTTAAGATCCCTAGATAGACTAGCAAGACTCCCGTGGATGAACTCACACAGAAGGACATCTGGGTACAAATACTAGATAGATCGAATTTAACATATATGACAGAATGCATGAAGTCCAGTGGGGAGGCTGGGGAGGACAGATGGTGGAAGGGGCCTAAATTTACTTAAGACGTATTGTATGAAATGCATAAAAACTCATAAAAATATCAAAGATTAAAAAGTATCAACTATGGGCACTTGTAATACCTAAAACCTAAAACAAGTTACATACTGTCTTATTTCAAAAGGGAAGAACTGGGCTCACTTAAGCAAAATGAAAGTCCAGCAATATGGCTCAATGTTGGACATCTACGATTCACTCATGATCTTCTTCTGGGCTCTGAAGGGCTTGAGCATCTTCCCTTCTCTGGCTTTGCCATTCATAGCGCAGAGCTTCCATCATAGTCTCAGCCCAACTGCACTCCACACTTGCTGCTGCCCTTAGTGGTTTTCCCACTGATTCTGACATTTCCAATATGCTCCATTGCAACTATTGCAGATGCAATACCAATGACGCTGCAGCTGATGAGGCTGGCAATGAGGGGCTCTTAAGTTGCAGCCATTTCCCTCGTGTGCCAGAGCCTCAGCTACAGTCAGTTACATTGAGGTCTCCTTCATTTCCCTCTCACATACATGCAGGGTATGCGCTAAGCTCCTCAGACAAGCAACTCAGACATCTGGCAACTCAGCCACTGCAAGCAGGAAGGTTTTGTTAGTATCTGTATCACATAATACAACTCAGAATGTGAATAAGAAACATAAGGTAATCAATTTCTGCGTCCTGTGCAGGCTATGCATAGTTACTACAGGGCATATACATCTAATTAACAAGAAAGTTTCATGAGGGAAATGTCCCTTTGAGTTCGTGGGAACGAATGACCAGGAACAATTTCCTAAGATTTGTTGATTGTTTGTCCTTTCTTATTGGATCTTCGAAAAACATTTCCCATAGATTGTTTCTCATGGAAAATCAGACCTTGTTATGAATGAGAACAGAGACCTGTGTATATGGTAGCCACACAAAGAAGTTCAAGATTAATAGCAACCATGGTTAAGAACAACTGGTTCTTCAGTTATAATTTTTAGGGTAACCTTACCCTTGATCATAATAGTCCTTCGTCTCTATCTAGAGAAAGTGAAAAGACACTAAGGTGCTTGTTCAATATAGCTCAGAATGTTCACTCTGCCACACTGCTCTCACTAAATAGGGAGAAAAGTGTTCATTCATCCTTATTCAAATTGATGCAGATCATGTTGAACTATCTCCTGTATATTGTGCCAAGTAGAGATTGTATATTAGCACAGTTACAAGATAACAACTAGAGAATTCAAATTAGACCTTGGAACTCTATTAAATTACAAATAATTTAAACCAAAAAAAATACTGTGTTGACAAAGAAAATACGTAAACCCATTAACATTCTTTCTGTATAGGGAAAATGTTAAAGGTAACATGTTTATGTGTCTATGTGTTTAGAAAATAAATATGCAGTGTGTACTAACAATTTCTGCTGGGACTGGAGAGATTACTGAATGACTAAGAGCACTAGCTGTCCTTGCACAAGACCTGCATTCGATTTCTAGCACTCACATACTGGCTAACCATCCGTAACTCCTGTTCCAGTGGGTTCTTCTGCAGGCATTGCTCGACACGGGTGCACTTACATGCAGGCAATACACACATACTCATAAAATAAAAATACAAAAAATATTTTGAACATTTATGCTTCATACTCTTGAA
>NW_008345010.1:41195-43144 GCF_000622305.1 Nannospalax galili
ATACAAGCTCCCAAATACTTTTGACATTTTGGGCCTTTGGAACAGAGTATGTTGCTAACAGGCCAAGGACATTTTAACTAGCCAAGATATTGGCTACATTTCCTTGGGGTATTTTACTCTGCCTATCCAATTCCTACCTCCTATTCTTATCAGGCCATCCTCTAAAGGGTTTACCGAAATTGCCGATAGGGAATAGGGACAAAGACTGCTTTGGCTTCTTCCATGCTGATAGGGATGCAGGGTGAGGCAACTGGGGTACCCCTTCAGTGGGTCTATCTAAAATGACTCCCAGATTGCAAACTCTTATCTATTGGAGGAAAAGAAAGCCCTTGAATCATGAATAGGAGTTGTGAAGGAGAAGTAAAGACAAGAGTAACTGGCATTAAAGTTGTAGACAGGGAACTAGAAAAAGTCAGAACAGGGCAATTTTCAAATATTCATATGAGAGTCCATTGGAATTTCTTGACAAGGGCTTCCAAATCCCTCTATTCTTCTATTGGCTTCCTCTTTTTTTTCCTTTGTCTTCCAAGTCTGGACTAGTTGGCTGGGAAGAGTGGCTGGATACTCAGGTGAGGGTCCAGTGATCCTGCTTGGCACTCCTTTAATGAATGAGCACAACTGTCAACAAGCCCAATTGTGACTATGTTTAGCAATCAGGCTCAGTGGAAGTCATGACAATGGTAATTATTTCATGCAGAAGGCACTGCTATATAGCATCATCTTATTAAAAAGGACCTGGAATTTAAAAGGATTTGGTGCTAGGAGCCACATAATGAGGAAGAACATATATCATTCATTTTTCTGAGACTGTGTTACTTCACTTAGTATAACAGTTTCTAGATCCATCCATTTACCTGCAAATTTCATTATTTCATCTTTCTTTACTGCTGAATAGAACTCCATTGTGTAAATATAGCACATTTTTACTAACCATTTGTCAATTGAGGGTCACTTAGGTTGCTTCCATCTCTTAGCTATTGTGAAAAGAGCACTAACAAACATGATTGTATAAGTGTTTCTACAATAGGATGAGTCGTTTGGGTGTATGCCAAGGAGTGGTATAACCAGGTCATATGGTAGGTCCACTTTTAGTTTTTTAAGAGTTCGCCACACTGTTTCCCACAGGTGTTGCATATTTGCAATCCCAAACCAGTGAATGAGCATTCCCCTTTCTCCACAACCTTGCCAGCACTTGGTATCATTTGTTCTCTTGATCCTAGCCAGTCTGATTAGGGTAAGATGGAACCTTAGGGTGGCTTTAATTTACATTTCCCTAATTTCTAATGATGTTGAACACTTTTTAAGATGTTTCTTAGCCATCTTTATTTCTTCCTCTGAGAACTCTCTGTTTAGATCTTTAGCCCATCTTTTCATTGGGTCACTTGGTTTTTCGACTCATTGTTTATTGAGATCTTTATATATTCTGGACGGTAAACCTCTGTCAGATGTGTCACTGGTGACGATTTTTTCCCATTCTGTGGGTTTTCTCTTCACCATTTGATTGTTTCTTTTGGGCTTTTTAGTTTAGTGAGGTCCCACTTACTGATTGCTGACCTTAATTAATGAGCAACTTCTGTCTGATTTAGAAAATACTTTCCTACACCTATATCCTGTAAGTTACTGCCAATATTTTCTTCTAATAGTTGGTACTGATGCAAAAACAGACACATAGATCAATGGAACATCATTGAAGATCCAAACCTGAGTACATGCAATTTCAGCCACCTGATATTTGACAAAGGTGTCAAGAACACACAATGGCGGAAAGATAGCATCTTCAACAAATGGTGCTGGTAAAACCAGATCTCCACCTGTAGAAGACTGAAACTAGATCCTTATATTTTGCCTTGCACAAAAGTCAACTCCAAATGGATCAAAGAACTCAACATGAAACTGGAAACCCTGAAACTATTAGAAGAAAATGTTGGCAGTAACTTACAAGATAGAGG
>NW_008345010.1:43398-44564 GCF_000622305.1 Nannospalax galili
GTTTTCTTTTTTTCAAAGATCTA
Organism: Nannospalax galili; assembly: GCF_000622305.1. Lineage (NCBI taxonomy): Eukaryota > Metazoa > Chordata > Mammalia > Rodentia > Spalacidae > Nannospalax > Nannospalax galili. The sequence goes on from NW_008345010.1 coordinate 43,422, forward strand.
TTGAGTCTAATTTATCTTCCCCAAACTCCTTTGGAGTCTGGTCAACCTAGCAGGTATAACACACTTAAAGAATCTCTCTCTTTCTCTCTCTCTCTCTCTCTCTCTCTCTCTCTCTCTCTCTCACACACACACACACACACACACACACACACACACCTCTCTGAGAAGCTATCAATTGCCAATAGTTCTGGGCTTCTTGTTCACCTCCACTATCACTGCTACATTTCTGTCTGGCTTGTGCATGCTGTCACAAGCACTATGGGTTCAAAAGTGCAACAGCTCTTTTGTGAGCTGAAATCAGTTTCCTTGCATTCATCCACTACTTCTGGTTCTTATGATCTTTCTGTTCCCTAATCTGCAATGATTCCTTAGGCTTAGGAGAAGAAGATAGGGATGGACACTGTGAACTCTCTTATTCTCTACACATTGACCAGTTGTTGGTCTGTGTGATAATCACTATTTACCATAAGAAGTTCTTCTGTTGAGAGTTGAGAAATGCATGTATCTACAGGTATTACAATGAATCATTGGGAATAAATTTGATATTATGTCTATTTAGCAGAATAATAGCAGTGGTTTTTACCCTATGGCCTGTGACCACATTTTCATTATCCTCTCATTAACTGAGGGATACTTAGGTTGCTTCCATCTCTTAGCTATTGTGAAAAGAACAGCAACAAACATGAATGTACAAGTGTCTCTGCAATAGGATGAGTTCTTTGGGTATATGCCAAGGAGTGGTATAACTGGATCAAATGGTAGGTTCATTTGTAGTTTTTTAAGAGTTCTCCACACTGTTTCCATAGGGGTTGAACAAGTTTGCAGCCCCACAAGCAGTGGATGGGTGTTCCCCTTTCCCCACATCCTCTCCAACATTTGGTGTCATTTGTTCTCTTGATCTTAGCTACTCTGACTGGGGTAAGATGGAATTTGCATTTCTCTAAATATTAGTAATGTTGAACAAGTTTTAAGATGCTTCGTAGCCATCTTTACTTCTTCTTTTGAGAACTCTCTGTTCAGCTCCTTAGCCCATCTTTTGTTTGGGTTACTTGATTCTCTGTTTTTGGAGTTCATTATATATTCTGGATATTAAACCTCTGTCAGATGTGTCGCTGGTGAAGATTTTCTCCCATTCTGTGGGTT
>NW_008345010.1:44964-45894 GCF_000622305.1 Nannospalax galili
TAATTTTGTTCCATTGATCTATGGGTCTATTTTTGTGCCAGTATCATGTTGTTTGTATGACTATTGCTCTGCAATACAGCTTAAAATCTGATAAAGTAATCCCCCCCGGCATTGCTCTTAGTGCTCAGGGTTGTTTTGGCTATCAGAGGTCTGTTTTGCTTCCATATGAATCTTAGGATGGTTTTTTCCAATTCTGTGAAAAATGTCATGGAGATTTTGATTGGCATTGCAGTGAGTGTATAAATGACTTTTGGTAGAAATGTCATTTTCACAATATTAATTCTTCTAATCCATGATCATGGGCGGTCCTTCCATCTTCTGATGTCTTCCTCAGTCTCTTTCGCTTTCTTTAAAGCTTAAAATTTTCATTGTAGACCCCTTTAATGTCTTTGGTCAGGTTTATTCTGAAATATTTTATTTTATTTGCAGGTATTGTGAAGAGGAGTGTTTCCATGTGTTCTTTCTCTGATTGCTTCTTATTGGTATATAGAAAGGATACAGACTTTTGTAGGTTAATTTTGTAACCTGCTACTTTACTGAACTTCTTAATAATTTCTAGGAGTTTTCTGGTGGAATTTTTGGCATCTCTTAGATATAATATCATATCATCTGCAAGAAAGGATAATTTGATCTCTTCTTTTCCAATTATTACTCCTTTAATTTCCTGCTCTTGTCATATTGCTCTTGCAAGAGTTTCAAGCAGTGTGTTAAGGAGAAGTGGATATAGTGAAGAGCCTTGTCTGGCTCCTGATTTCAATGCGAATGCTTCCAGTTTTTCTCCATTTAGAATGATGTTGCTTTAATTATGTTGAGGTATGTTCCCTCCAGTCCAATTCCCTCTAGGACTTCTATCAAGAAGGCATGTAGCATATGTCAAAGGCTCCTTCAGCATCCATTGAAATAATCATGTGATTTTTGTATTTAAGTCTG
>NW_008345010.1:46967-47265 GCF_000622305.1 Nannospalax galili
TTTGGGAGGAGCCCCTGGCTCCTTTATTTTACCAGTTCCATCTATGTGAAGATAAGTCAAAGGTCCTGCTCAAACATTGTTGGCTTCTCTTGGAAGCATGGAGGAAATGATTCCTCCATGTTGACCCTCCTCTTTATAGACTGGACACTTGTTCAAGTCCATCTGCTAGGGTCTCCTTGGCTTCCTTGATCAAGAGGTCAGATCACATCACCATTACAGGACATTTTGCGAGATGCTCATAGTCCCTGGAACTAATCAACCTAGGAGGGCGAGGAGCAAAAAGTGTCCTTTGTATCCC
>NW_008345011.1:0-884 GCF_000622305.1 Nannospalax galili
GGCAGGTGACACGACAATGAGCACGTCAGAGAGGGCAGGTGACACGACCATATGCATATCAGAGAGGGCAGGTGACACGACCATGTGCACAAAATATACGGCAAGTCACATGACCATCTGCACGTCAGAGGGGGCAGGTAACACGACCATCTGCAAATCAGAAGGGGTAGGTGTCATGACCACCTGCACGTCAGAGGGGTCAGGTGACACCACCATCTTCAAGTCAGAGGGTGCCTGTGACACGACCATGTGCATGTCAGAGGGGGCAGGTGACACGGCCAAGTGCAAGTCAGAGGGGACAGGTGACACGATTCTCTGCACGTCAGATGGGCAGTTTGACGACCATCTGCATGTCAGAGGGGGCAGATGACACGATCGTCTACACATCAGAGGGTGGGTGACAGGACCATCTTTATGGCAGAGGGTGCAGGTCACACGATCATCTGCACGTCAGTGGGGACACGGGACAAAGCCATCTGCACGTCAGAGTGGGCAGGTTACACGAACATGTGCACGTCAGAGGAGGCAGTTGACAAGGCCATGTGAACGTCATAGGGGGCAGGTGACACCACCGTCTGCACGTCAGAGGGGGCAGGTGACACCACCGTCTGCACGTCAGAAGGGCAGGTGACACGACCAACTGCCAGTCAGAGGGAGCAGGTGACACGAATATCTTTATGGTAGAGAGGGCAGGTGACATGAACATGTCCACGTCAAAGAGGTCAGGTGACACAACCAAGTGCACGACTAAGAGGGCAGGTGACAGGACCAAGCGTACGTCAGGCACGGCAGGTGCCACGACCATCTGCATGTCAGAGGGGGCAGGGGACACTACCATCTGCACGTAAGAGGGGGCATGTAACATCACCATCTGCACATCAGAG
>NW_008345012.1:0-259 GCF_000622305.1 Nannospalax galili
CACAATGCTCATTGTGCCATCACAATGCTGCAATGTGCCAACAGTATGGCCACTTGCGCCACCATTTTTCTTGAATGCATCATAATGTTACAATATGACTTCACAATGTGCCATTGTGCCATCAATACTCATTGTGCCATCACAATGTGCCAATGAGTCATTAAAATGCCATCACAATGCTCATTGTGGCACCACAATGCACTCTTGCGTCATTACAATAATCCGTTGTGTTGTCACCATGCTCAATATGCAAACACGG
>NW_008345013.1:0-953 GCF_000622305.1 Nannospalax galili
TGCTTTTCAGGCACTTTGATAGTTGTTGAAGTGACTAGAATCACAGTGTGACTTCCCTCTCAAATGACCTCTAGACAGGGAGAGAAAGAAAATTTAGCCATCATTTAATTTTTAGATAAGAATAGGTTTTTTTTTCTTTTGGTTGCAGGTAGGGACTTCAGAGTCTGTTTGACCAGGATTTGAAATCTGACATATGAGCAGCATTTTCTTATTAAGAACAAGAGGGCAAGGAACAAATCTGCCCTTTAAGTCCCTCTGACCAGATTAGTATAGGCCTCAAAGTTTGGCTATTAAACACCCAAGAAGGTTAGTTACACAAATCTGATATTTTCAATTACCATGTAATATGTAGATAAAGCTTGGGCAAAAACCAAACATTCTCAGATAATCCTTAACTAGATATATTTTGTTCCTTAAACTAGTTGACTAAAGAATGACCTTAGAAATTTTAAGATTATCTATACATAATTTCTGTCTTATCCTTTATATATCATAGCAGACCTACACAGACCTTTATCACTTACATAGCATACATAAATCCTTCTTAATAAAATATCTCCATTTGAAAACCCTTTTAAAATCTTTTTTCACCTCCCCATTTTTTTTTAATACCATGAGACATAATAACATTAACAAATAAACTTTCCATCTGTTGTAAGAATTCTTTTCCTGGGGATACTAAACAATGCTTACTCCCTTATAAAGTTTTATTGTCAAGCCAATGTTTGATTAAAGTTTTACTGGGGAACCAATGAATGTATTGAGCTTACTCAGTGATATAACTGAGGGGTTACTGAGGTGTATGTATGACCTGAGGGTACTGAGAGTACTTGCACTGGAAAGCCTTTACCCAGCACAGATGTTGACTTTTTATAACCACATGGGTCAAACCCTCTCTTCCCAGCCTTCCCAAGATTATATAGTATAGTCCTTCCCAAATCCAGGAGATCATA
>NW_008345014.1:0-352 GCF_000622305.1 Nannospalax galili
GTGCCAGAAGGATTCTTAAACTTTTACTCAAGGTTATCAATGCCCATCCAGCACTTTATTGGCCACAATGTTTTCTTTCTTAAAGCTAAAAGCATGGTGAACTTTTAGCTTTTAGCTCAGGAGTAAACCTTTAACCTGGCCTAAACCTCTTAGCCAGTGATAGCTGAGTTATTTTTTCAGGACAAGGAGATGAGCTAAGGTTGTTGACCAACACGCTTTCCCACAGAGCAGGGAACCTGCACTTTTATGACTGGGCCGCTTCCTCCTGCCAGCCTAACAGTGCTCTGCAAGCCAGGGATTTTCAGAGCCACTGTTTTCAGTGCCCCTCCCTTTAGTAGAGAATGCAGCCTGG
>NW_008345015.1:0-438 GCF_000622305.1 Nannospalax galili
AGAATACAAACCGATCAGGAAGAAACAGCAAAAGGGACAGGAGAAAGATAATAGGGAAAATCGGTTAGACAATAAATAAAAAGAGCTGGTTATTCCAGTTCCCATGAGAAAAATAATTCTCTAAAATATACACTCCAACCTGTAAATATTAAAATCAAAAAATTAAAGGGAAAATGGGGACAGACTGTATTACATGTCTATGGTAAAACAGAAACTGCAAGGCTATAAAGAAAACAATAAAGACGTTGCTTGGCTATGTTAAGAAAAGTTTAATCATTGAACTTTGCACTTTCCTTTTACTGTGATTATTGAAAATATTGAGAAATATTGTGCAAATTCATGGTTTGATTTATGGTCTGATGCTTTACTGCTGTTGTAAGCTTTCTGATTATGAATAAAGTTTGTAGAAGGCTGCTGAGAGAGAGAAAAGAAAAAGAA
>NW_008345016.1:0-205 GCF_000622305.1 Nannospalax galili
TCTTTTGTCTTTTTGAAGCAGGGTCTCCCTGTAGCCCCAGCTGTCCCGGAATGGAAACCAGGCTGGCCTTGAACTCACAGAGATCTGCCTGTCTCTGCCTCCCCAGTGCTGGGATTAAAGGCGTGCGCCACCACGCCTGGTTTAGTTGTAGTTGTTTAAAAGGAAATTTAATCCTATATTCCAGCAGAGGGATTAGAGAGAGGCC
>NW_008345017.1:0-816 GCF_000622305.1 Nannospalax galili
GGTTTGCCCCGTCTCTGTGTTTGGTTTTACTTCACTTTCCCTTCACCGTTCCCTGATTTTATAGCATAACATCTCACGGAATGATAACGTAAATATTTACCAGTTTTCCGATTTCCTGAGGAGAATGATGCCCACAACAAGAAGCATTTAACTGTGTATAGTTATGAAAGGGAAGATTTTTTATTTCTTTATTTCATGTGTATGAGTGCATTGCCTGCATATATGTAAGTGTACCCGTGTTGTGCGATACCTATGGAGGTCAGAGGGGGGAATCGGATTCCTCTGAACTGGAGTTATGGAAGGTTGATAGCCACCATGTGGGTGCTGGGAGTCGAACCCAGGTCCTCTGCAAGAACAGCCGGTGACTTTTAACACCGGCGGCTCCCACAGTCTTCACACAAGGACAGCCTTCTCTGGTGCTCTCAACTGCTGAGCCATCTCTCCAGCCCACTATTTTTTATTTTAAGACATTCTGTGTCATTTCTGAGATCTGATCATGACTTTTAACACCGGCGGCTCCCACAGTCTTCACACAAGGACAGCCTTCTCCTCTGAGCTCTAGATCTTTTAGATCTTTCTGTACATCTCATATTGACTACAGGCCTTTCAGGACCACCTCACACTCCATGCTTCCAAATTGAGCTCAGGATTCCCAGATGCCTTCTGCTCGGGTTCTGCGAGGGACTGTCATGTCAGTGCACTAGCTGAGATCCCAGGAGCAGTCTTTAGCACCTCCAAATCCACTCGTCCTTACCATCACCCTCTCTTCCATTCTTCCTCCTGATTACTCAGGAAATCCCTCGCCCATCTCACGTC
>NW_008345018.1:0-612 GCF_000622305.1 Nannospalax galili
TTACCCCAAGAGAGGCCTGAGGGTAGGAGAGCAGTCTAGGAGAGTTAGCCGCTGGTGCAGGTCCAGGGAAGCAGAGAGAGATGAGGGCATGGCCAGGTCCAGAAGCAGTGCTCCTGGGGCCCAAGGAAGCCACTAAGTTGGTCTGGGTGAAAAGGATCAGAAACCAGTATTGGTTCCCCAGGTGTCTGGGGCCCCAAGACTAGGAATGGCGCAGGGCACAAACTAGGAGTATAGAACAGTGGGGGAGATGGAAGGGTGAGTGAGCCTGGGGAAGTCAAAGCGCAGAGGGCTGCGCGATAGACTTACCCCAAGCAGTTATACAATATTGTACTCAGTAGAAACCCTATAAGACATAAAATTAAATGAAGTTTTAACTTTTAAAAAAGATCTCCATTTCATTATTAAAATACACAGTTTCATACAGGAAAATTCATTTTTAATGAAATTGATGTTAAGATGTTGGCAGATGTGTTTCTAATCTCTATAGATCTGATTATTACTAGTCACAGTCGGTTATTTTCTTAGCTCCTTGGCATCTGAGCATGGATATAAAGTCATCAGGTAGATTTAAATGATAATGTTTTTCACATCTACTAATTATTAAGGAGAAAA
>NW_008345018.1:721-1510 GCF_000622305.1 Nannospalax galili
AGAGCAAGAGTACATCTCTTTCACAAGTGGCTGTAAGTTTCTAGGGTCACAGTTGAGTTAATACAGTTATACAATATTGCACTCAGTATAAGCTCAGTAAGACATAAAATTGAATGAGTTTTTTAACCTTTAAAAAGATCTCCATTTCATTTTAGAATATATTGTTCCTTGCAGAAAGACTCATTGTTTTTTCTACTAACACTGAGATGTTGGCGCATACTTCTCTAATCTGTATGTATGTGATTATTACTAGTCATAATCGGTTGCATTTGGATCCTTGGTCCTGTGTATGCCTATAAAGTCATCAGGTAGATTTCAATGGTAATGTTTATCACCTCTACTAATTAGCATGACATAAATTTCCAGGCTTCTTCCTCAAATATAACACTTCTTTTAAAACTTGTTGATTGTGTGTGTGTGTGTGTGTGTGTGTGTGTATCACACAGAACATCCCAAACCATCTTATTCAACTATACACCCACTTCCCACAGGGTACCCTCCCATAGCCTCCCTCCCACCACTATAGCACTTATAGTCTGATATCCCTCCTGCTGTTTGCTGTAGCACCCCTTCCCCATTACTTGCCCTTCTGCTAAATCTAGACAGCGTATCTAGAGGTCTTTGTTTTAGTAGGGTCAGGTGTTCCAAATCTAGCAGTAATGAGTTGTCAATATTCCTTTAGATAAGGTTGGGGTCTGCTGTTCATTTTCCCAGTTCTATGCCGGGTTACTAGCTGGAAGTCCCTTTGGCCACCCTGGCCAACAACTCAGAAGAAGGTATTGCCTGTCT
>NW_008345019.1:0-1316 GCF_000622305.1 Nannospalax galili
CTGCCTCCTCCATCCTCCATCCGCTCCCGTGCTCTCTCCAACATATTTACCTATCACACATGAGACCTGATCACTAGCTGAAGATAGCAGTACATAGTGGCTCACAAGTATAATCCCAGTTCCAATGAAAGGCTAAGGCAGGAGGGTTTCTTCAAGTCCAAAGCCAGCCCAACCTACCTAATGAGTTTCACACTGGCTTGGTCTACATAATGAGACACTGACTCAAATTTTTTTTTAAATGAAGGTCATATTCTGAATGAGGAGGAAACCAGTTGTAATACATTATATGGCTCACTACTCAAGAAGAAGATACTTGTATAATTAAAACTAGAAAAAAATTTAAATATTTTATTCCTGAGTGGGGAAAAGTCACCTTTTCTTCTCTCTAAAACTGTAGAATAATTAAAGCATACATTATAAACCCAGTTTCAAAACAAATCCTGTCTCATTTGAACTTTTTACTTACTGTAACCATGTGAGTCAACATACACTCTAGACAATGTGGTCAGCATAACACAAACACACACACACACAAGAAAGTGTTACAAAATGAGAAGAGGAAGCTTTTTTTTCTTCTTTTATATATGGGCAAGGTAGTGGTAGACTTTCACTCCTGCAAGTCTCTTGATGACAGTACTCACAAGGAGTTCATCTAGAATCAGGCAAAGATAGCCCCCATCTCTTGATGAAAAGAATTTGCAGTTATGTTTAACAGATACATGGATGGGTGAGTGGGTGGGACAGATGGATGAAAAATGGATGAATAGATAGACAGATACATAGTTGGACAGAGTCTGGCCATGTGCTTTTCTTAAACTTAGCTCCTTTTATTGGCTGAGAGTTAGTTGCTTGGTTGCAAATATATTTACATTTCCTGTCTAGGGTATAGTGCACTGCGTACAGAGGTTCTTCCAGTAAAATTTTATCACTGAATATAGAGAGAGATTTATACCAAATTAATTTAGGTGACTTGGATAGCATATGTGATGGCTAAGCCTGGGTGTCAACTTGATTGGATCTGAGATTAACTGAAATGAAAGAGATCTTCTTGATTGGATCATCTAAAGCCAGAAGACACACCCTAAATGTGGGCGTTACCTTCTGATGGCAGCCGGTATAAAAGACCAAGGCAGAGGAGAATGCCTTTTTGGGGCTTTTTGGGGCTTGCCTTCTCTCTCGCTGGTGAGTTCATCTTGCTGCGAAGCCAGAAGACACCCTAAATGTGGGCGTTACCTTCTGATGGCAGCCGGTATAAAAGACCAAGGCAGAGGAGAATGCCTTTTTGGGGCTTTTTGGGGCTTGCCTTCTCTCTCGCT
>NW_008345019.1:6402-7048 GCF_000622305.1 Nannospalax galili
GGGTCTCCCATCCTGCCCGGGGACATTTTTCTGGGTCTCCAGGATGACTCGCTGTCTTTCTTCTGTGGTTAGAAGTGCCTGGAGGAGTTGTTGACAATCCTCCCAAGTGGGTTGGTGGGTGAGGAGAATAGACTCTATTAAAGCAGTTAGAGCCTGAGGATCCTGAGAAAAAGAGGGGTTATGAGTCTTCCAATTATACAAGTCAGAGGCTGAAAAAGGCCAGTACTGGATCTGGTCCCCTACAGTTCAGAGGGGAAAAACCTGGGCAGTCCAGGTTCCATCAGAGGGGCCCCCTCTGTCCCTCCTCAGATGGAGTCTGCTAGACAGAAAGGGGGATTGGTCGGGTTCGGTGGAATCAGGAGAGGGATGGGATTCCTGGGGTGGAGGTGCCTGTGTGGGTGGATACGGAGGCAGAGGATCGAGGAGGGTTAGGGAGGCTTGGTCCTCGGGGAGGACTGGCTTCTGCTTCTTCTTCTCAGGAGAAGACTGAAGGAGCAGGAGGGACGAAGTGAGATTTGGGGGAGCTGAAGGGGTAAGGGACCCTTGATCAGTCTCTCTGGTTCCCCAAGGAGGTAAGAACAGCTGTGCCCAAGGTGTGGGATTCCGGGCCAAGTCTTCCCAGGTGACTATATAGGCCACCTGGTCC
>NW_008345020.1:0-245 GCF_000622305.1 Nannospalax galili
TTGATCTCTGTGTCTGTTTTTGCACCAGTACCATGCTGTTTTTATGACTATTACTCTGTAATATACTTTGAGATCTGGTATAGTAATTCCCCCAGCATTGCTCTTCATGCTCAGGGTTGCTTTGGCTATCCAGAGTCTGTTGTGCCTCCATATGCATTTTTCTAATTCTGTGAAGTATGTCATAGGGATTTTGTTTGGGATTGCATTGAATCTATATATTGCTGTTGGTAGGATGGTCATTTTAA
>NW_008345021.1:0-519 GCF_000622305.1 Nannospalax galili
CTCAAAAAGCAATCACAATGCCCAAATGGGTCTTCACAATGCCCTAATGCCCCTACAATATTTCATGTGCCATCATAATACTCCAATGTGACATCAAAATATTCCAATGTGTCATCAAAATGCTCGAATATGACATCAAAACACTCTACTGTGTAATCACATCGCAGTGTGCCATCAGAGTACAGCAATTGTTGGAGACCTCTGTTATGAAAAGTAGAAATCCCTTCACGACCGGACAGCTCATGTAGCTCGGGATCATGTGCTGAGGGCTCCTTTCATAGCAGGGTGTCTTCCTGGCATCTTTCCTGTCTCTCCTTTTGAAGTGTCTGCACAAATGCCATAACATAAACATGGCCTTTGGCTCTGAAAGGTACCATGCCTTCCTGTAATTTCTCCAGGCAGACAGCAGTCTGGCAAAAACCCACTTCCATATGTAAATAGAATGCCTCACAAAGCATCTAACAGCCAAAGCTTTTACCACTACCCCCATGGTATAAGTATCCTAGTTTTCTCTTAATA
>NW_008345021.1:2011-3228 GCF_000622305.1 Nannospalax galili
CCAGACAAAAACCACCCATCAGTAAAATTAATCCTCACCCCTCTCTTGCTGATTCAACAAGCCCAGATACTAATGCCAAAATTTCAAAAGCTTCCAAAGATTCTCAGGTAAAACCTCCTCCCCCTCCACCTCGACTGCCTCCTGTGGAGACACGCCTTACAGTTACAGAGCAGCTGTGTAACCTTAGAGACAGTGAAAGCTGCCAGCCTCAAAATTTCCAGCCTCAGAGGTCTCAGGACCCCCAAAATCCACCAATAGAGGCTTTTCCTGTTAATTTACAAATAACCAGACAACGCCCCCTAGCGTGGTATCCACTTCCAGCCACAGAGCTTAAAGAACTGCGCCAAGCTGTGCAGAAAGATGGCATTCATGCTCCTTGGACTAAATCTATATTACAAACATTTAATACTAACCTGCTTCCTCAGGATTGGAGAGACATCTGTAGATCTACTCTCCCCAGTCCATTATTTTTAAAATGGGAAGCCTTATTTAGAGATGAATGCCTAATACAAGCTAAAAGAAATAAAACTCATAATCAGCAGCTAAGACCTCAACCAAGACAGCATCCAACACCTGTATTTATAGATTGGAAATATGACCAGCTTTTTGGTCAGGGCAATTTCTCCACAAGAATTCAGCAAGCTGCAATCCCAGCTGGCTGTATTGATCAGATTCGTTTATGTGCCCTGCAAGCCTGGGACCGCTTAACACCATTGTCCCACGGGCCTGGAGAGACCTCTGCATTAACCTTTCTAAAGCAGAAGCCAACTAAGGCTCTTCCAGATTTTATACTAAGAGTACAAACAAGCTTAGATAGAAAAATAACAGATCTTACAGCCAAAACGATGCTTTTAAACAGCCTTGCCTGGGAAGGAATGACCCCTGAACACAGACAAACATGCCAGGGAATAAAGAATGAACATTATGACAAGTGGATTGTAGCCACCCATGACATTGGTACTGCTACGTAGCAGGCTTTCTCCCTTGCCCAAGCCCTTGCAGTTGCAACTCAGTCCAACTCAAAATGCTTTAAATGTGGAGAAACTAGACACTGGATAAAAAATTGCCCTCAAAATAACTCAGCTGCCACTAGACCCCCTAAAACCTTCTGCCCTCGCTATAAAAGAGGCTTTCACTGGAAAAAAGATTGTAGATCTAAAAATAATAAGGATGGTAATCCTTTGCCACCTTTAAACTTCTTTAGGGGCAGCCCTCAG
>NW_008345022.1:0-720 GCF_000622305.1 Nannospalax galili
TAGACACATCTAAACAAACACAAATGTAAATATAAATGCCTAGAACATATTCCAGTAGGTGTACTATATTCATTAAACAGTATAGTTTTGATGGCTTCCCCAGCAGGGATTGTAGCTTTTCTTGACACAAGTTGATTGGCCTGGTCTACAGGATCAGGAGTATGTTCCACCCATAGGAGTGAACCTTATCCAATTAGAAATTTGTCAGTAGTATGTATGTTGGTCAAGCCATTACTACACTTGCAGGCATTGCTTGGCATGTGCCTAATGTGCAGCACACGGGGTCCATTGTTGAGTAGAATCACAGGGGATTTTTTCTTTTCCAACCGTCTGCATAGTGCCTTTTAGCAATATGAATGTCACTCAGCCCAGCGGCATGGAGTTTTTGGCTTATTCTCAGCTTCATTTATTCTTCTTTTCCTGCGTGCACAGCATGCAGTGTCTTCAGCAACATGGCCAGACTGAACTTTCTAGTGCACAACCGACATTAATGGCAATAGCCTTGCTGAATTTGAGGACCTCTGAAATCTCTCTGATCAAAAGCTCATGGGGGTGTGGGGAAACACACGACTGGTATAGTAGATTTTCTTAACAGTTGTATAGTTTGGGAGTCTCTGTCTTCATCTTACCCAACAATAACACTCCCAAGAATCTTACAGCTATTGCTGGCCTCTGCCTCTTCAGGTATCTTTGAAATGGGTTTCACATCTCTAAAACACT
>NW_008345022.1:1992-3391 GCF_000622305.1 Nannospalax galili
CTCTCTCTCTCTCTCTCTCTCTCTCTCTCTCTCTCTCTCTGCAACTGGATCTGCCTGGACTTCCCTAGCCTTTTCAACTTCCTCTGCCTGGGGCACATCTTTTATTATGCAAAGTGGTCATGCTCCCTCTCTGGGCACTCCCTTTGGAGGTAAAAGGTTTTCTAGCCTCTGCATAACCTTTAACAAATCTTCACATACCTGCAAAGTATCCCCATATTTACAACATAGCTGTGGCCCACTCTTCTGCATGGCTGGCTTCTTTTTAGTTACAGATTTTATAATCCATTGTATAATCCATGTGACTATCCCTAACCCCAATAAGCATATGGCTTTTGTTTGCCTCCTCTCCTGGGTTCCTGCCAGCTGCTTCTGGATTTGAGAATCAGAGCCCAGCTGACCCACCACAGAAGCAGTGGGAACAGGACTGCTTTCCCAGACCCACATCCCCCAGGCTGTGGTTAGTTTATCCCGGCCGGACTACACCAGTTTTTTTGACAGAGTTCTCTCTGGGTCTCTTGTGCTATCAGGCAAACCATATAACATTTCTTAATGTAAATTTATTATCATCGCTGTGGGGTGTGACAAAGAAACAAACACCTTAGCTCTGCATCTCCCAGCTCTGTGCCACCCATCTCTGTGCCGTGGTTCAGGGCCTGCTCTTCCTGACCACTCCTATGGCCCACCCATAGTCACTGTTAGCTTTCACCCATCCTCAGGGGCCAACAATCTCACCCAAGGTCCATAAGTGCCAGGCCATTCTGTTCTTGAGTGTGCCTAGTCGCTGCACCCCTTTGCATTTGTGGCTTCAGTTCAAGAGGGCAGCACAAGCCTCTCCTTCCTCCACAGTTCTATGCTAGGTTTTTGTCTGCTTAAGTTTGCATGGGTCTTGTGCATGCTGACACCACTATATTGATGTAGGTTTGTATGAGAAGGGTCCCAGAAATCTGTAAGTCTACTTCCCTATGATCATGCATCTCCTCCTTGCTCTTACAAACATTCTACCCCATTTTTCACAATGACCCCTGAGCCTTGAGTGCATGGATTTTAATATAAGAGTCCTGTCCAAGGAGCCACACTCTGCAGACTCTTGTTCTCCACATTTTGTCAAGTTGTGACCTTCTGCATTCCTGGCCCTCTGTTGCAAGAGAGAGCTTCATTGATGAGATTTGAAAAATGCATTAGTGTTCTCTTTATCCCTTGTTCTGTTCCCTGAGCTTTAGATGTAGAGATTGCATCCTAGATGTACCACTTAGACTTGGGCACTTCACAGACACTCTCTGTGTGTGACCAGTTGTGGAACTCTGTAATTATCTCTGTCAAAAAAGAAGCTTCTTTGATGAGTGGTGACTGGGATACTTGTCTATAAATTTAAGGATCCATAATTTGCACATATTAAGAA
>NW_008345022.1:4779-6821 GCF_000622305.1 Nannospalax galili
TGATGTTAATTCCTGAGCAGCTTTTGTCTTATTTAAAAAGTCCTTTCCTACATCTATGTCTTATAGGTTACTGCCAATGTTTTCTTCTAACCGTTTTAGAGTTTTGAGTTTCACATTGACACCTCTGATCCATTTGGAGTTGACGTTTGTGCAAGGTGAAAGATAAGGATCTAATTTCATTCTTCTACAAGGGGAGATCTAGTTTTGAGAGAACCATTTGATGAAGATGCTGTCTTTCCTCCAATGTTTGTCCTTGGCAAATTTTTCAGATATCAGGTGACTGAAATTGTATGTGTTCTCATGTTTGGGTATTTGACTATGTTCCATTGATCTGTGTGTCTATTCGTGTTCCAGTACCATGCTGTTTTTAATACTATGTCTCTGTAGTATAGTTTGAGATCTGGTATAATAATCCCCCAAGTATTGCTTTTTGTAACCAGGGTTGCTTTTCCTATCTGGGAACTTTTATACTTCTATATGAATTTTAGGATAATTTTCTTATTCTGTGGATTCATGGGAATTTTGATTTGGAGTGCATTGAATCTACATATTACATTTAGTGGGATTGTCATTCTCAGAATATTAATTCTACCCATTCATGAGCATAGGTGTTCTTTCATCTTCTGGTGTCTTCCTCAATCTTTTTCTTTAAAGATTTAAATATTTACTGGTAGAGAATATTAACGTTTTTAATAATTTAGTACTGTTTTTAATGTTTTTGTATTAATCTTTTAAGTTTATACCAAGATATTTGATTTTTTGAGTCTATTGTGAATTGGGGGGTTTCCCTGTACCCTTTCACTGCTTTCTTGTTATTGGTATATGGAAAGGTTCCTGATTTTATAGATTAATTTTTCAATTTGTCACTTTCCTGAAAGTATCAATCAGTTCTAGTTTTCTGGTGGAATTTGGAGGATCTCTTTTGTATGGTATCATAATATCGGCAAAAGGGGATAAATTGACCTCTTCATTTTCAATTAGTACTCCTTTAATTTCCTTCTCCTGTGTTACTGCTCCAGCAAGAGTTTCAAGTACTATATTGAAAAGAAGTGGTGATAGTGGACAGCCCTGTCTGTTTCCTGATTTTAATGGGAATATTTCCAGTTTTTTTTTTCTATTGAGAATGATGTTAGCTGTGGCTTTGTTGAATATAGCTTCAATTATGTTGAGGTATGTTCCCTCCAATCCAATTCCCTTAAGGACTTTTATTGGGAAGGTATGTTGAATTTTTTCAAAGGCCCTTTCTGCCTTTATTGAGTTGATCATGTGATTTTTGTCTTTGAGTACATTTATATGATTTAAAACATTTATTGATTTGTGTATATTGAGCCATCCCAGCATTGCTGGAATAAAGCCTACTTAATCATGGTGAATGATCTTTTTGATGTGTGTCTGTATGCAGTTTGCAAGTATTTTGTTGAGATTTTTTGCATCTATGTTCATTAAAGATATGCATCTATTGTTTTCTTTTTGGTTGTGTCTTTATCTGGTTTTGGTATTAGAGTGATGCTAGATTCAAAGAAGGAAATTGAGAGTTCTTCCTTTGCTTCTATCTTTTTGAATAATTTAAGTAGTATTGAATGCAGATCTTTAAATGTCTGGTCGAATTCTGCTGTAAATCAATCTGGGCCTGAGATTTTCTGCTGGGAGGTTATGGATTTGTGTTTCACTTCCCTTATATGTTAGGGGTTTGTTTAAACTGTTGATCTCTTCTTGATTTAGCTTTGGTGGTTCCCATGATTTTAGATATGCATCCATTACTTTCAGGTTTTCAAATTGAATGGAATATATGTTTTAAAAGTATTCCCTTATAATATTAGTTCAGGATCTTTTGGGTGTCTATTGTGATGCTTCCCTTTCATCTCTGATTATGTTGATATGATTTACTTTTTCTTTCATTTGGTTAACTGAGCTAGCGGTCTGTCTATCTGGTTTAGCTGTTCAAAGAACCAGATCTTTGATTGATTCTTTTTGTTGTTTAATTTGTTTCAATTTCTTTAATTTTTTCTTTGATTTTTCTTATTTCTCGTCTGCTGGGTTTA
>NW_008345022.1:10132-10552 GCF_000622305.1 Nannospalax galili
ATATCAGAGGAAACTGTAGTCATGCTCACCAAGGATACATGTGTAAATTTGAAATTATACTAAGAACAAATAAAAGTTTCTCAGTCTTACCAAAAGTTCTTATTTAATTATTTTTGCTTTATTGGCTATGGTTGTTTGAATGAGAAGTGTCCCCTCTAGGAACAAGTATGTCAATAGTTGTTATATGGTCCTACATTGGAGGCTTTGTTTGGGGAAGGTCACTGTTTAAGAGGTGTGGCCTTGCTGGAGGAAGCACATAATGTGTGTGGGGGGGGTATTTTAGCATTAATAGCCTTGCCCCTCTTCTATTTGCTCCCGCTGCTTCTGGAAGGTGCTTAAAGATGTCAGCTCTCAGGTTTCTGTTCCAGGTGCCTCCTGATGCCATGCCTCTCCACCATGATGGAGTCTTACGTCTTTGGA
>NW_008345023.1:0-772 GCF_000622305.1 Nannospalax galili
GATGAATGGGTCAAAAGAGAAATTAAGAAAGAAATAAAAGTATTCCTATAATTAAATGAAAAGGACAATACAACACAACGAAACCTTGGGACATGCTGAAAGCGGTTCTTAGAGGGAAGTTTATAGCTCTAAGTGCCTACATCAAAAAATTGGAAAGAACACAAATAAATAACTTAACACTCCAACTCAACACACTTGAAAGCAACAGCAAACAAAACCCAAACCCTGCAGACAAGAAGAAATTACAAAAATCAGGGCAGAAATCAATGAAATTAAACCAAAGAAAACAATTCAAAGAATCAACAATTCCAAGAGCTGGTTCGTTGAAAAGATAAACAAGATTGACAGACCACTAGCCCAATTAACCAAAAGAATGAAAGAGCACCTCCAAATCAACAAAATCAGATATTAAAGGGGAAAGATCACAACAGACACCAGAAAGATACAGAACATTATAAGGGAATACTTTAAAAACCTATATGCTACTAAATTTGAAAAAGAGAAAATGATGGGTATCTAAAAACACGGGAATCAACACAACTAAACCAAAAAGAGATCAACAGCTTAAACAGACCCGTAACACAAAAAGAAATTGAAACAGTAATACAAAACCTCCCAACTAAAAAAAGCCAAGGACCAGATGGATTTACAACAGAATCCTACCAGACATTTAAAGGAGATTTACATCCAATACTCTTTAATTTATTCAAAAAATATAGATATGGAGGGAAAGCTTCCAAATTCCTTCTATGAAGCCAGCATCACTCTCATA
>NW_008345024.1:0-1914 GCF_000622305.1 Nannospalax galili
CAGTTTCACTGTCAGAGTTTCATTTCTCAGAGCTTGAGGAAATGAAGTCTTGAAACACTTTTATCTGTATCACATTTACCCTTCTCTAGAAATTCCCTATATTTTTCAAGAATAACTGCATATTAATGAGAATTCAATTCCTATTATCTCCTCTCAATGTAAGTACACTCCACAGAGTTTAATACAATATGTGTTGGGAAAAAACGCTGTGACCAGGGGTTGTATACTGCCATTTTTCTAAGGATGTAGTTTCTGTAATTGACTGTTATATTGACTCAGATTCAAAATATGTCAGTGACATGTTCAGAGTGTGGAATTCATAAGATGTGAGTGGACACTCCAAAGTGTTTTAGAGCAACTGAGGTGATAAATATCTATAAAACTGAACGAATAAATGCAGAGAAAGGATAGTATCATGATGCCTGTGTAGCTAGTGGTGAAAAGGAAGAAAAAAAACCCACAGAAAGTTGGGAATTGAAAAGATCATAACTCAAATATATTGTAAAAATCAAACATTTTCATGATATCCCTTAAAAACAAAAACTAAAGAAAAATTGGTTTTTTTCACTTATAAAAATACTGAGTTCAAGGCCAGCCTGGTCTACATAGTGAGTTCCAGAACAGCAGCTGGGGCTACAGAGAGACCCATCTCAAAAAGACCAAAAAAAAAAAAAATACTGAGCATCTTTTAACGCATGTTTACATTAACAGATTCTACTTTGTATTTTCAAGTTCAATCCTAAGCTCTGCTGTGCTACATGAAATCATCCAACATCACATGTTTTCACAGAAATATATAATTTTCTAATTTAAGCTATGTACTATTTCTCTCATGTATAATATGCATGTAAATCACATAAATTACATAGGGCGATTCAGGATCCATGAGATATGTGACCTTTTCAATACTGTGCTGAATCAAACTCAGAGTTGAGCCACTTATCCTAAGCATCTAACACTACCTGAAATCACAGTGTGATGTATGGAGCATTTGAGAAGCTGCTGCATGTATAGCAGAGCAAATAAGCTACCTTTCATGATTTCCACTCTTTTGCTTGCTAGTAAGAAGTGAAAATTTCATTACACTTACAAAATCAACTCCCAGAGTTCAGGTGTTAAATATTTCTGCTATGGACATCAAGATTCAGAAAAAGATTTATGGAAAGGCAATTGGATCTCAACCATGACTTCATAGCTGCTCCTCAATTCAGTTATGACTGGAAGAGAGTAGGCCACTGATGTACAACATTGAAGCACATATTTTGCCTCTGCCCTTGGAGAGAACTTCTCTATCTCTACCTCAATCTTTGTTCCTCTGTGTCTCTCCTTCCTTCAGGATGAGAACTGTCCCCTCTGCCACATGGTTACCAAACTTCTACATTTTGTTTCTCTGTAATCAATATCAATAGAAACAAGTAACACATAACCATTGTGAATTTGTCTAGTCATCTGTTTCTCTACATATTGTAAATGGTGCATATACATGTAAGCACCCCGTTATGTTGTCTTAGTCTGAAAAGAACTTTACTCAAAATCTCACATGTTTACACCTTTCTTTCACTGTAAAGGAAAATCCAAATCCAAATCCATGTGTCCAAATCCGTTGTGTTCCACAACGGGGTGGGGGGTAGATGCAAATTAAAAATAGTGACAATTTTTAAATACATCAGTAGTCATAAATTGGTACTAAAATGACAAGGCCATGTAATCTTCATTATATTTATCATAATGTCTCTAATATTATCTTTAATAAATAGATCACGCAACTTACTTGAGAGTGAGTCTCAAAGAAACAGATCTCTGGGAAAAACCAATCCACAAATTTACCCAAATTTGAAAGATTATCCTTGTATTAGCCTTCACTTATCATCCATTGAAAGATGTGAGCGTTTCTATTTGGCAAGAAAATAATAT
>NW_008345024.1:2003-3515 GCF_000622305.1 Nannospalax galili
GAATACCTGGGTTCGAATCCCAGCACCCACATGGCAGCTAACAACTGTCCATAATTCCAGTTTCAGGGGATCTAACATCCTCGTCTGTCCTCCTCGGGTATTGCACAACATGGGTGCACTTACATACTCGTATACACATAAATACACATAAATAAAAATAATAAATTTTTTTTCAAAGAGCAACACTAAAATTTAATATGGTCTTGAATGAACATATAAATATACTTATGACTTTTTAATGATTATTTTCACTTATCTCATTATTTAGCTTTAGAGAAAAAATTGTTAATATCATTCAACAATACCTACAAAAATTTTAGGTTAACAAACTATTAGTAATTCACCAAACTTCCATGTAATCATCTTATTAATCAAAATATAGTTCATTTCAAATATTCAGGATTGGCTGTTTTGAATTACCAGGGGACTGATGCCCAGCACTGCTACTTTACACTGAAATTCATTCTTAGTGCACTCAATAAATAAAGCAAATCAACTTTTCGATGTCATTCATGAATTCTGCATGAGGCATTATTCATTCATAGTGCAAGTAATATTAATAATGCCTTGGTAATGTACTATGGATTCACCAGTTCTCATGCAGCAAGTATTGAAACAAATTATCACATAATCCTTAGAAAGTAAGAGAGATTGAATTTATTTCCATATTAAAGTAACAAACAGTGTACTGTCTTAGGAAAGCCACAGTACTGGCAACACAAGTACGTTTCTTGTAGATATGATTCTAACTACACATGTATCAATATATATTTTTGTGTATTGGTATTTTTGTGTCAACATAATAGTTTATAATCATATCTTACATAATATCTTTCTCCATTTAAGAGAGATTGAATTTATTTCCATATTAAAGTAACAAACAGTGTACTGTCTTAGGAAAGCCACAGTACTGGCAACACAAGTACGTTTCTTGTAGATATGATTCTAACTACACATGTATCAATATATATTTTTGTGTATTGGTATTTTTGTGTCAACATAATAGTTTATAATCATATCTTACATAATATCTTTCTCCATTACTAATATTCTGACTTGCAATAAAATGTCTTCAGTTTTTTTTTGTTCTTTTTTTGTTTTTTTGAGACCGGATTGCCTCGTAATCCCAGCTGGCCTGGAACTCACTCTATAGACACGGCTGGCCTTGAAGTCACAGAGATCCACCTGCTTCTGCTTCCCGAGTACTGGGACTAAAGGCGACAGTGTCTTCAATTTTTGTCTTTTTTGGCAATGTTCAAAGGCTAGGCTAAAATGTAATAGGATAGTAAATGTTTAAATCACAAATCTAGGGAGATAAGTTTTAGTTTTCCACCTATGGTTTTTACTACATTTACTAATACTGAAAACATCTAACTATTCATTCTATTGTATTATTCAGCACTAAATTAATATACTGTGCAGATTATTCTCACCCATGAATCATTGGAAATGATTGTTTTAGAAAACTCAGGATTCTCCTTTTCTTTTCCTATGGTAGAAATATGACAAACA
>NW_008345025.1:0-480 GCF_000622305.1 Nannospalax galili
AAAATATTAAAATATCTTGGAATAAATTTGACCAAAGACACCAAAGATCTCCAAAGAAAATTTTAAATCATTAAAGAGATTGAGGAACACACCAGGAGATGGAAGGACCTTCCATGTTCATGGATTGGAAGAATTAATATTGTGAAAATGAACATCCTACCAAAAGCAATATATAGATTCAATGCAATCCCAACAAAATCCTCGTGACATACTTCACAGAACAGAAAAGTGCATCCTTAAATACATATGGAGGCACAAAAGACCCCAGATAGCCAAAGCAACCCTGAGCACAATGAGCAATGCTGGGGGGATTACTATACCATATCTCAAAGGATACTACAGAGCCATAGTCATAAAAGCAGCATGGTACTGGCACAAAAACAGACACATAGATCAATGGAACATCACTGAAGACCCAAACCTGGGTATATGCAATTTCAGCCACTTGATATTTGACAAATGTGCCAAGAACACACAATG
>NW_008345026.1:0-4398 GCF_000622305.1 Nannospalax galili
CTTGCCTTACCCCTAACTCTAACTCTTATCCGTTAACCCTAATGCTAGCCCAAGCCCTAGCCCTGGAAATAGATCTAAATTTGAGCCTAACCGTAACCCTATCCCCTAACCCCTAACCGCTAACACTAACCTTAACCCTAACCCTAACACTAACCCTAACCATAAACCTAACCCTAACCCCAAAACCAACCCTAATCCCAACCCTTAATCCTAACAATAACCCTAACCGTAAAATTAACCCTAACCCCTAACCCTAACCTTAAACCAGCTCTAAACCTAACCCTAACCTCTAAGCCTAAACCTAAACTTAACCTCTAACCCTAACCCTAACCCCAAACCCAACCCCAACCTCTAATCCTAAATTCACCCTAACCGTAACACTAACACCTAACCCGTAAACATAACCCTAAACCTGACCCAAACCTTAACTCTAAACCTAACCCAAACCCTAACCCTAATTCTAACCCTAACGCTAAAACTAATTCTCACCTGAACCTGATCCTAACCCTAACGTAACCCATACTGTAACCCTAATCCCTATTACCAATCCTAAGACTAACCCTATCTCTAAGCAAAACACTATTGCCTAACCCCTAACCCTAACCGTATCCCTAACCCTAAACCTAATGCTAAACATAACCCTAACCAGTAACCCAAACCCTAACTCTAACCCTAAAACCTTACCCTAATCCTAAAACTAACCGTATGCCCAACCCTAAAATTAAGCCCTAACCCCTAACCCTAACCATAATCCAAACTCTATACCTAACCCTAACCCTATCACTAACCCGAACACAAACCCTACCAGAAAACCTACTGTGCTTTTTATGGGAAAACAAGCACTTAGGAATAGATGTGACACATATTTTTCTTAAGCAACCTCACTGACATTGATACCACAGTCCCTTTACATACAACTCATAAAGACCTTTGTGAAATGAGAAATGCTACTGTTTTTTCGTTTTAACTACAGAAAGTAACAATCCCTAACCTTAACCCTAACCCTAACCCTAACCCCAAGCCTAACAATTACCCTTAACCCTAAACCTAACACTAAACCACACTCTAACCCTAACATTAACCAAAACCCAAACCCAAATCCTATCCATAGGCCTATCCCTAGCCCTAGCCCTAACCCTAACTCTATTCCTAATGCTAACCCTAAACCCAAACCCTAACCATAAACCTAACCATAACCCTAACCTCTAACCCTAACTATAAACCTAACACCAACCCTAACCCAACTTTAACACCTAACCCTAACACTAACCCTAACCCTAACCCCAACCCTAACCCAACTTTAACATCTAACCCTAATACTAACCCTAACCCTACCCAAAACCCGAAGCTCAACCCTAACACTAACCCTAAGAGTAACACTAAAAGCAAGCATAAACTCTAACCCTAACCCTAACCCAAACCCAAACCCGAGCCCTAACACTAACATTAACACTAACCAGAATCAGAACCCGAACCAGAAACCTAATCTGAAGCTGAACCCAAACACAAACCTGAACCCCAACCCAACCTCAACTCTAATCCCAGTCCATCCCCAGCCCTAACCTCATCCAGAACCCTAACACTAACCCTTACCCTAAACCTATCCCTAAGCAAAACCCCTAACCCAAACCCTACCCTTAACCCTAACCCTAAACTAACTCCTAACCCCGAATGCTAACCCTAACCCTACCACTAACCCGAACCCTAACCCTAACCACTAAAGCTAACCATAACCCTAAACCTAACCTAAACCTAAGCCTAACACTTAAACCTTATCCCTAACCCTCACCCAAACCTTCTCCTAATACTAACCATAAACCTAACCCTACCCTAATGCAATCCATAACCCCAACACCAACCGTAACTCCAGCCCCATCCCCATCCTCACCTGCAACGCGAACCCAAACCCTAATCGTAAACGTAGCCCTAGCCCAAGCCCTAGCCCTACTCATAACCCTTAACGCTTAACCCTAACCTTAGCCCTAGCCCTAGCCGTAGCCCTAACCCTAAGCCTAACAATAACCCTAACCCTAACCCCTAACCCCTAACAATCACCTTAATCCTAAGCCTAACCCTAAACCCTGAAACTAACCCCCAAAACAACCCCAAAACCAAACCCAAACCCAAACCCTAATCCTAACCTTAACCCTAACACAATCCTAACCCTCACCCTAAACATAACCCCTAACCATAACCCAGGCCTAACTCTAAACCTAACCCTAACTTTTAACACTAAACCTAAGCCAAACCTAATGCATAACCCTACCCTAACCCTAACTCTAACCCTAACCCTAAACCTAACCCTAAACCTAACCCCTAACCATAACCCAGCCCTATCCCTAAACCTAACCCTAACCTTTAACCCTAAACCTATGCTGAACCTTATCCCGAACCCGAACGTGAACCCTAGGCCTAGCCCTAGCCCTATCACTAACTCTATCCCTAACCCTATCCTGAACCTGAACCCGAATTTCATTCCTAGCCCTAGCCCTGGCCATACCCTAACCCTAACCATAACCTGACAAAAACATGAACCCGAATCCCAACCCGAACCAGAACACTAACTCTAACCTGAAACCGAAACCAAACCCTAAACCTAAACCTAGCCCTAGCCCTAGCCCTAGCCCTAGTCCTAGTGCTATCCCTACCCCTGAGTAGTATTCCTAACCCTAACCCTAATCATAACCCTGGCCCTAGCCCTAGCACTAACCCTAACCCTAAACCTAATTCTCACCCCAACCTAATTTTAACCCTAAGACTTACCTCTAACCCGAACGCGAAACCGAACCCTAACACAAAAGGAACACGAACCCCTACTCCATTCCAATTCCCATACCCCGCCCCAGCCCCATCTCTGCTCCAGCCCCAGCCCGAACCCTAATTAGAACTCAAACACGAACCAGAACTTGTACCCAAACACTAGCCCTAACCCTAAACCTAATTCTCACCCCAACCTAATTTTAACCCTAAGACTTACCTCTAACCCGAACGCGAAACCGAACCCTAACACAAAAGGAACACGAACCCCTACTCCATTCCAATTCCCATACCCCGCCCCAGCCCCATCTCTGCTCCAGCCCCAGCCCGAACCCTAATTAGAACTCAAACACGAACCAGAACTTGTACCCAAACACTAGCCCTAACCCTAAACCTAAACTTAGCGCTAGTCCTGGCCCTAGCCCTAACCATAACCATAACCTTAACCCTAAACTGTCACCCTAATGCAAACTGAACTCTAAACCTAACCTCTAACCCTAACCCCAACCCAAAACCAAACCTGAACCCGAACACTAACCCTAATCCTAATCAGAACACAAACCTGAATATGAACATGAACTCCAACCCCAACCACAACCCCAACCCCAACCCCAGGCCCAGGCCAATACCCAAACCATACCCGAACACGAAACCGAACCTAAAGCCTATTCCTAAACCTAACTGTAACACTAACCCTAAACTCGCACCCTAACCCGAACCCGAACCCTAACCCTAACCTCTAACACTAAACTGAACACAAAACCAAACCAGAACCCTAATCCTATCCCTAAACATAGCCCTAGCCCTAGCCCTAACTC
Organism: Nannospalax galili; assembly: GCF_000622305.1. Classification (NCBI taxonomy): domain Eukaryota; kingdom Metazoa; phylum Chordata; class Mammalia; order Rodentia; family Spalacidae; genus Nannospalax; species Nannospalax galili. Next base: position 3,576 of record NW_008345026.1, read on the forward strand.
TTTTCCCAAATTTAACCCTAACCCGAACCCTAACCCTAAGCCTGACTTCTAAACATAACCCTAATGTTAACATTCACCCTAACCCTAACACTAACACTAACCCGTAAACTAACCCGAACCCGAACCCTAACCCCCACCCTAATCAGAACGCGAACATGAATAAGAACACGAACCCCAACCCCAACCCCAACCCCAACCCCAGCCCCAGCCCCATCCCCAAACAGAACCCTAACCCTAACACTAGCCATATCCCTTTCCCTAGCCCTAGCCCTAACCCTAACCATAACCCTAACCCCTAAACCCTGACCCTAACCTTAACCTTAAACCTAAACCTAACCCTGGCCCTAGCCCTAGCCCTAGTCCTAGCCCTAACCCTAACCCCAACCCTAACCACTACCCTTAACCCTAAACATACCCGTAACCCTCACTCTAACCTGAACTTTAACCCGAACACGAACCTGAACCCTTTCCATAGCCCTATCCCTATCCCTATCCCTAAACCTAATTCTAACCTGAACCCTAGCCCTAGCCCTAACCCTAACCATAACCCTAACCCTTAACACCTAACCCTAACCTTAACCTTAAACCTAACCCTAACCCTAGCCCTAGTCCTAGGCCTAACCCTAACCTTAACCCTAACCCCAACCCTAACCACTACCCTTAACCCTAAACATACCCGTAACCCTCACTCTAACCTGAACTTTAACCCGAACATGAACCTGAACCCTTTCCATAGCCCTATCCCTATCCCTATCCCTAAACCTAATTCTAACCTGAACCCTAGCCCTAGCCCTAACCCTAACCATAACCCTAACCCCTAACA
>NW_008345026.1:4449-9393 GCF_000622305.1 Nannospalax galili
AGAACACAAACCCCAACCCTAAAACTAACCATAACCAGAAATCGAACCAGAAACCTAATTCAAAGCTGAACCTGAATATGAACCTGAACCCCAACCAAACCCCAACCCCAACCCCAGTCCCATTCCCAGCCCCAACCCAAACACGAACCATAACCCTAACCCAAACCCTAACCAAACCCTAACCCTAACCCTAACCCAACCCTAATGTCTAACTCCAGCTCTAGCCATAACCATAACTCTATCCCTAACCATATCACTAACACTAAACCTTAACTCGTAACCACAACCCCTAACACTAACTTTAACCCGAACCCAAACCCGAAACCTATCCCTAACCCTAATCCCTAAACCTAAACCTAACCCGAATCTGAACTCAAACCCGAACCCGAACCCTAACTGTAACACTAACCAGAAACAGAACCCGAACCCGAACCTGAACCCTAATCCGAACCCAAACCCAAACCCAAACGAACCCAAACACAAACATGAACCACAACACCACCCCCAACCCCAGCCCTAGCCCGAACCCCAGTCCGAACCTGAACACTAACCCTTACCCGAACCCGACCCCGAACCATAACCCTAACCCTAACCTCTAAACTAACTTAACCTGAACTCGAAACCAAACTGAACCCTAACCCGAACACTAACCCTAACCAAACCTGAACCCTAATCCTAACAGTAACCCTAACCCTAACCCTTAACCCATCACCCTAAACCCAGCCCAAGCCCTAGCCATAGCCCTAAACATAACCTTAACCCCTAACCCCTAACCTCTAACTCTAACACTAACCCTAACCCTAAACCTAACCCTAACCGCAAGAACAAGCCCAAACCCAACCCCAACACCTAATCCTACCACTAACCTTAACCCATAAACCTAACCCATCCCTCATGCTATACCTAACCCTTACCTCTAACCCTAACACTAACCCGAACCCTAACCCAAATCCTAACTCGAACCCAAACCCGATCCTGAATCCGAGCCCTAGCCTAGCCCTGTCCTTAGCCTTAGCCCTATCCTAAACCTAACTTTAACCCTAACCCTAACCCCGAACCGAACCCTAACATGAATCCGAACATTCAACCTAACCCAAACCCAAACCCTAATGCTATCACTAACCCTAACCCTAACCCTAACTTCTAAACCTAATTCTAAACGTAACCCTAAACCGAACCCGAAACTGAAACCAAAACAGAACCCAAAACCGAAACTGAACCATAACCCTAACTCTAAAACTAGCTCTAGCACTAGCCCAAGCCCTAGCCCTAGCCATAGATCTAGCCATAACACTAACACTAATCCTAACCATAACCCTAACCTGAATCTGAAACTTAGCCTTAACCCTCACCCTAACCCTAACCCTAAACTCTAACCCCAAGCCTAAACTCTAATCCTAACCGTAACCCAAACCTGAACATGAACTCTTACCTAACACTAACAAGAGCCAGAACCCAAACCCTAACCCGAAGCTGAACACTAAACCGAACCCAAGCCCAAGGCCAACCCGAACCCTAGCCCCCGGCCCAGCCCAAGTCACAGCCCAAGCCTTAGCCCCAACCTGCACCCTAACCCTAACCCTAACCCTAACCCTAACACTACCCCTGACCCTGATGCCTAACCCCTAACCCATAACAGTAACCTTAACCTGACCCAGAATCCTAATTGTAACCCTAATCTCTAACCCTAACCATAACCCTAATCTGAACCCAAACCCGAACCCTAACCGTAACACTAACCAGAACCAGAACCCAAACCCCAACCTGAACCGTAATCCGAACCCAAACCCAAACACGAAACTGAACCCCAACCCCAACCCCAACCCCAACCCCAGGCCGAACCCCAACCCCAGTCCGAACCCAAACACGAAACCTAACCTGATACCTTACCCGAAACCAAACCCAAGCCATAACCCTAGCCCAAACTCGAAACTGAACCCAAATCCTAACCCTAACCCGAACCCTAACAGAGTCGGAACCCTAATCCTAACACTAACACTAACCCTAACCCTAACCCTAACCCTAGCCCAATGCCCTAGTCCTAGCCCTATCCCTAACCCTTAACCCTTCACCCTAACCCCAGCCCTAGCCCTAGCCCTAACCATAACTCTAACCCCTAAGCCCTAACCCCTAACTCTAACCTTAACCCTAAAACTAACCCTAAACCCTAACACTAACCCTAACCCTAAACCTATCCCTAACCACAAGAACTAGCCCAAAACCATCCCCAACCCCTAATCCGAACTCTAACCTTAACCCTAAACTAACCCAAACCCCTAACCCCACGCCTAACCCTAAACCTAACCCTAAGCACCAGGACAAGCCAAAACCCATCCCCAACCCCTAATCCTAACTCTAACCTTAACCCTAAACCTAACCCTAAGCCCTAACCCTAACCCTAACCCTAACCACAAGAACAAGCCCAAACCCATCGCCAAATCCTAATCCTAAATTTAACCCTAAACCTGAACCTAACCCTTACACATAACACTAAACCTAACCCGAACCCTAACCCAAACCCGAACCCTAGCCTTAGCCATAGCCCTAGCCCTACCCCTATACATAGCCTTAGCACTATCCTAGCCCTAACCCTAACCCTAACCCTAAATCTAACCTGAACCTGAACCCTAATATGAACCCATAACTGAACTCGAAACCAAACCCAAACCCTAATGCTAACACTAACCCTAAGCCTAAACTTTAAACCTAACCCTAACCCTAACACTAACCCTAAAACCAACTCAAACCTGAAACCAAAACCAAAACCGAAACCGAACCCGAACCCTAACCCTAAAACTAGCTCAAGCACTAGCCCTAGCCATAGAACTAGCCCTAGATCTAGCCATAACCCTAACCCTAACACGAATCTGAACCCTAACCCTAACCTGAACCGGAACCCGAACCCAAACACGAACCCTAACAGTAACCAGTGCCAGAATCTGAGCTCTAAACTGAAGCTGAACACTAATCCTATCCCGAACCCGAACACTAACCCGAAACCCAAGCCCATCGCCAGCAGCAAACCCAGGCCCAGCTCCAGCTCCAACCTGAACCCAAATCCGAACCCTAGCCCTAGCCCTAGCCCTAAACCTTAACTCTTAACTCTAACCCTAGTCCTAGACCTAGCCATAGCTACAGCATAGCCTTAACCCTAAAACTAAACCAAACTCTAACCTTAACCCGAACTCCTAATCCAAACCCTAACACTAAGACTAACCCTAACCTCTAACCCTAACTGTAACCTAAACGGAACCCAAACCTGAACCCTAACTTGAACCATTACCTGAACTCGAACCCGAGCCCTAACCCAAATTCTAATCTACCCTAACCCGAACCTGAAACCAAAACTGAACATGAACCGTAACAATAACCTTATCCCATACCCTAACACGAACCCGAACTGTAACCCAAACCCGAACCCGAACCCGAACTCTACTCCTAACGCTAACCCTAACCCGAACCCGAACCCTAATCCGAACCTGAACCCAAACACTAACATCAACCCAACCCCAACCCTAGCTGAAAACCAATCCCCAGTCCCAGCCCCAGCCTGAGCCCCAACCTGAACACGAAACTTAATCCTAGCCCTAGTCTTTGCCTTAGCTCTAACCCTTAAACTTTACCCCTAACCCTAGCCCGAGCCCAAGCCCTAGCCATAGCCCTAGCATTGCTCTAGCTCTAAACCTAACCCTAACCATAACCCTAACCAGAACCCCTAACACGAATCCTAAATCTACGCCTAAACCTAACCCTAACCCGAACCCGAACCCAAACCTGAACCCTAACCCGAACCCTTACCCTTACCTGAACCCGAACCCTAACCCTAAACCTAACCTCTAACCTAACCCTAATCTGAACCAGAACCCGAAACCTAACCCGAACCCTAACACGCACCAGAACCCGAACCTGAACCCTAAACCCAACCCTAACATGAAACCTAACATGAACCAGAACCCGAACCCGAACCCTAACCCTAACCCTAACCCTTACCAAAACCCGAACCTGACACCAAACTCTAACCCTAACCATAACCCTAAGCCTTCTCCTAACCATAACCTCTAATCTTAACCCTAACCAAAACCCAAACCCAAACCCTAACCTGAATCCGAAACAGAACCCGAACCACAACCCCAACCTCAAACCAAATCCATCCTAGCCCCAGGCTCAGACCGAGCCCTAACCCCAGCCTTTTCACCAACCTGCACCCTAATTCTAACCCTAACCCTAAACCTAGCATTAACCCTAATCCTTAACCTTAACCCTAAATCTAAACCTAGCCCTAGACCTAGCCCTAGCCCAAGGCCTAGCCCTAGCCCTGACACTAACTCTAATGCCTAACCCTAACCCTAACCAGAAGCAAAATCAAAGCCGAAACTGAACCCGAACCCGAACAGGAACTGTAACCCTAACCCTCACCCTAAAACTAAACCTAGACCTAGCCCTAGTCCGAGCCCTACGTCTTAATCCTAACACTAACCCTAACCCAAACCCACCCTAACTGCTAAGCCTATCCCTAAACCAAACTCTAACAGGAACCTGAAACATAACCTGAACCCGAGCCTTAACCCTAACCCTAAACGCTATCCCTAACCGTGAACCTAACAGTAACCTAAACACTAACCGAAACCGGACCCCGGAACCAAACCAGAAACATAACACAAACCCTAATCAGAACACGCACCAGAACATGAACCCGAAACAGAATCCCAAACCCAGGCCCTGCGCCAGCACGAACCCGAACGTGAACATGAACCAGAACCCTAAACCTTCACCAAGTCCTAGTCCTAGCCCTCTCCCTTGCCCTAGCCCTTCCCCTATGCCTAACTCTAACTCTTAACTTTTAACCTTAACCCTAGCCCTAGTCGTAGACTTAACCTTAATCCGAACCATAACCCTAATCCCTAACCCCTAAACTCTAATCCTAAATTTAACCCTAACCCTAAC
>NW_008345026.1:9644-10926 GCF_000622305.1 Nannospalax galili
CTAACCTTAACCCTAAACCTCCCCTGTACTAACACTAACCCTAACACTACCCTAACCCTAACCCTAACGCTAACGTTAACCTTAACACTAAGCCTAACCCTAACCCTAAACCTAACCCTAACCCAAACTCCTAACCCTAACTCTAACCCTAGCCCTAAAACTAACCATAACCTGAACCCAAATAGTAACACGAAACCTAGACTTAACCCTAGCTGTAGCTCTAACCCTAGCCCTAACCCTAACACGAACCTGTAACCCTAACCCTAATCCTACCGCTTACCCTAACTGAACATGAACCCGAACACAAACCGTAATCCTAACCCGACCCTGACCCTGAACACAACCCCAAGCCTAACCTCAGCCCCAGCATCAGCCCCAGCTCCAAACTGAACATGAACCTGAACCATAATGATAACCTCTAATGCTAACCCGAACCCAAACTCGAATCTGAACCCGGACCTGAGCCCTAGCCCTAGCTCTAAACCTAACCTGAAACCAAACTCGAACCCGAAACTGAACCCTAGATATAGCCCTAGCCCTAGCCCTAACCGGAGCAACAACCCTAACCCTAACATGTAACCCTAAGCCTAACTCTAACCCTAAAACTAACACCAACACTATCCCTAACCTCTAACCTTAATCCTACCCTAACCCCAACCCTAACCCTTAAACTAACCCTAACCATAACCATAAACTTAACCGTAACCCGAATGCTAGCCCTAACCCTAACCCTAACTGTAATGCTAACACTAAAACTAACATCAAACCCTAACTGTACCACTAACCAATACGTGAACACGAAACCGAAACCGAACCTGAACCTGACCCCTAACCCTAACCCTAATCCTAACCCGAAACCTAAACCTAACCCTAACCTCTAACATGAACCCTAACCCTAACCTTAAGCCTAACCTCTTACCCTAACCCTAACTCAAACCTGAATCCGAACCAGAAACTAAACCCGAACCCGAACCCTAATCTTAACCATAATCCTAGCCCTAGCCCTAACCCTAAGAATTAACCCTAACCCTAACCCTGAACATAGCCCTTACCCTAGCCCCAGCCCTAGCACCAACCCTAACCGTAACATCTAACAGTAACAATAAACCTAACCCTAACCTGAACCGTAACCCTAACTCGAACCCTAACATGAACCCGATCACGGACCCGAACCTGAACCCAAACCACAGCCTGAAACTGAACCCAAAACCGAACCTTAACCAGAACTCAAACCCGAACCCAAACCCGAACCTTATTCCTAAACCTAACATCTAAACCTAAA
>NW_008345026.1:11680-17419 GCF_000622305.1 Nannospalax galili
GGAGAGGGCCAGGGTCAGGGTCAGGATTTTAGGGTTAGGTTTAGGGTCTGGGTCAGGGTTAAGGGGTTAGGGTTAGGTGTTAGGGTTAGGGTTGGGGTTAGGGTTAGGGTTAGGGTTAGGGTTACGGTTAGGGTTAGGGTTAGGGTTAGGGTTAGGGTTACGGTTAGGGTTAGGGTTAGGGTTAGGGTTAGGGTTACGGTTAGGGTTAGGGTTAGGGTTAGGGTTAGGGTTACGGTTAGGGTTAGGGTTAGGGTTAGGGTTAGGGTTACGGTTAGGGTTAGGGTTAGGGTTAGGGTTAGGGTTACGGTTAGGGTTAGGGTTAGGGTTAGGGTTAGGGTTACGGTTAGGGTTAGGGTTAGGGTTAGGGTTAGGGTTACGGTTAGGGTTAGGGTTAGGGTTAGGGTTAGGGTTACGGTTAGGGTTAGGGTTAGGGTTAGGGTTAGGGTTACGGTTAGGGTTAGGGTTAGGGTTAGGGTTAGAGTTAGGGTTAGAAGTAGGGGTAGGGGTAGGGGTAGGGGTAGGGGTAGTGTTAGGGTTAGGGGAATGGGTTGCAGTTGGGGTTGGGGTTAGAGGTTAGGGATTAGGGGTTAGGGTTAGGGTTAGGGGTTAGGTGTTAGGGTTATGTGTTAGGGTTAGGGTTAGGGTTTTAGGGTTAGGGTTAGGGTTAAGATTAGGGGTTAGGTTTAGGGGTTAGGGTTAGATTTAGGGGTTAGGGGTCAGGAGGATTACAGTTAGGGTTGGGTTAGGGTTAGGGGTTAGAGTTAGTGTTACAGTTAGGGATAGGGTCAGGGTCAGAGAGAGGATTTTAGGGTTAGGGTTTTAGGGTTAGGTTTGGGGTTGAGGTAGGGTTGGGGTTAGGTTTAGGGGTTAGGGTTAGAGGTTTGGGGTTTTAGGGTTAGCGGTTGGGGTTAGGGTTTTAGGGTTACGGTTGGGTTAGGGTTTTATGTAGTTAATGTTACAACAAAGAATTTTTTTTCAGTCTAGTTCTGTGACTTGTGCTAAACACCTAGACACAGCCTGGAATTAAATAAATGCAGACAAGTGTTATAGTTACCTACAGCTACAAAAGAATGTCCTTTTGTTTCTCTATATTATTCACTGTTGCCTTTAATGTTTTCCATTACCCATAACAAAATAATTTAACACAAGAATTAGATTTTTGCCTCCTGAAACAAGAAGGGGTCGAAAAGAAAACAATTCCCTTTTTGGTGAGCTTAGGGTTGGGGTTAGGGTTAGGGTTAGAGTTAGGGTTAGAGGTAGGGGTAGGGGTAGGGGTAGTGTTAGGGTTAGGGGAATGGGTTGCAGTTGGGGTTGGGGTTAGAGGTTAGGGATTAGGGGTTAGGGTTAGGGTTAGGGGTTAGGTGTTAGGGTTATGTGTTAGGGTTAGGGTTAGGGTTTTAGGGTTAGGGTTAGGGTTAAGATTAGGGGTTAGGTTTAGGGGTTAGGGTTAGATTTAGGGGTTAGGGGTCAGGGGTTTGGGGTTAGGTTTAGTGTTATGGTTTGGTTAGGGTTAGAGTTAGCTTTAGGGTTAGGTTATGATTATGTTAGGATTAGGGTTAAGGTTAGGGGATAAAAGTTAGGGGTTAGGGTTAAGGTTAGGATTAGCGTTAGGTTAGGGATAGGCATACGTTTAGGCTTATGGCTAGAGGTTAGGGTTAAGGTTAGGGTTTTAGGGTTAGTGTTAGGGTTAGGGTTAGTGTAGGTTTAGGGTTAGGGTTAGGGTTAGTGTTAGGGTTAGGTTTAGCATTGGGTTAGGGTTAGGGTTAGGGGTTGCGGCTGGGGTTAAGGTTGTTAGGATTGTTAGGGTTGTTAGCATTAGTGTAAGGTAGGGTTAAGGTTAGGGGCTGGGGTTAGGTCTTAGGGTTAGGGTTAGTTTAGGTTAGGGTTAAGGGTTAGGGGTGAGGCTTAGGTTAGGGTTAGGTTTAGGTTAAGGGTAGGGTTAGAGTTAGGGTTGGGTTAGGGTTAGGGTAAGTGTTAGGGTAGGGTTAGGGTTAGGGTTAGGGTTAGGGTTAGCGATAAGTTTAGGTAAAGGGTCATGGTTAGGGTCAGTTTAGCGTAAGGGTTAAGATAAGTTTGGTTTATGGTAAGGCTTAAGGTTGGAGAGTTAGGGTTAGAGAGTTGCAGTTATGGTAAAGGGTTTAGGATTAAGTATAGGGTTAGGGTTAGGGATAAGGTTAGGTTAAGGGTCTCAGTTAGGGGTAGTTTAGGGGTATGGTTAATATATGTTTGCGTTAGCGTAAGGGATAGGGTTAGAGGGTTAGGGTTAGAGGGTTGTGGTTAGAGTTAGGGGTAGGATTAGGTATAGGGTTAGGGATCGGATTAGATTAAGGTTAGATTGAGGGTTAAGGGATAGGGTTCTGGATATGTTTAAGGTTAGGGTTAAGATTCAGGTTACAGATAGGGTTAAGGTAGGGTTAGGGTTAGGGATAAGGTTAGGTTAAGGGTCTCAGTTAGGGGTAGTTTAGGGGTATGGTTAATATATGTTTGCGTTAGCGTAAGGGATAGGGTTAGAGGGTTAGGGTTAGAGGGTTGTGGTTAGAGTTAGGGGTAGGATTAGGTATAGGGTTAGGGATCGGATTAGATTAAGGTTAGATTGAGGGTTAAGGGATAGGGTTCTGGATATGTTTAAGGTTAGGGTTAAGATTCAGGTTACAGATAGGGTTAAGGTAGGGTTAGGGTTAGGGATAAGGTTAGGTTAAGGGTCTCAGTTAGGGGTAGTTTAGGGGTATGGTTAATATATGTTTGCGTTAGCGTAAGGGATAGGGTTAGAGGGTTAGGGTTAGAGGGTTGTGGTTAGAGTTAGGGGTAGGATTAGGTATAGGGTTAGGGATCGGATTAGATTAAGGTTAGATTGAGGGTTAAGGGATAGGGTTCTGGATATGTTTAAGGTTAGGGTTAAGATTCAGGTTACAGATAGGGTTAAGGTAGGGTTAGGGTTAGGGATAAGGTTAGGTTAAGGGTCTCAGTTAGGGGTAGTTTAGGGGTATGGTTAATATATGTTTGCGTTAGCGTAAGGGATAGGGTTAGAGGGTTAGGGTTAGAGGGTTGTGGTTAGAGTTAGGGGTAGGATTAGGTATAGGGTTAGGGATCGGATTAGATTAAGGTTAGATTGAGGGTTAAGGGATAGGGTTCTGGATATGTTTAAGGTTAGGGTTAAGATTCAGGTTACAGATAGGGTTAAGGTAGGGTTAGGGTTAGGGATAAGGTTAGGTTAAGGGTCTCAGTTAGGGGTAGTTTAGGGGTATGGTTAATATATGTTTGCGTTAGCGTAAGGGATAGGGTTAGAGGGTTAGGGTTAGAGGGTTGTGGTTAGAGTTAGGGGTAGGATTAGGTATAGGGTTAGGGATCGGATTAGATTAAGGTTAGATTGAGGGTTAAGGGATAGGGTTCTGGATATGTTTAAGGTTAGGGTTAGATTCAGGTTACAGATAGGGTTAAGGTAGGGTTAGGGTTAGGGATAGGGTTAGGGTTAGGGTTAAGGTTAGGGTTAAGATTCAGGTTTTGGATAGGGTTAAGGTAGGGTTAGGGTTAGGGTTAGTTTTAGTGTTAGGTTAGGGGTTAGGGATAGGGTTAGGGTTAGGGTTAGGGATAAGGTTAGGTTAAGGGTCACAGTTAGGGGTAGTTTAGGGTTATGGTTAATATATGTTTGCGTTAGCGTAAGGGATAGGGTTAGAGGGTTAGGGTTAGAGGGTTGTGGTTAGAGTTAGGGGTAGGATTAGGTATAGGGTTAGGAATCGGATTAGGATTAGGGTTACGTTTAGCGTTAAGTGATAGGGTTCTGGATATGTTTAGGGTAAGGTTTAGAGTTAGAGTTAGGTTTAGGGATAGTGTTATCGTTAGGGTTAAGGTTAGGGTTAAGATTCAGGTTACAGATAGGTTTAGGGTTAGGGTTAATTTAGGGTCAACTTTCAGGTTATGGATAGGGTTAAGGTAGGGTACCATAAGGGTTAGAGTTTAGGATAGGGATAGGGTGTTAGGGTTAGGTATAGTGTTAGGGTTAGTGTTAGGGATTCGTTTAGGGTTAGGGTTAGGGCCTCCTGCTTCTGCTTCCTAAGTCTGAGAGTGTGCCACTACAGTATGGACTAAGTTTTTCAAAAGAACACCATAGAATTGTTGTTGTTTTCCCATCATATCCTATGGAGGGGAAAGACCTGTGAGAAGCCCAACACCAATGAATGGTGAGGCTTACCTTAACCACACTTTGCAGGTATGTGGTGTTTGTATGCAGAGTTTGTGTGTACACAGTAGCTGTGCAGAACACATAAGTGTGCAAAGAATGTGTCTGCACTTACAATGTGTCTACATGGGAAAAGTCTCTCAAGGTCCGGATTTCTTCCTGAGGAAACTAGGTCATTACAGTGACTCCAGTGACAGAAAGGGAGGTGGGTATGGCTTCTGGGACTTTCTCCAGTGGAGAACTGGTTCCCTCTAGACTGAGCCTCCTCCCAGCCTAATGCTGGACTTGGCCCACACCTTTCCTGGCCGGTAGGGAAACTTCCTACTTCCTGGGTCCAGGCAGCTGCAACTACCCAGCCTGCCTCCCAGCAGGCTTCCCTCCCAGGGTGGCCCATGAAGGAATGCTGCTTATTGGCTTCCTTCTTTAGCCTGTGCTCAGCCTTTTGCTTATACAACACAGAACAGCCTGCCCAGGCGTGGCACTGCCCACAGTGAGCTGGGCCCTCCAACATCACTCAACATTCAAGCAAATGCCCCACAGACCAGCCCAATAGAAGCAATTCCCTTATTGAGGGTCCTCCCTCTGCCCAGGTGTATCAAGTTGCCAACTGAGGTTACCACAACCAGAAAAATAAAGGACTTCCTAATTTTCCAGCTGTTTACAGAGACAGTTGCTTCTAGCTTCATATTAATTCTCTGAGTTCGTGGGTCTCATTCTGAACTTAACAGACCTCCTACAGTTTTCTAAGTGGTCCTCATGATTTTGAGCCCTGAACCTGATGAAGTCTCAGCATCCCACTGTCCATACAAGCCATGCTTATCTCCCTTTTCCCTGATGAGGGTGTGTGATCCAGCATTGCCAACTTGTTTCTGAGACCATTTACAAGTTACACATTTTTATTTGTCTTTTTAAAATATACCTTGGATCATAGTCCCCAAAGTGGCATTCCTGGGTTAAAGGGTGTGATCACATAGGACTCCGTAGTTAATTTCCAGAAAGACCTCAGCTATTGGTTTTGCAGCTTGGATTTCACTTATCCAGTGCTCACATGATGTCTGGAGCCAACATTTCACTTGATGACTTTATTTGGGGCACTCAATTATGTGTTGTGTTATATTGACTGCGTTTATTGGATATTCATGATAATCAATTGATATCAAACACTTCCCTTCTGATAATGATCTACGTTAGCAGGCCATGGGAAGGTTGAGGGCTTGGCTTTATTCTGGCCTAACAACACACTACTTAGAGAATTGCTATTGTTACTATTGTTAGTATATGTGTCCCTGGGAAACAGAAATGTAGTAATTTGTGGAGGTGACCCAGCTAGGAAGTACCTGAGGCCTGGAATAGCTTGTAGGTGTGTTAAGCTGTTGACTTTGAACCTTAACTGAATTTCCTTTTAGTGTCAGAGATAAATAAAATATAGTCCCTCTCCCAATACCTCATCAAAGGGCTACTGTAGCACCACCCTTTGCAATTCCAGGGTGTTGAAGTGGTAGCTGGGTACTCGCAGTTTGAACCTTTAGCCATGGCCTTAACGATCTTGAGGCCTTTGGTGA
>NW_008345026.1:18387-19168 GCF_000622305.1 Nannospalax galili
GGTAGTATAGTCATTTGGTCCCTTAGAAGAGAAAATCTTTCCTTTTTACAAGACGCAGCTGACCCCAGTGCTTACTTAACTCACCTGCACTAGGGCAGTCTAGGAGTCCATTGTGTAAGTTGACAAGACTTTGAGTCCCTGCACCGTTTACTATGACACCCGACATCTTTGCCTTCCTCCCTTTAGGCCCATCGTGGCTAATCTGATGTACAAATAGTCCTTCGTTCTATTTCCTGAACAAAAGACATTGTGTGTTTTTGCACAATGCAGTTCAGACCCAAAGAGTACTTAAAAAGTAGTGAAGGTTCATGTGCTGTTGGAATTCACAAGTTTGGGGGCCATTCACAACAACATAGTTAGGGTCAGGGAGTCTTGCTTCTGGTCCCATGTGCCATAGATTGGGTATTAGGAATTTCTGTACCTTTGTTGTTTTAATGCTGGACTAGGAATAATAAAAGCTCCCACTTTAAAGGTGGTTACAAAGATTAAACAAGTTAATGTTTTTTAAAGTGGTTGGAATGGTACAGGGTACATAGTAGGTACTCTGTGAGTGCTTGTTAACTAAACTAGGTACTGTCAGATAATAGCAGCAGAAGTCATGGTAGAAGGATTTGCACACTGAAAAGGAAGGTTAAAGTCTGCACTGCTCTGAGAAACCAGCTCGCTTGGCTGCTTGCTGAAACAGAGTGAGCTGCCTGGAGGTGTCCTCTCTTCAGAAGGGGATGACCCCGGTATGTTCTGGCTGCCTCCAGGACCCATTCAAACTAGCTTTGTTTCCGAG
>NW_008345027.1:0-269 GCF_000622305.1 Nannospalax galili
TCCTGCCTCTCCCACCTCCTGCAGAGCAGGAGAGAAGAAGCCCCTGCAGAGTTGATGGTCAAGGGAGGAAGGGTCCCTGGGACATGGTGCAGAGGGAGCATCACTTCCTGCTGGGGAATAAAGTAAGCCTGCCCTTTCCCCACAAGGGGTTACCACTGACCGGCCAAACCTGGGGGCTCGGGGTGCCCAGGATGTGAAGCACACAGCAGAGTTGCTCAATGTCATTCTCTCCCGGGAAAAGAGGGGACCCGTTCAACAGCTCTCCCATG
>NW_008345028.1:0-288 GCF_000622305.1 Nannospalax galili
GTAATTTTTGATACACCTATTAACCATCTGTATGTCTTCTTTTACAAATACTTATTGTATGTGTGTATTAGTCACTATTCTGTTGCTGTGATAGAAACACTGGCCAAAGCAATTTATACAAGAAAGAGTTTATTTGAGCTTAGGGTTCCAGGGAAATTATAGTCTGTCATGGCAGGGAGGCATGGTGGCTGGAGGTGGTTGATCCTGAGCAGCAGAAGGGAAGCTCTCACATCATCATGCAGGCACTGGAAGCAAGATATGACTGGAGGTCTGGCAAGGCTTAAGAAC
>NW_008345029.1:0-593 GCF_000622305.1 Nannospalax galili
GATGGGTATTGAATCCTGTCATTTTTATTTCTGTTTACGTTCTTGATATAGGTGCACCTTTCCACAGTTATACCTTCATTGGAATTCTTTCTGCAATCCCTTGGGTATAGTCATTCCTTTCTTCAGCTCTTTGTATTGCTTCCAGAACTCTCTGAAAGGCTGGTTTTGTGGACATGAATTCCTTCAGCCTATTTATGTCATGGAAGATTTTTCTTTCCCCTTTGACTATAATAGACATTTTGTCTATGTATAGTAATCTGGGTTGGCATCTGTGGTCATTTAAAACTGGGAATACTTTGGTCCAGGCTCTTCTGGCTTTCATAGTTTGCACTGAAAAGTCAGCTGTAATCCTAATGAGTTTTCCTTTATATGTGACTTGTTTTTCTTTTGCAGCTTTCAGAACTGTCTCTTTGTTTTGTATGTGTATTGTTTTTACTATGATGTACTGTGGAGAGTTTCTTTTCTTGTCCTGTCTGTTTGGTGTTCTATATGCTTCTTGTATTTGTACAGGCATGTCTGTCTTTAATTTTGGGAAATTTTCCTCCATGATTCTATTGAAGATCTGGTCCATGCCATTATCTTGGGATTCTTCT
>NW_008345030.1:0-296 GCF_000622305.1 Nannospalax galili
TTTTTACCAAAAGTTTTTCCACATTCATTACATTGAAAGGATTTCTCTACTGTGTGAATTTTATGATGATCCCAGAGGGTTGACTTCTGGACAAATGTTTTTCCACACTCACTGCATTCCTATGGTTTTTCTCCTGTGTGGATTCTCTGATGTTTCCTGAGGGCTGACTTCTGGACAAATGTTTTCCAACATTTATTACATTTATAGGGCTTCTCTGCTCTTTGAATTCTTTGATGTGTACTGAAATGTAACTTCTGGGAGAAAGTCTTTCCACATTCATTACATTCAAATGGTTT
>NW_008345031.1:0-445 GCF_000622305.1 Nannospalax galili
CACCAAAAAGATCCAGAACATTATAAGGGAATACTTTAAATACCTATATGCGGCACCTTGACTCCCCTGGCCTCCATCTCCCCCGCTGTTCTCTGCTCCTGGTTTGGGCCCTGTGCCATTCCTGGTCTTGGGTCCCCAGACACCTGGGGAACCGGTGCTGTTTCCTGATCCTTTTCGCCCAGGCCAGCTTGGTGCCTTCCTTGGGCTCCAAGAGCACTGCTTCTGCGGGACCGGCCCCGCCCTCACCTCTCCCTGCTTCCCGGACCTGCACCACTGGCTAAATTCTCCTGGCCCACTCTCCTGCCCTCAGGCCTCTCTTGGGGTAAGTCTACCGCGCAGCCCTCCGTGCCTTGACTCCCGCAGCCACGCTCACCCTTCCATCTCCCCCACTGTACTCTACTCCAAGCTTGGGCCCTGTGCCATTCCTAGTCTTGGGACCCCAGAC
>NW_008345032.1:0-291 GCF_000622305.1 Nannospalax galili
ATAAAAACAAAGAAATGACTGTGAATACTGGTTTTGGAGTCATAATAGATACAAGAGTGAGATGTTCATGATTTTTCGATTGCAGTCAGAGCTGCTGTAACAGGAGAGTCCCTGCATGAAGAACGTCCCAACAGTACTAAAAGCCCTGAAAGACCATTGTACCAAGTTGTGAAAGTTATGTCTTGGCTATGTGGAACCCTATATAGCAGTGATGTTAGAGCCATGATGCTTCTGCAAAGGAGACCTACAATGTGGGAATGGAGCCAGTCTCCCTTGAAACCAAAGTCCTAG
>NW_008345033.1:0-802 GCF_000622305.1 Nannospalax galili
TGAAAGATATGTATTGGTTGCCATCATTTTGATTGCTGTTTGTGTTCTCTATTTCCGTGTTTCCTCAATTATAGCAGGTGTTTCCTCTCTCTGCACCCTGTATTGCTTCAGGTATTCTTTGAAGGGCTGGTTTTGTGGAAATGTATTCTTTCAGGCTATTCATGTCATGGAAGATTTTTCTTTCCCCCTCAACTATAATAGACATTTTTTCCAGGTAAAGTATTCTGGGCTGGCATCTATTGTCATGTAGAACTGGAAATGTGTTGGTCTAGGATTTTCTGGCTTTCATAGTTTGCATTGATAAGTAGCTCTAATTCTGTTCAGCTTTCCTTTGTGTGTGACTTGTTTTTCTTTTGCTGCTTTCAGTATTCTCTCTTTGTTCTGTATATTTAGTGTTTTTACTTTAATATGTCATGGGGACTTTCTTTTCTGATCCTATTTGGTGTTCTATGTGCTTACTGTATTTGTATGGGGATGTCTTTCCTTAATTTTGGGAAATTCTCTTCTACAATCCTGTTTAAGATCTGGTCAACACCATTAACCTGAAATTCTTCTTCTTCTGTTCCTATGATCTATAGATTTGGTCTTTTGTAGTGTCCCACATCTCTTGCACACACCATTCCTGTGTTTTAAAAAATTCTTCATAATCTTTGCTCGAGTTGTCCAGTTCTTCAACTTTATCCTTCAGTGTTGATACTCTGTTTTCCATTTCATTCATTCGAGATGTGAGGCTTTGCCCTGTTGTTTCAAGTCAGCTTATTGAGTTTTGCACTCCCTTCTTCATTTCTGCCTGAGTTTTCAT
>NW_008345034.1:0-371 GCF_000622305.1 Nannospalax galili
CATGTTCCGGAGGGCCACCGCCGCGGCATGTTCCGGAGGGCCACCGCCGCCGCAGAGGGCCGCCGCCGCCGCATGTTCCGGAAGGCCACCGCCGCCGCATGTTCCGGAGGGCCGCCGCCGCATGTTCCGGAGGGCCACTGCCGCCGCATGTTTCGGAGGGCCGCCGCCGCATGTTCCGGAGGGAGGCCGCCCCAGCCACCCTACCTTCTGGAGGGTGGCTGCCACCGCCACAGCATGTTCAGGAGGGCCGTCGCTGGCGGTGGAGGCAAGTCCCGGAGGGCCGCCGCCGCCACCACCGCTGCCCGTTCCGGAGGGCAGCAGCCGCCGCACCTTTTGGAGGGCCGCCGCTGCCGCCGCCACCGCCAAGGCCG
>NW_008345035.1:0-1234 GCF_000622305.1 Nannospalax galili
TGGCTAAGAAGCATCTTAAAAGATGTTGAACAACATTAGTAATTAGGGAAACGCAAATTAAAACCACTTTACAATTCCATCTTACCCTAGTCAAACTAGCTAAGATCAATAGAACAAATGATACCAAATGTTGGAGAGGATGTGGGGAAAGGGGAACACTCATCCACTGCTGGTGGGGCTGCAAACTTGTACAACCCCTATGGAAAGCAGTGTGGAGAACTCTTAGAAAACTACAAATGAACCTCCCATTTGACCCAGTTATACCACTCCTTGGCATATACACAAAGAGCTAATCCTATTGCAGAGACACGTGTACATCCATGTTTATTGCTGCTCTTTTCACAATAGCTAAAAGATGGAAGCAACCTAAGTGTCCCTCAATTGACAAGTGGATAATGAAAATGTGGTTCATTTATATGATGGAGTTTTACTCAGCAGTAAAGAAAGATGAAATCATGAAAATTGCAAGTAAATGGATGGAACTAGAAATTGTTACACTAAATGAAGTAATACAGACTCAGGGAAAAAAATGACCCATGTGAATAATAGCACCAAATCCTTATAAGTGAGTATGTATCCAGACATAACTGCAGGAATCAGAATAATGAAAAGAGACCAGGGAGGTAAAGGAAAAGAAAGAATCTGAAAGAGAAGAGCAGTAGGAAACAAGTGTTTATAAGGGAGAAATGGATAAAAATGGGGTTATTTTAATGGAATGGGGGAGGGAGGGTTATACAAGGAACCTTGGAGATAAATGGAAAGGAGCTCAGGAGAGGTGGAACCATAGGAGAAGGTATTATTAAGGAAGAAATAGGAAAAATGGGAGCACTTTAAATGGGGAAACCATGGTGGAAGTGTTAGACAATGAGAGAGATAAATTATGCCTAGCTAGTTTTAAATAATTCAGTGGGAACCATATTAATTGAACAACCTACTGTCACATTATACATACGACTAACTCGAGGAATAAAATATATACCTAGGTTGGTAATTAAAAGTACTAGACTGGTGGAACTAACCTTCTTGGATATTGAACAACCATATGTTGAGGCTTATACTAATTTTGTCAGAGGGATATAAAGGACAGTTTTTGTTCCTTTCCCTCCTAGGTTGATTAAGTTCCAGGGGACTATGAACATCTCTCAAAATGTCCTGTAATTATGGTGAGTCACTTCTCCTCTTAATCAAGGGGGCTATGGAGACCCTATCAAATAGAGTTGTCCAGTGTTCAGTC
>NW_008345036.1:0-215 GCF_000622305.1 Nannospalax galili
AACTGTAACGTTACCCTAATTCTAAACCTACCTCTATACCTAACCGCAACTCTTTCCCTAACCCTAAAAGTAATCCTAGATTTAAACTTAACACTAAACATAATCCTAATGCTTAAATAAACTATAACACGAAACATACCCTAGACCTAGCCCTAGACCTAGCTCTAAGCCAAGACCTATCCCTAACCCTAACCATACACATAACCCTAGCACTA
>NW_008345037.1:0-760 GCF_000622305.1 Nannospalax galili
CTCAATATGCAACATGGTGCTCAATGTCTCCTCACAGTCCCTGATGTGACCCCAAAATGTGTGGGAAGCGAGCACGGCCGAGTCAGCCAAAGATGGCGCCTTGGCTGGCTGCCAAGCCTCATGCTGTTTACTTCAACTCTTGGCTGATTGCCAAGGCTCGTGATCCTCGCTGGTTTACTCCAACTCCCTGAAGCATGGTGAGCCCGAACATGTGCTGCCTGCCTGATGATCTTACTACGTGGCCCAATGAGCTGCCACTCTGCCTGCCCGCTACACGTGTGTGTGCCCTGATTGGTCCTGGCCGGGGGGAGGGCTGTTGGAAATGCTATATAAAGAGCTGAAGTGTGTAATAGAGGGAGAGAGAATAAAGAGACAGAGAGAATAAAGAGTGAGAAAAAGAAGCTTGAACCTCACCTTGGTGTCTGTGTCCTCTTTCCTCGGCTCTGCTGGACGGAGTCGTGGCTTGCGACAAGTGGTGGCCCGTACGGGGACCCTGATGCTCCGGAGTTGTAAGTAAAAGATGAAACAATAGTGCTAGCAAAAAGTTCCCTCTAAGAGGGAATGAAGGGAAAGTTTCCACAAGGTGGAACGGAGATTAAAGTTCCCTAGGAAAGGGACGGAGATTAAAGTTCCCTAGGAAAGGGACGGAGATTAAAGTTCCCTAGGAAAGGGACACTAAAGTTCCCTAGGAAGGGACGGAGACTAAAGTTCCCTAGGAAAAGGGACAGAGAAGTATAGATAGATAGATAGATAGATAGAT
>NW_008345038.1:0-1194 GCF_000622305.1 Nannospalax galili
GGAAGTTTTTAGAAGAGAGAAAGAGATTAAACTACCTTCCTGAGTGGGAAGTGTGCTCACGGATTCCTGGCATTTCTGTGGGCACCAGCTCCAAGCTGGCACGAAGTTCAGAGGCTAAGCTCCCATGTTGTCCACGAGGTTGAGAAGCCAAGCTCCACGTTGTGGCGCCAGATATGGGGCGGGTCGCTAGACCTCCGGCATGGTGTGTGCAGGTACCCTGGAGTCTCCGCCACACCTGGCTACTCCCGGCGTGAGTCTGGCCGCAAGCGATGTGGGGAGCACGCCTGGGCTCCCGGGCGCACTCACTCTGGATGTGGCCCGGGGTTAGGTGTGCGCGCACTCTCCCGCCGTGGTTCTGGTCCCGCTGGCTAGCCGCTGGCGGGCCTAGCCGGCCGCGCCTCTCTGGAGACGGCAGGAGCACAGACTTCTCTGATGCTGGATGTAGCTGATGGCTACACACTTCTCTGGAGCGGAGAGCTTCCTCTGCTACTAGAGTATTATCTAGTCAGAATCCCGCCTCTATTACACCCTTGTACCTTTCCTCAGGATTGCGGAGTTCCTGGCCAGTGAACTCCACAGGCAAGAGACACGGAGGCGGCAAAAGCTGGGGTATCCGTTGGCCGATAACAGAGGAATAGCGCCCCCCTGGGAGACTGGATCACAGGATTTAGTGTTACAGCTCAAGACAAGTGACTCAGCTGAGATCTCAGTGATTCAGCTCCAGCTCCAAGTTTAAGTGATCCAGCTCCGAGTCTAAGTGATCCATCTCTGAGTCTGAAGGAAGTGATCCAGCTCCAACTTTATTGGGGTAAAACTAGGACTATTTATAGTGTAGAGACAGCAGAAGAAGTCTTAGCTTATAGGTACTTTTAGGATGCCTCATTTACATAGGGCGGTGGGCTTCTATCAGGCTATCAGACAATGCCTGATTAAAACCTGGTAACTCCTGTGCCGGAGGGCATGTATTTGTGGCGAGCACTTTAAAAGAAGAGTCAGGGAGGATGCCAGGAAGGCACTCTGCTATGAAAGGAATCTGCAGCATATGGTTTCCGAGCTCGTGAGCTATCCGGACGTGAAGAGACTTCTACTTGCATAACAGAGAACCCCAACAATAAAATAAAAATAATAAATAAAATTTAAGGCGCTGGAGATATGGCTCAGCGGTTAAGAGCACTGACTGCTCTTGCAGAGGAC
>NW_008345039.1:0-4661 GCF_000622305.1 Nannospalax galili
ACCACCAAGCCCAGCTCAAATGTAATTTTTGTTGTAGTTTTTTTAAATCAGGCTCTGCCTATGAAGAGCTTATATAGCAACACCCAGTCCCCCATCTCCTTCCTAAACACTGTGGGATGTACCTCACTTGGTAGAGTGCTTGTGTAGTGTTCATGAACCCCTGGATCAGATCTCAGAACGAAAGCAGCAAGGTTGAGTACCTCTGTAATCCCACCACTCTGGAGGTAGAGACAGGATCGTAAATTCAAGGTCATCCTAGCTATGTAGTTAGGTTGCCTGAGAGCCAAGATTCTTGAAAAATGAAGAAACTGAAAAAGGTAAAAGAAGTCTCTTCATTACACAGAAGGCAAATGCTCTACCTATTAGTAAAGCCACAGAATGTTTTTAAATTTGGGTTTTTAAATAAGATTTTTTTTTTTTTGCTGTTGTTAACTTTTTGAAATAAGGTGTATCATCCATACTGGCTTGAAACTCACCTTTGACAACATTAGCCTCAAACTTCCAACAACCCCCTGTCTCAGCCTCCTGAGTGCTGGGATGACAGATATGAGCCACCTCACCAGTTTATTTTTTTGATAGTTCAAAATCAGCATTAGCACCAGAGGACTGTAATTCCATCTCCTGCGGAGGCTGAGAGAGGAGGATCTCAAATTCAAGGCCAGTCTGGGGAATTTAGTGAGAGCCTGACTCAAAATGAAAACCGCAAACAGGGTTTGGGGTTTGAGGACACAGCTAAGTGGTAGAGCCCTGATTAAAATGGCTGGGGCCCTGGGTTCCATTGCTGGTAGCAGGTTGGTTATAAAAAGAAGGAAAGAAATGCAAACCAGAGTCATAGCTCAGTCGGGAGTACATGCTTAGCTTGCCTGGAGCCATGGGTTCTAAGCCAGTATTAGAAATAGAAAAAACAGCTGGGTGTGGTGGTGCATGCCTTTAATCCTAGCACTTGGGAGGCAAAGGCAGATGGGGCTCTGTGAGTTTGAGGGCATCCTAATCTACATAGCGAGTTCCAGGCCAAATGGGACTACAGGGAAACTCTGTCTCAAAGAGTCCAGAAAGAAAAAAGCAAAAGAAAAAACACTAGAGAGAGAGAGAGAGAGAGAGAGAGAGAGAGTAGTGTGTGTTTGTATGTGTAGGTTTTTTTGAGCTGGCCTGAAACTTCATAAGTAGATAGCTGGCCTCAATTTTATAGAGATCCACCTGCTGTTGCCTCCCAAGGGCTGGAATTAAAGAATGAGTCACCACATCTGTCTAAGAAAACTTTTTTTGTCTTTTTTTAGACAGGGTCTCCTTGTAGCCCCAGCTGTCCTGAAAGTCACTATGTAGACCAGGCTGGCCTCTAACTCACAAAGATCCACCTGCCTCTGCCTCCCAAATGCTGGGATTAAAGGTGTGAGCCACCACGCCCAGCTTAAGAAAACTTTTAAAGAAAAAAATGGCTGTAGATGTGCATTCTTGGTATATGTTTACTATGCATATATGTGGCCATGAGTTCAAGCCCCAGACCAAAAATATGTCAATCAATCAATCACACTCCCTGGGGTTGTTGTCTGACTCTATATTTTCTTTTCTACTGTAGTCCTTAGGGTTTCGTCTTTAGCCTGCAACATGCTAGATCAGCACCCTGCCACCGAATCATCCCATCCTCTCCACATATTTTCAAGATTTTTAAAGGAAGTATATAGTATTTTATGTTCATTTATTCAGAGGTTTATGTTTTTCTGTCTCTATCTCTCTTTTTGAAAAAGGATTTTACCTTTTAGGCTGGCTGGGAATTCATAGCAATACTCTTTCTTCGGCCTTACCAGTGCTGAGATTAATGCCTGCTCTTCTGCGGTACTGGGGATCAATCTCAGGACCTTGTGCGTGCTAGGGGAAAGCCCTGTATCAACTGATCTGCCTCCTCAGTCATTTTCATACTTTTTACAGACACGTCCTCATGAAATGTTGTCCAGGTGGGTCTCTACCCTGGGGGCTTAACTGTTCCTCTCCCATCAGCCTTGCAGATACGTGGGGACATAAGAGTGTGCCACCAAACGTATTGGGGGCTGGAAAGATTGCTCAGTGGTTAAGAGCATGGGTTGCTTGTGCAAAGGAACCAGGTTTGGTTCCCAGCATCCACATGGTGGCTAACAACCATCCAAAACACCAGTTCTAGGGGGATCTGGAGCCTTCTTCGGGCCTCCAAAGGCAATGCATGCACAGGTGCACCTAAATATACAGGCAGGCAAACACTCATCCACTTAAAAAATAAATATAAGTAAATAAATTTAAAAACCTAATTTAGATGAATTTTACAAAAAAATTTAGAGAGCTGGTGAGACGGCTCTGCAGGTAAAGACACTTGTGTTGCCAAGCCTGACAGCCTGAGTTTGACCCTTGGAACACACATGGTAGAAGGAGAGAACACGATCCCCAAAGATTTCCTCTGACCTCCACTGTGTGTCTTGGCACAAGGAGGCTGGAACAACCCACTCCCCAAGCCACCATTATACACACAAATAAATAAGTGTAATTAATTTTTTTTTTTAAAGAAGCCTTTTCCTGAGCAACAGAGTATCAAAACTGCTCTCCCTCCCCAGCAGGATGTGATCTCATGGAAGGAAATGGAACTTTTCTGTTTAGAAAAACTTTAAACACATTTTTATTTGTTTATGTTGTATGTGTGCGGCCAGGTGTCTGAGATCATTGGACACCTTGTTTTAGTCAGCTCAGCTCTTGCCCCATATGGTACCACGATTGTGCTTTGTGGCAAGTGCCTTTACTTACTGAGCCCTCTGGCCCACCTAGGAAATGGAGCTTCTGAGAGACATTTGAAAGAAAACTTGTCTTTCTTCACAAGAATAGGGTACTGGTTGTTTGTTTTGTCATACTGGGCCTTGCTGTGCTGGGGTAGGAGATCCAATAGCAGCCAGCACAGCAAAAGCAATTCCTTGCATTCTAGACCTTAGAGGGGAGGGACATCTAGGTTTAGAGGGGAAGGGTGCATGAATTCAGCACAATAGTGAGGGTAACATAGGACATGAAGCCATACTTTTGGAAGTTAATCCTACCTAGTGTCTGTCCATGGTAGTTTAGCAGCTCAGGGAAGGTCTAGAAAGGATTTAAGATATGGCTGATCCTCTCTACAGGGGCATCCTCTGTGACCGAAGATCTTAAATATGTGCAGCTCTTTACAACAGAGTGATTCCCAGGCCATCCATGGCCTAGTACTAGGATTACAGGCCTGCACCACCATGCTGGACTCACAGTCATTTATACTTTCTCATTTTGACATAAAATCTCATGAAGCTTCCCAGGCTGGCTTTACACACTCTGCAGCACAGGCTGGCTATGAATTTGACATCTTCCTGTCTCAGTCTCCTGAGTACCCTTCATAATGACTTCAAGGCCAGTTTGGGTAATGTGAGACTGTTTCAGAAAAACAAAACAAAACAAAACCCCAAAAACCAAAAAGCAAAAAATAAATAAATAAATAAATAAATAAATAAATAAATAAAATAAATGAAGCAACAAGATTTTCTAGGGCTTCATGTTTATGGGCAGTGATGTATAAGCCTAGGCCAGGATGGGGTAGGGCTTTGGGAATGGATTGTAAAACCAGCATGTTCCTCTCCTCTCAATTCATTCTCTGAGAATCCATAGTTCAAACCCTCACATCTCATCCAGGAGTCAAAGCAGGTGAAATGGCCCAGGAACAGCTGCCCTAACCTTAGTCAGCTCATCCTCAGAGTGGGACAGGGCAGCTTTACACTTCAACCCCCTTAGTTCCATAACCAAACAGTCAAGAGACAGGAGGAGAAGGGCCACACTGCTGCCCAGCTGCATCTCTCTAGTCCTCAGAGCCCTGTCTCTGCATCTCTAGCCCACTCCCTGACTTCATAGGTCCAGCAGAAGTCCTTTGGCAGGACACCACATGCACACCTAGCTTCAGGCCACTTAGAGATACATCTGTCCTCTGGCTTCACCTCCTCTGGACTCTGTTGCCTTCATGTGCAGGCAGTGTCACACATCATAGCCATCAGGTTCATACTGCTCTCTAGTCTTGACTACGGCGCACAGCAGACATGCCTTCACATGCTGCAGGCCATTGGACACCATCTCCAGGGACATTTTCCAGGACATCAGGAATGATGGATGGAGACAGAGTCACAGCCTCCTCAGCAGCAGGAACCAGCCAGGTCATTCCCCTGAAGCTTACTTACATCCACCTTTCTCCTCACACTTCCCCTGTTCACGGACTGTGTCCAATCAGAATGCAGGATCTGCTTTTCCATCCACTGTATCCTGATCCGTTGTCAGCATTCTCCACAATGATTGACTTAGCCTGGCATGAGAAGGAAACAAAAGAAGGAAATTCAAAATAAGTGCTGGAGATGTAGCTCAGATGGTAGACTGCTTGTTCAGCAGAGAGAAGACACAATAAATTCAGCACTGTAGGAAGAGGGCATGATGGTTCAAGGAAAGAGGATCACTACTTAGCTGTCATCTCAGCCACCTATGGAGTTCAGGTCAGCTGGGCTACAAGAGACCTGGTTTCAAAACAGGAAAACCAAGGCCAGGAATGATGGCCTGTTAGAAATAAAATCTGAGAGGCAGAAGGACTCCACCAACACAGCACACACACATACACACACACACACACACACACACACACACTCACA
>NW_008345039.1:4985-10576 GCF_000622305.1 Nannospalax galili
TTGAAGGTTTTACAAAACTATCTACTAAAACTTTGCAGACCAGAATTCCCAGTCACACATCGCCATCTGAGTAAATGTTTGTGTCTCTATCTAGCAAATGTTGCTAGGGACTTCAGGTGTACCCATGTTGATCACACATCTAAGCATGAAAAGCCAATGAACTGAGAGACGAGGATGAAGGTGTGGGGATGCTTAGCTACAACTTACTGGTTTACAGAATGAGGCAGGAAGAACTGTAAGCTCATGGTCTGGCTACACAGTCTCTCTAAACAAACTTCAAAACAAAGCAAAACAGTAATCATAACACTCAACTGCATTTAGAGCATCGGCAAAAAAGGTAACTCTGAGATGGAGATCCTAATGCATGTGCAAGACACAGGAGAGGATTTCCGATATAGCACAGGAGGCTAGCATATATATGTATGTATATAGGTGTGTGTGTTTTTGTGTGTATGTGTGCATGTGTGTGAGAAAAAGAACTCTTAGCTTTGCTTTTCAATTTTCAAGAGACACAGTCTTACCAATGTCAAAACCAATCAAACAACAACAAAAGCAACAAAATCCCACTTCCTTTTGAAGAAATTTTAAAGCCAGGATCTGGGGAGCTGGGATGTAGTGTTATTTGTAGAGTGCTTGCTTAGCATGCATGAGGCTCAGAGCTGGATCTCCAGCTCTGCATAATCCTGACTTGGTGGCACATGCCTTTAAGCCAGCACTCAGGAGGGAAATCAGGAGGATCAGAAATTCAAGTTTCCTTGACTGAATATGGTGTTCTACATAAGACTTACATGAGATTCTGTCTACAAAAACAAAACAAAAATGAAAAAAATTTAGTAAGCCTTCAGTGACTGTCCAGCCTTTTAATTCCAACATTCAAAAAGGCGAGGCAAGGGCCAGTGAGTTAGCAAAGCACGTAAGGGTGCTTGCTGCCAGACCTGACCAACTGAGTTCCATTCCTGGTACCCACACAGTGGAAGGAGAAAACAGACTCCCTCAAGTTGTGATGTCCTGTCCATTTGCTTAGACCCCCTACATAAATCAATTAA
The DNA here is from genome assembly GCF_000622305.1 of Nannospalax galili. Taxonomy (NCBI): domain Eukaryota; kingdom Metazoa; phylum Chordata; class Mammalia; order Rodentia; family Spalacidae; genus Nannospalax; species Nannospalax galili. The sequence continues at coordinate 6,032 of NW_008345039.1, forward strand.
CTAGCTAATTAAAACGATGGGTGAGGTGTGCAGAATTCTGCAAATTTTGGGATAGTGAGTGCCATGTGGACATGGTAAATTTTCTACCATCCTGAAGTGCAGAAGGGAACCTGCCTCAGAAAACTGAACCATAAAAGAGGAAGGAAGGAAGGGGAAAAAGAGAAATTTTAAAGTGACAAAACACTTCACAGTTCAAGGTGTTTCAGGACTCACAACTGTTCTTTCATCTTATTGAGATGCTGAGGTTAGAGAAAGTCCAGCTGACCTGGAACTCAATATGTAGACCAGGCTGACCCTGATCTCATAGATTACTCCCTGCCTCTGCCTCTTGAATGCTGGGATTAAAGACTTGGGCCACCACACCTGGCATAGCTCTCTATTTTTCTGACTAGTTCCTGAAATGGCCCAATGAGACCTGGACCTTTAGATACCCTTTGGTCTCCAGAGTTTAGCTCAGTGCTAGGACTTGCTGAGCCCATCTGACACCCTGGGCTCCAGCACTGACATTGCAAAATGAAACAACCAAACCACAGAAAGTCTCAAGGAACTTAAAAAACAAAATTTATGTTTTTTTTTTCATATTTTCCTGTGTGTATTTTCATTTATATGTGTATGTCTGTGGGCCAAGGCGCCTGCGTAAATGTCAGAGGAAAACTATTGAAAGTCGGGTCTCTCCTTCTACAATGTAGGTACCAGGCATAGACAAGTAATCAAGACTGGTATTATGCCTTCACGTGCTGATCCATCTCTCTGGCCCTTAAATTTATTTTTTTCTTTCCTTTCAGACAGGATCTCACTTTGGAGAATGTGCTGACCTGGGACTCAATGAGTACTCTAGCCTAACCTTGAACACATACAGATCTGCCTGCTTCAACCCCCTTGAGTATTGGGATTAAATGCCATCATGCCCAGCTTGTTGTTTTTCTTTTCAGATTTGATTTAATATAATTTTAGGTGTATGACTGTTGAATGCATGTGCACCATGTGTATGATGCAGTGCCTCCAGAGTTCATAAAAGGACACTTTGGAATTAGAAATCCAGATACCTAGGAGCAACCATTGAGGGCTGGGAACTGAATATGTAGTCTCTGTTAGAGCAGCAGGTGTTCTTAACCACTAAACTAGCTCTCCAGCTCCCTACATTTGTTTTTTTTTAAAAAATATTATTATTTTTATGTGTATGAGTGTATTGCCTGCATGTGTGTAAGTGAACCCATGTCGTGCAATGCCCACAGAAGTCAGAAGAAGGTGTCAGATTCGCCTGGAACTGGAGTTTCGGATGGTTGTTAGCCAACATGTGGGTGCTGGGACTTGAACCCGGGCCCTCTGCAAGAGCAGTCAGTGCTCTTAACCCCTGAGCCATCTCTCCAGCCCCTATATTTGTTTTTTGAGACAAGAGTTTCAAGTATAAGAGGCAGGTCTTAAACTGGCTATTATCCAATATGACCTTGAATTTCTGATACTACCGTCTCCACCTCCCAAAGTCCTAAACTGTAGGCCAGTGCAACTAACTAGGTTTAGTTGTACTGGCAGTCAAACCCAGGGCCTCATGACGCTAGAAAAGCACTCTACAAGCTATATCTGGTAGCTACTACAGATGTACCAGCTACTACATCTCCAGTCCCTCAAGGAACTTTTCAATACACCAAGTTTCATTTACTTTTCTTGAGAAAATACATTATCTTCAGAAAGCTATTCAGAATTGATAACATCTTAGGGGTTGGAGAGATGACTCAGTGGTTAAGAGCACTGGCTATTCTTGCAGAGGACCCAGGTTGGAATCCCAGCACCCACATGGTAGGTAACAAGGGTCTGTTCCAGGAGAATCCGATACCCTCCTCTGACCCCTGAGTTGGGTGCACTTACAAACATGTAGGCAATACACTGATACACAAAAAATTAAATATTGAAAAAAATTATCAACAACATTTTTAATGTTAGTAGACTAAAAATGCCTCACATCTATATTTAGAATCTTTCTGTCTAAGTTTGTGAGCAGGTGAAGCCTTTACCTGTCCCATACTCTGGACCCAATAGCCATATATCAGCAAGGCTCAGTCAATGTTTATGAATTGAGTCAGTGAATGAGTCCCTGGCTTCACCCCATCCCTGATTCCTGCCTTTTCAGGATGGCACATTTGATGTAATCAGTTCTCTGCACCTTACAGAACCCCCTTGGGTTGAGCTGGGTGGAGATTTAGGAATCTGATCAGTGATCCCCTGGGACTGGAAGCCAGCATATACAAAAAGGTAGAGTGATTCCAAAGGTCCGTAGAAATTTCAGCACAGGTGAGGCTTGGTGGCACACACCTTGATTCCTGTACCTGGGAGCTGGAAGCCAGGAGCAGCTGATTATATGAGACACAGGTGTGCACAGCACCGCATGGAGAGAACCAGAAGAAGAGCAGGAACTCATCCCAGTTTGACCATCTTAAACATAGATCTGAGCCAGGTGTTATGGTGCAGGCCTTTAAGCCCAGCACTCAGAAGGCAGAGGCAGGCAAATCTCTGTAAGATCCAGGCCAGCCTGAACAAATAGGGAATGCCAGGCCAGCTAGGGCTAAAGAGAGACCCTGTCTCAAAACAAAATACAAAAAAATCCAGAAAACAAAAAACAAAAAATAGGCCAATTTTGGCTAAAGAAATACTTTTACCAAGCCTGACAACCTAGGCTGCATCCACATGAACCACATGCTGGAAGGAGAGAATGAATAGCATGGGTTGTCCTCTGATCACCACACTCACACCCTGGCAATCTCCTCCACTAAATAAACAGAAAAGAGGCCACACTCCGTGTTGCATCACTGCCAGCCCCGTACATGAGAGTCTGAAGCAGGAGGATCACTACGTGTTTGAGACCAGCCTGGGGTACATTGTGAGTTCAAGATAGCCAGACTATATACATACATAAATACACACACACATACACACACACACGCACACATGTGCATATTCTGTTATGTACTCAGGAAGTGCACATACATAAATACACACACACACGCACACATGTGCATATTCTGTTATGTACTCAGGAAGTGTTCCACCACTGAGCTGTATTCTGGGCTGTTGTCACACTGTTAAAGTCTTCTGTTTTATTATGACAGGATTTCACACCATCATCCATGCTACTCTGGAAATCACTATTGCTCTAGGGTCTTAAGAAAAAATTTATTTCACTGTTGCTTAAACACAAAAATCTGATCAAGATGTTTAAAGGACTTTTACAATTCAAAACAAACAATCATCCTGTTTTTGTATGTAAAACTTTAATCTCTTTTTTGCCAAACTGGGAAGTTCATATCTCCCATATCTCCCTATATCACTCCAAGTACAGCCATAATTAACCCAACTCATTTATTATTCAAAAATTTCATGCAGAAACAAAAATGAGGGAATGAAGGATTAACTGCTCAGGAGCAAATTCTATTTAAATCTTTTAAAAACAGCTTGTATTTTAAATTTAAAAAAATTGTTCCTCTTAACTGACCCAACATCTGCTAGAAAAGCATCTTTAAAAATGTTTTATCAGGCTGGGCCTCTTGGCACAGGCTTTAGTCCTAGCACTCAGGAGGCAGAGGCAAGCAGATCTCTGTGAGTTCAAGGCCACCCTAGTCTACATAGAGAGTTCTGGACCAGCTAGGGCTAAAGAGAGACTGTATCTCAAAAAGACAAAAAAAAAGAAAAAAAAAAAGTTTTATCACAAGCTATGGTTTTCCTGGTTTTTTTTTTTAGATGATATTTTATTTTATTTTATTAAAGGCCAGAGTAATTAGCATTACAAATTCTAAATAGAGAACTAGAAAAAAGTCAGAAGAGGGCAATTTTCAAATGTTCATATGAGAGTCCATTGGAATTTCTTGACAAGGGCTTCTGAAAGCATCCCTCTATTGGGTTCCTCCTCATTTTTCTTTTGTCTTCCAAGGCTGGACTCTAGAGTGATGGAGTTAGGATTTGCTTCCAGGTATTTTGATAGCTGTTGATCGAATCAGTGTTAGTTCCCTCTCAAAGTCTTCTAGATAGGGGGAGAAAATAAATTTATCCATCATTTTAGAACAAGAGCTAGTTGTCTCTCTTAGCTACAGGTGGGCTCTACAGTGTTGCAGACCAAGATTTGAAGTCTTACATCTGAGCAGCACTTTCTGATTAGGAACAAAATCATCAATGAGAAATAATTACCTAAATAACTTTTTATATGGACTTAAAAGTCTAATGCCTGAGAAATGTGATCCCTTGAACTCTTAAAGAGGTATACTGATGAACTTACTCCTTGGTTATACTTTCCTTTTAGGTTTTAAAGACCATACAGTTGGCCCAAATAAATCAATTTATTTTTACACTTAAGGCACTTGACGAGCTGTTCCTCAGGGGTCACATGGGCTTGGGAGGAGCTCCTGGCTCCTTTCTTTTACCAGATCCATCTATGTGAAGATAAGTCAAAGGTCCTGCTCAACCATTGTTGGCTCCTCTTGGAAGCATGGAGGAAATGATTCCTCCGTGTTGACCCTCCTCTTTATAGACTGGACACTGGCTCAAGTCCATCTGGTG
>NW_008345039.1:10676-20884 GCF_000622305.1 Nannospalax galili
AGGGCAAGGAGCAAAAACTGTCCTTTATGTCCCTCTGACCAAATTAGTATAGGCCTCAAAATATGGCTGTTAAACATCCAAGAAGTTTAGTTCCACCAGTCTGGTATTTTTAATTACCATGTGCTATGTAGATAAAGCTTGGGCAAAAAAGCCAAACATTCTCAGATAAACCTTGACTAGATATATATTTTGTTCCTTAAACTAGTTGACTAAACTATGACCATAGAAAATTTAAGATTATATGTATATTATTTTTGTCTCATCCTTTGTATGTCATAACAAACCTACACAGACCTTCATCACTTGCTTAGGCTTTTTCATTTTTTCTGTCTATTTTGGAAAATAGCTCCATTCCCATATCCTTTTAACCCAAGCTTTATCTACTTTAATAATTATAAGACATAATAACATTAACAAATAAATTTTCCATCTGTTGTGAGAATTATTTTCCTGGGGATACTAAGCAATGCTTATTCCCTTTTAAGGTTCTAGTGTCAAATCAATGTTTGATTAAAGTTTTACAGGGGAACCAATGAATTTACTGAGCTTACTTACTGAGATAACTGAGGGGTTGCTGAGGTGTGTGTATGACCTGAGGGTGTGCACACTGGAAAGTCTTTACCCAGTATGGGTCATGCCTTCTCTTTCTAGCCTTGCCCAGATTGTGTACTTTAGCCCCCGGAAAATCCAGGAGACTATGTGTGATTAAGACCAAATTACATACAGTTGGCTGGGAAGAGTGGCTGGATAATCCAGTGAGGGTCCAATGCCCCTTCTTGGCCTTCCCATAATGAATGAGCACAACCCTCAACAAAGCCCAATTGTGACAATGTTTATTGATCAGGCACAGCTGAAGTCCTGATGATGGTAGTTATTTCGTGCAGAAGAGACTGCTGTACAGCATCATCTTATTAAAAGGACATGGAATTTAAAAGGATTTGGTGCTCAGATCCACAAATGAGGCAGAACATATATTGTTTATTTTGGGTTTTTTTTTTTTTTGAGTCAGTTACTTCACTTAGTATAACACTTTGTAGATCCCTCCATTTACCTGCAAATTCCATTATTTCATCTTTACTGATTGCTGAATAAATTTTGTAAATATACCACATTTTTGTTAACCACTCATCAGTTGAGGGGCATTTAGGTTGCTTCCATCTCTTAGCCATTGTGAAAAGAGCAGCAACAAACATGGTTTGTGTCTCTACAATAGGATGAGTCCTTTGGTATATGCCAAGGTGTGACAAACCATGTTTTTATATAAACTAAATTGTTAAGGGCCAACTAATTGCTAGATCCAGTTTCAGTTGGAGGCAAGCTTCTTCAAACCTTCAAGGAATCCAGAAGAGGGTGTCATATCACTTGAGTTATAGACTGTTGTTATTTGCCTTGTGGGTGTTGGGAGGCAACACTAGGTCCTGGGCAAGAGCAGTCGGTGCTCTTAACTGCTGAGCTATCTCTTCAGACCCAGAAAGGAGGATCATACCTGGGAGGCCAGCTTAGAAATAGAACAAGAAACTCTCTCAGAAGAAAAAGTAAAAAGACACCTGGAGGCCTGGAGATACAGATCAGTGGTAGCATGCTTGCTTTCCATTTATGGGCCATGGGCTTCACCCCCAATCTGAGGGAAAAAGATGTTAAAAAAATAAGAGGCTGTAGCTGCAGGACATTGGTGATTTCCTTGCCTGGCCTGTGAGAGGTTCTGGGTTTCATCCTCAGTACAAAACATAAAAACAAGAAAACCGTAGCCTCCTGGGACTGCTGTCTGCATCTCTTATTTTATTTATTATCTTCATTTCATGTGTATGGGTATACTGCTGGTATGTGTATAAGTGCACCCATGTAGTATAATGACTTAAGAAGTCAGAAGAGGGTTGAATATACTGTGCAACTGGACTTATGGCCAGTTGTTAGCTGCCATGTGGATTCTGGGAATCGAATCTGTGTCATTTTCAAGAGCATCCAGTGCTCCTAACCATTGAGTCATCTCTCCAGCGCCCTGAGTCTCTTTTTGCATTTCCTTTTTTCCTTGTAGTTCTCAGGATTGGACCTAGAGCCAGGTGCATGTGGCAGGAGTCCTTTACCTCAGACATTTCTAAACTAATTTTTATTGGAATCTGGAGAGACAGCCCAGCAGTCAATAGCTCCTCCCACACTTCCAGACAACTCCAATTCAGTTGCCACATTGGGCTGCTCACAACCTTCCGTAACTGCAGCTCCAGGGGATCCAACTCCCTCTTCAGATGACAGTGGACACCCGCCCACATGTGGCATATATTCACACAGATACATGCACATATAATAAAAATGAGACAAGTTCTTGGTCACCTGCTTAGGCTGCCTGTGGACTTTCTGTAGCTGAGTCAGGTCTTAAAGTTGCAATCCTCCTGCCTCAGCATCCTGAAAGGGAGGGGCAGCTCTCTGTGTCTTTCCCCTTGCCTCAGATGCTGTTTTAGAGCTGATTTGTTTCAAGGTGGCCGGGGAAATGACCCATGTAGGAAGGACCCTGAGTGAGAAAAGACTGTAGGCGATTGCTATTGTGGTGCTTGGGACACAGTCCTTTTCCGTGTCGCTTGCTCTCCCACATCCCAGGGGACAGTTCACAACTTCAGGGCTCCCAGAATTTAATCACACTAATCCTCAGGTGTGATAGTACAATATTTTCTGACTTTGAGCCCCAGCTGTCATTGTTTTTAGTTTGTTAGTTGAGAGTTTTGTTATGTAGCCCAGGCTAGACTCAAACATGACAATTCTTCAGTCTCCAAGCTGAGACCAGAAGTCTGGGCCCCGCCTCAGCTAAGCTCCATTTTTTATTTCATGCTCTCTAGCCAGTGTGCTGGACTCATCCTTTCTGAAGCACCAGCTAATTTCCAGTAAGCCAACGACAGCATGCCCCTCCCAGCAAAATTAGGAACTTTCTTTTTTTCAAATGAAATGTCTCATATAGCCCAAGCTGGCCTAGAGGTTGCTATGTAGCTGAAGATGACATGAACTTCTCCTCGTGCATCTGCCTTTTCATTTCTGGGAATACCAGCATGCCGCATCATGGCTGGCACATGTGTTAATGGACCTAGAACTCAAGTTTCCTATATGCTGGGCAAACAGGCTGCCATTTTAGCTACAACCTCAGCGCCCCTGCCTTAATATTAAAGGCCTCAAGTCACCCTTCTACCTCAGCCTCCCACAGCTGCCATAGCAGACAACAGACAGAGCGTACAGCTTAGGTCTCTATTCCGGAACAGATTTGTGACTGTGGCAAGATATTTGTCACATGGACCTTTGACAAAGGTATGTTCAGTTTCCTTTTTTATGTGTCCACTGTCAGGACAAGATTCACACTTAGAAAAAGGTTTGAGATGTGAATACACTTCATCCATGTGAGGGGCTTACAACAGAAATCATTGCAGGAAAGGCTGAGGCAGGAGGACTGCTGAGCATTGGAATTCTGCATCAAACTTAGTTATAGGGCAAGACCCTGGCACAAAAATAAAATGAAAAAATGAAAACACAAAACTAAGTGCTTCAACAAATAAATAAATAAATAAATAGACAAATACATAAGTAAATAAGTAAATAAAAGTAAATAAATAAATCTTTCTCAATAAATTCATTAATGGGCTCTTGGCTGTCACCCTATTGTACCTTGTGTTCTTTTTATTAGGTTTGGTTTTCTTTTGTTGTGTTTCTCTCTCTCTCTCTCTCTCTCTCTCCTTTGTCTTTTGCTTTCACACACCCAACTCTGAATCAATCAATGAGCTAAGATTCAATCAATCTACACAGCTGGGTGGAGCCTCAGCCCTCCAATCAAATGGCAGGCTGTGGTTGGGAGGTGGGGTTCCAAAGGGGGAGGTACAGGTCCAAAGGTATATAAAAGCTTCAGAGAAGCCAAGACGACAGAGTCCTGGAGCCTGGAGTCCTTGGTTGGCTCTCTAGATACTCAGAGTGCTGCATTCCATCCCCCAATCTGGTAACTGACTCAACTCCATCAAGACCCTCCATCTGATTCAGGTACATTAGTCCCAAAATGGTGCTAGAACTTCTGGTTTTTGTCTCAAATGAACAATTGAAGGAATTGGCTTTGACCATAAACGAACAATTGAAGGGATTGGCTTTGACCATAAATACAGTTTCGAATTATTCTTAAATACCTTATTTTCAGTAGTAAGTAATAAGCCTTGACACCCGTTTCTTAGTTGACCTCAGTCTTTCTAAGTCAGGTTCAATCCAAGGAAAGGAGAATATGGGTAGGTTGGATGTGGGAAAGTTCCAATGCCCGTTTATGAGGCACATGAATGGCGATCCATGTTCATTGCTGTAAAAGGAGAGGGCTCTGTTTTAGACTCCTGGGGATCCCTTCCCAGTGGGGATGGGATAGAGAGGAACAGAGGTTGGAATAAAGGGGAAAATGGTGAACGGTGAACGGAAAATGGTCTCAGTGGGGGTCTGTGACAGGCTCCCCGTGTTTCCAGGGAGGTGAGCTATGGCTTTGAGAGCGGCAGTAAGGAGAACGGGGCAAAGCGAGCTCTCCACCATTGCTGGGCAACGACTCTGCCCTGACTTTGTTTCTGTGGTGGGTGAGAAGACAGGTTCTAACAAGTATCCTGAAAAGAAGTTCTTTCCTGAACGTTTCCACAGGATCTTTTGAAGAGAAGGGATCCACCAGGATGAGCTTCCAGGCCCCGCCCACACTCGTGGAGGTGGCAAAGCAGTGTCTGCTGGGTGATGAGGCTGTGGCCATCTCTGCTCTTCAGTACCTTCCCAAGAGGTTCATCCCTCCTCTGTTTATGGAGGCCTTCACTGGCAGGCGCCTGAAAGTCCTGAGGGAGATGGTGGCAGCCTGGCCCTACCCCTGCCTCCCTGTGGGGGCCCTGATGGAGAAACCTCACCTGGAGACCTTGAAGGCTGTGTTGGATGGAGTAGATAAGCTGTTGAGACACAAGGTTCACCCAAGGTAAGCAAGGACCAAGTAGTATAGAATGGAGGATGCGGGGGTGCAGGGAAGGGACACTGTGGTTGGGGAGAAGGGGCTCAAGGTGGAGCAGAGATTTCCAGTGGCATCATCTTGGAGCATTGCAGAAGCCCTGACCCTTGTCGAGGTCTAATGGGAAATCACAGGCCAGTGTGGAAGACAGATTGGAGATGTAGCCTCAGTGGAATGAGCCTGTCTGTTCCTCTCCCACAGGAGATAAAGTGGGACCAAGTAGATGTCAAGAGGGAATGAGACTTTGCCTAGCATCCATGAGGTTCTGTGTTGAATATTCAACACTGACAGAGGTAAAAATTCGTAAGCCAGAGAGCAGTGCAGGGAAAGCTGACATTTGAGATGGAGAATAAAGAAAAACAGGCTACGTGTTGGGTCTTGTCTTGTCCTGAGACTTCCTTGTTTGACCCACAGGAGCTGGAAACTTCAAGTACTTGATTTGCGGACTGTGCAGCACAGCTTCTGGAACACGTGGGCTGGAATGGAGGATGCTGGCTCCTCAGCACAGGCTGTGAGTGACAAGCAAATTGTGAAGGACCTTCCTAGATATGCTCTGCGGAGGCGGCTCAAGGTCTTCACTGACCTTTCCCTCAGGATCCATCTCAGTGAATACCAAACATACTTGTTGCAGTGGGCAGAGCAGAGGAAAAGTTCCCTGAAGCTGTGCTGTCCCAAGATGCAGATTTGTGCTTTGCCTGTGGACAGAATCCTGAAGGTACTGACCATCATCCAGCCAGAATTCATAGAGGAGTTGGAACTGTTTTCAGGGTGGAGTCCGTCTACCTTGGAACAGGTTTCCCCATACCTGGGCCAGATGAGGAATCTTCACAAACTCTTCCTAGCACGGATCCACAAGTATAACTTTAGTGTTGAAAATACTTCTGCAGACCCAGAGGAGATGTGTGTCAGCAAGTTCATTTCTCAGTTCTCTAAATTCGACAGTCTCCAGCATCTCTACCTGAATGGTTTATTCTTCCTCAGTGACCACATGAAACAGTTGTTCAGGTAAGTGAGGATGGGGAACTGAACTGTTTCCGCAGGTGGGAGCAAACCTTTCTTTTAAATGACAAATTGGTGGCCACCTAATGTTGCCAGCCCCTTTTGAATGAACAGTGAGGTCATCATAGAATATCTGGGCAAAAGAATATCTAAGCATTGGTCTTGCAACCATTTTAACCAAATCAAAGTTTCCTATGATACTTGTGAAGCAGAGGGCTGAACAGGGGTAGGAAATGTGTAAGGTAAAAGTCTTGGTGTGTGGGTCATATGTGATGTGTGATTCCTTGGGAGATTCCTGTGTGGTCTAATGGGCAGGAAATAGGAAAGAGAGGAAGGCCCAGATACAGGGAGGACTCACACCTGTACAGATGCCCAGGTTAGCTCTGTGCTCAGCAGCTGCGTGAAAGACACCATTCAGCCTATTTTTTCTAAGGTGTGAAGGGCTGTTTTCAGCCCAGGCACAGGCTGAGTAGATGGGAGTATGTGGCACTCAGGTTGAGGGGGAGGGGCCCATAAAGCCTGGGATTAGGGACAGAGGCTGTCTTGGGAGACCAGGGACCAATGAGCTGTGCTGGGGACTTCCCATGATGCTGTCAGATCTTTCCTGAGTTGGTCCTTCCAGTGTGTGCTCTCCTGGGCTTATGTGGCCAGCACTGGTTTTCTGCTTGTCAGTGAATCTAGGAGCTTCAGAGCTCCAGACCAAATCAGTCCTACATGGATGCTGTGTGAGTTAGCCTTCTAATGCAGTGATACAAACAAGGACCAAAACGAACTTGGGGAGAAAAGGGATTATTTGTCTAACTGCTCACAGTCCATCATCAAGGGAAGCCGAAGCAGGAACTCAGGGCAGGAACCTGGAGTACAGACCATGGAGGAACGATGCCTACTGACTTGCTTCTCTGGTCCAAACTCCACCTGATTTTCTATACAAGACAGGACCTTCTGCCCAGGGGCTAGACCCACCCACCTCACTCAGCAATCAAGAAAATGCCCCACAGACCTGTCCAATGGAGGAAATCTCTCACTTGAGGTTCCCTCCATGCAGGACTGCCAGGTTGACAACTGAAGCTAGCCAGCACACTTGGGAACCTGACACTGTCTAGAAAGGTGTGACTTGATTGTAGAGACTATAATATGCAACATCCTGGGTATTGACCTCTGTTATGATCAGACTTCTGACCTTGGGACCTGTGGTCTTCTCCACCTTAATGTCAGTCTGCCCACCACACTCTCCACGACCATTTTCCTTAACAAATCTCTTCTTCTCTCCCTAGCTGCCTGAAGACCCCCTTGGAGACCCTGTCCATCTCTCGCTGCCTCTTTTCCCAGTGTGACTTGAATTCCCTGTGCCAGTGTCAGAGCCTCCGTCAGCTGAAGCACCTGAGTGTGAGAGGTGTGGAATTCTTTGATTTATGTCTTATGGACATGCGAGTTTTTCTGGAGAGAGTTGCAGACACCCTGCAGACCCTGGAATTGGAGCACTGCGGGATGCAGGACTCTCAGCTCAGTGCCTTCCTGCCTGCCCTCAGCCAGTGCTCCCAGCTCACCAAGGTCAATTTCTATGACAATGACATCTCCATGGCCATCCTGAGGGACCTTCTCCACCACACAGCCAACCTGAGCCAGTTGACCCTGGAGTTGTACCCTGCCCCTCTGGAGTGCTTTGATGATGTGGGTGATATCCTCCCAGAGAGATTTGCACAAATTTGTCTCCAGCTCATGGATGCACTGATTGCCATAAGGCAGCCCAAGACTGTGTCTTTTGCTACAAATATGTGCCTTGAGTGTTGTTCACGCTCTGTCTATGACCTTGAGACCACACTCTGTCGTTGTTGGCAGTAATAGGGAAATGTTACTTCTGGATGCTGAGAAATGAGAGCCTAAGGATAGGACTGTCCTCCAGGACACCCAGAGCACATGTGCAATGTGTTGGGAATGGTGGTGAGGTAGGCTCAGATTACAGTGGCTGAGGCCGACATGAAGAACTGTGGGACCACAGGACATACTGATTTCAATTCTGAACTTCTACATGTGGATTCTAAGTCACAAAGGGAACTATCAATTTCTCCGTTTGCTCCTGAAAGTTTTGGTTAATGAGGAGCTACCTTAGAATTGTTGTAATATGGGTATGACTCCTAGATCCTGGATGCTCTACCTCAGTTGTCCTCAGTCATTGACCTATTCAGCTGGTACCCAGGTCAGGAGTGTTCTATGACATTTGTTGAGGAAAGACACTGCACTGTTTCAGGTGTGAGTCTGAACCTCAAGAATTTTCTGCATTCAAATAATATAGAATCATATTGATATTCACTCTGCTGAGGCCTGGGTATCTGCTGTCCCCTTGTGTGGGTGTTCTAACATGGGCAATGCAGACCCACTCTCCTGTGAAGGAGGTACTGGGTGAATGGCTGAGGATTACAATCCAGCACACTCAGGCCAGGAGGTGCTATGGAGACATAAATACAGCTGAAGCTGGAGATGAATTCTTGATGCTCTTCCTGAGTGTTGACACTACTGATGTGTGCCACCAAGCACAGCTGTTGGGTCACCTTCTTTTGGCCCCCAAAACTTTTTTCTGTTCACTTGTTCAATAAATGGACAGTTCTCCCTCTTCTGGCCTAAAGGACAGTGTGAATAGCTTCTGTGAAAGTCAATACACTTGGGAAGAGAGAATCTCAACTGGGGTATTTCCTCTATCAGACTGGCATGTGGGAATGTCTGTGAGGCATTTTCTTGACTGTTGAATGATGTATAATGTGAAAGGGCTAATGTGGGTGGTGCCACTCCTGACCTGGTGGGCCTCGGTTGTATAAGAAAGCAGGCTGAGCACAGTCCAGTGAGCCATCCAGTAAGTGGCTCCTCCACCATCTGTGCTTTGCTTTCTGTCCTGAGCTGCCACCCTGGCTCCCCTCCATGACGAACTGTAAGCTGTAAGGTAAAAATAAATCCTTTCCTCCCCAACTTGCTTTGGTCAGTGTTTTATTCAGCCACAGAAACCAAACTAGAACACATTGCCTACACCTAACAACTTACTCCTTCCTGCAGTTTTCCTCTGACCTCCACAGAAGGCCCATGGTGTGAACGCCCTCACACATATACACGCACAGCCACAAACAAACAAACACATAAATCTGAGGCTGGAAAGAGCTCAGTGGTAGAGAGCTTGTAACAGGCCTAGATTCAACCCCCAGCTCTACTAGCATAAAATAATAAAATAAGAGTAAATTGTATTTCCAGCAGGGCTGGAGAGATGGTTCAGTGGTTAAGAACACTGGTTGCTTTTGCTGAGGACCCACGGTGAGTTCCCAGCTCCAACATATCAACTATCCACCTCCTATAACTCTGTTCCAGGGAATCTGACACCCTCTTCTGTCCTCAGTGGGCATTGCAGGACACAGGTGTACTTATAGACATGCAGGAATACACTCAAACACACAAAATAAATAATAAATAAAATATTCTTAAAAATATGTCCAGCCTAGAGATGGCTCAGCAGTTAAGATCACTGGTTTTGCTTGCAGAAGACCCGAGTTCAAATCCCAGCACCCACATGGCAGCTAACAACTGTCTGTAACTTCAGTTCCAGGGGATCTGACAGCCTCTTCTGTCTTACACAGGCATTGCACGATATGGGTGCACTTACCTACGTGCAGGCAATATACGCATACACATAAAATGAAAATAAAATATTTTTTAAAAAATTTCCAGCCTAATTGTATAATCTTCACACACCACGTACATTTACAGAAATTCCTTGACAGCACAGACCTATAATCCCAGAACTAGAAAGGTGGGTCCAGATGGATCAGGAATTCAAGGACATCCTTACCTGGAGTGAGTTTCAGGCCATATGGGCTGCAAGATAGTCTTTCCAATCACACACACACACACACACACACACACACACACACACACACACACAGACAATATAAATTTAGAAGAAAAATTGAATTTGAAAACTACCCAAAGTGCCACACACCTCTACCCATTATTCAGCATGTGGAGGCTGGGGATACCAAGTTTGACTCCAATTCTTAATGTACGTTCAGGCAAAACACTCGTACAAATAAAATAAAAATAAATTAAAAGATTTTTTAAATCATGTTTCAGTTGCGCTTGGCAGCACAGACCTATAATTACAGAAATGAGGGAGGTGGACCCTGAAGGATCAGGATTTCAAGGACATCCTTAGTGAGTTTCTGGCCAGCTTGAACACAATAGAGTCTGT